>NC_073746.1:191541568-192141568 GCF_029784135.1 Toxorhynchites rutilus septentrionalis
CCAAGATACAACCGCATTGTTGACGTAGAACTACGCTGTTATTTTTTATAGGTCGCTTGTTTATACCTTCGGATATTATTCTACAATGCTGTGAAGTTTTAGAAACAACTGCTTAGTAGAATAATCTCTGAAATGGTTTGAAATGGTTGACGATAATTGATTGATGATTCATTCTTGCCCTCGCAAAACAATACACTAGCTGATCGCATGTCGCAATTTATTTCATGTCAATGCATTAAAAATTTACCTCGAACGCTATTCCGGTGGCCTTTTTCGCAATTGTCATAAACTCGGCTACAGTCGATTATATACATGTTGCACCAGCACCATTATTCCACATCTCATAACTACATCAATATATCTTTGGCACCGCATGGAAACAACAACAATGACAACACTTGCAAGTATTAAATATCATGTTATAGAATTAGTGAAAAATGTTTATATATTCTTGTAACAATACAGATAGGAGTTTGGCTCCTTTAAACTTATGTAACTGAGCCTGTAAAAATAAACGATTTATTAAAAAAAATATATGTTACATGTTTTTTAGTATCGCCTCAAAGGAATCGCACCTCTAGGCATCGTTCGTACAACGTAAACCAAGCTCCAAAGAAGCGTTCGCCATAGCGTGCATACAGAGCCCTACGTTGGTGGCTTGAAACTACTAGGAATATAAACACTTCTCATAATTTTGCACTATTCTCAAAAGAAATGCTTCTGTTAATATTACTGGCCTCGAAAAAAAAGTTGCGTTACTTCCTCATGCTCGAGAGAAGCGCAGCTGTCACCCTTAGTGAAGAAAGTTTTGCTACTGGCAAGCGAAACGTAATCACATACAAAATTCCAGAACGACATTCACTTTCTTGGTGAATAAACAAGCGAAATAAACTCTTTTTGTTAATATCAACAACTTCGAAAACAGTAGCAATGCTTCATTATGATCAATATTAGCGCAAATGCAATCCTAGTTGAAGGCAGTTTTGCGACTGGCACGCGAACCCAAATAACTTATAACATTCCAGTAAGACATTCAAGATACTTGGTATTCCCCAAATAATTTTTTGGCGCACAATATTAACGCCTGCTTCGCCATAACGTCAGTTTAATGAATTGATGCATTCTCAAAGGCACCAACGAAACCCTTATGATGACGGAAAACAGACAATGTTAACTGCTTGGAAAAAAACTGCATTATGCCACACAGCTTGTACTCTGCTGTAGCACCCATCAATGCGAATTCGCTGATGAGTTTTTCAAAAGCGACCGCCTTCACCACCTGCGGGTGGAGTTTGATTTTGGTTGCTGCCTGGGTAACAGCGTTTACATTTTCGACCGACGCGCCCAAATCGCCTACTTCGCTGTTGTTCGATGCGGTGTCACACTCACGAAGGCTCGGTTCAGTGCGAGCGCTTTTTACTGCATCAACATCGCGTGCATCATTGGATGACGCTTGCCTCGAAATTTTATTGCCCCTGGCAATGCGTTCGTTTTTTGCAGGGCTCAAGCCTGCCTTCCTCTTCTTCTTGCTTATCACACACTACGTGAAGCGTCCAATTTATGACCCGGAAAGAAAAACACACGATACGAATAACGCGAAAAACGAACAGAAAAACCAAACGACGATATCCAAGTTGAATTACCACTGGTGGGGTCCAATCTTAGATCGAAGCAAAAGCAAAGTGAACTGGATTGCTCAACAGTCCGATGCCGAATGAAAGTTTGCCTCAGGGAGATCCACTGTTTATACTCTTGGCAAGTATTCCCCTTCATTCTTCTACTTTTCCTTTGTTCACGGAGACTTTAAATCCTACGATTTCCCCTCCGTTGGTCGTCGATAGATGCTCGTTATTGGCATCTCTGTTCGGGAAAGCACCCATGGACAGAACAAATGTATGGGAAAATGGAAACGCTTAAAGTTTTCATGAATTTTAACCATTTATAAACCAGGGGATTCTAATGTATAGCATATTAAACAAATCTTACGGAATTTCCGATTCGTTTAGTATGTAAATCGACAAAATCCGTTCGCGGCAAAAATAGTTATCAACGTTAACTTTATTTCATAAAAACGTGACCTGTTATCTGATTTGGCACCCTTACTGGAAGACGTAGTTCTACGTCAAAAACGACATATTTTACCAATTTTCCATGCTTTCACCTTAACATCTGGTGATGAGACCACTTGTACATCGTCAATCATAGTAACTCATGAGTTTCCAAACTATATTTGACAGCGCTATCAATTGAACTGTGAAAGTTATGGCGAAAACAGTAAAGCAACTGCGCTCCATGGTTTGTGCGTACTGGAAGTACGAAGAAAGTGGACATCGTCAAGTGTTTTGAGTCCGCTGGATCCGCCCGTTGCCGTGTCTGGAATATCTTTATGCTTCTGGAGAAGAATGAGAGCATTGAACGGAAGCCTGGTTTCGGTCGTCCGACGGTGCTACGCGATAGTAAACTGCAGCTGAAGCTAAATCAGAATACGGAGGCTACATGGTGGCTACATCGGTGGCTACATCGTTCCGGACATTGGACCAGGAGGTGGGAGCATGGACGACGAGACTTATAGAATACTGGATAGCAACGACTGGCAGGGAACCAGCTACTTTACGTCCCCCACCAAGGAGGTAAGTTCCGACGTGAAGTGAATCTCTACACCAAGTTCCCAAAGAAGATACTTCTGAGGCTAGCCATCAGCGAATAGGGGATGTCAAAACCGCTCTTCTTCCGATTGGGACTTGCGGTGAACGGGGAGATTTACAGCACGTAGGTCAGTCGGAAGTTGTCTCCCTCATCCAACAATATCGTCCGGATGCTTTGGCCTCCACCCATTACACAAGAAGTCGCTGGAGGAGATGAACTGCTTGAAGACAGATGTTGTTCCGAACGTCCGCCAGCTGCGTCGCTTTGAGAATTTCTGGACAAACCTGGAGCGGAGGGTTTACTCCAAAAGTATTGCGGTGAAAACGGAGGAGGATTCAGTGTTTGGATATCGATCAATATCAAATGATACACAATGTGTCATGCAAATAACCTCTCACGAACAAACATGAGTGGATCATTCAGATGCTGGTACGAATGACAGTAATCACTTGTGTTACACTAAATGATTGAATAAAGAGAGGACAGAAGACTGTTGATTGCATATCCGAGCTGTACCAAACATCGCACACCATTTTCGAAGCCTGCATACAAGTTTGAACCGCATATATCGCCCCGTTCTACTATAGCGAAAACCGTTGCACAGTGCATATGTGCTATGGGAAAATTTCCCATTAAATTCTCTTTTGTAGTTTTTATCACCATCCGAAAATAGTCCATGTTTTTAATGCAAGCGTTAATTCAAACAAGGTGCCTAGACCTGTACTCGGAATTACACGAGGAAATAAACTCTCGTTTCAGGGAAGTATAAATAAACAAATCGATAGTTATTACCAGTCTTCCATGTTTCACAAAAAACACTGTGTCCGGAATAAACATGTCCACGCTGCTGTTCACAGTTTTGTGTTTGAGTACAAACATGATTTTTTCGTACCTATGTTAGAAAATGTGACATGTTTGTATTCGTGGTATGTTTGGACATACGATGTTTAATCCCAATGTTTCACATGATGTTCGAACATGGTGTACAGTTTCTCTTGCATTTTCACCCCAAGCACCGGCAGTGCGTAGAGTAGAAGAAGCGAATCGGACGACACACCACCACCACTCAACGCGTGGTGTGTTGGTATGTTGACATGGAAAAAATGCTTTTCTTTCATGACAATGGGTGCTTCATCAAAAATATTGGGCAAATAAAATAAACCTCTTTTTCTGTTCTGAACAAAATAAACATCGATTGATATGAGAGTTTTTCACATTTGATATCATTATTAATGCACGCATCAATTTATATATTGAATTCATGTAACATTCGCTATTATTAGCTATTTGAACAAGTACTAAAATAGAATTATTCAGCAGTGACATGTTAGGCGTGACGCTAACCACTCGACCACGGGAGCAACAATTTTGGCTGGATCTTTGAATACAAATGACCAATACTGCTTGTTCGCGACGATCGCGACCCGAGCTATAAAACGAGCGGAGAAGAGGAGAAGAAAGGATGATGCAATCGCATGCACACATAGCATATGTAGTGCAGTGTAAGTGTAGCTTTTAGTTTTTTTCCTTCATTCAGTTTGTGATAACATCGAGAAATTAATGGCGTGTTTTAGCCGCTGATTCTGCTGTGTGCTGCTGAAGGTTGCATCTAAAACTAATTTTTGGGTATTTATTTTTTTGGTCAGCATTTGTACGACGTCGCCCGCTATGCAGTCGGCTCCCCAGACTTTAATTACCAACATGCACGCAAAAAAAAATAGAAAGCTTCTTTCTATTCAGAGAATGTTTTCTTTGAACGAAACCAAGGATTATTTAATCAGACTTGCAAAATGTGCATAAACGATCTATAAACTTTTACTTAGTCGCGGAAATACATACACACACTCTTTACAGATACACGGGCCGAAGGTTGTGCAGTCCACTGATGATTCAACAAGAGCCAAAGGCTGTACCGCTCATGACAAGTCTACACGAGCTGATGATTGCGCCGGCTAGTGATCATGCTATCCTGGATTCCTCGAGTCGAAAAAGACGCACCACGGGTGCAGACTAGGAGGTCGTTGCTGATTAACGGTCAGCTGCATCCCAATAGGAAGTATCCCATGTCGGGCACACGTACAGAGCACTGAAGACTGCAACATCCCAATTATGAGAACACTTGTAATACTAACCTCGAGCCAACCGCGAGTAATCGGTTACATATTACAAACATAGTTGTAAGCAAACATTGTCAAAATATTGAACTCCCGACCCCGTTAGGCTGACGCCATATGAGCCTTAATAGAAAAATATATTTTGGATCATGAACTTTTTGAAATGCGAACTAAATTTCAAGTTCGTTTCTGTGAAAAAGTATTCTACGTAGAAATGTTTTGGGATGAATAATTTCTTTCCGTGTATGAAAAAAAACGAAACGAAAGCAATGAATAGCAACGACATCGGGTGATATGTTTGTACATGATGTTCTTGAATTATAAACATCGTGTTTGTTTTCACATGTCTATGTTTGTGTATCATTGTTCGTGTTGGGGATAGACACTCAACACTAGCGAGAATCATGTTCGAATTCAAACAAAAACATGGAATTTTCACATCGCGTGGACATGTGTAAGTGTTTTTCGGAAGACTGGTTATTACTTTTTGATCACATCACACATAAATAATTTCTGCTTTCAAGACCGACAAAAATTATCATTTAACAAAAAAAATGTTCCCGAACTTGTCACTTAGAATAACAATCAAGAAATGTTATTTGGCATAGTAATTCCATCTTATTTTTGTGATTAATGAATCATATGATGGTTTAACTCAAAAAGCTTGCTGAAGCAACTGAAGTAATAACATGAATAAAAAAACATGTGAAAGAATTTTTTTTTGGTTCAAAATGCCACATTTAGAAAAAAGAATCTAATAAATTATTTCGATTTGACTTTGATAAAATCGAGAAAATGTCATCGAACCCCATGTAAAAAGCTATTGGGTACTCCGTTTGTTCTATCTGACCTGCATTTCTTCATTCTTTCTTGTCACTTCACCACTTTCTTCAGTTTCTAGGGAAATCTGAACTTCACATAATCTGAAGCTGCATTTTGCCACTAGAATCAGCTTCAGAATCCAGTTTGGATATTTGTTAGCACGAAAAGAACGATAACCTCCTCACACACAAATCCTACGGACGGTACTTCCGTTTGAATTGTATTTAATGGCCATACCCCCATCGAGAGTATTGGGTTTGCTCTCACCGTTCTCCTATGTAAGAAAACGCAAAAGCGGTACCGCGATAACAGGGTAGACGTCAGCTTGTGCCAGAGTATGTCCAAAGTTTGAATTCATGTCCAAAGTATTCAAATCACAAAACGCATATTGTATGTTTAAACTACAATGAATATAGTACATTTTCTTCTAATAACGATTTATTCTAAATCGGACAGATTCTGAGGTATATCCGATTAAAAGGGTTCCGATTACAAATTGGCGGGACTTCAATACTACGTTGAGAAAATGGAGTTCCTATGAGATCGTTTGCAATTGAAGAAGAGTTAAATAATAACCAGCGAACACACTCTCTTGAGAAAACTTCGTGCGAAACTCGACCAAGTGGTCATTATACACTCGGCAAAAAAAAATAGCGAAACAATGTAAAATCAAAAATTCTTTTTCGAAAAAAATCATAGCAAGTTTTACTGTGAGCAAAATGTACCAGCTCTACTCGAGGAATTAACGGTTCTTTCATCTCGCTTTATGCGTTTGTCAGTCGCATAGAGCAAGGACATACAGACAATCCTTACAACTCACTCACTGGTTTCAAGAAATTGAAGAATCGATTTGTCCGTGTTATACATCTTCTCATATGAAGGCTTTCATTGCTGCCATATTAGTCATTTCATACCCTAATAACGTTTAATATCCAACAGTTCATCTCGCAGTTTACGAGCAAAATTTGGGTTCATTGCGCGAAAAACTCTCAAATAATGAATCGATGACGTAAATTGGCCGGCAAAATTTTAAGCATCACTACACTGTCATTTTTTTCTGGATTCCATTTTCACCTGCAAGCACTCGCACTATTCAGACTTTATTGTATTATTTATTGTATTGGTTCCAAACGATGATTAGTTGACGCCAAATATTTATCATTATGCATAAAAATGTAAATTTTGATAGAATTTTAAGGATACACCAGTACACCATGTTCTAAAATAACGCAATATATTAATTTGTAAAAATAATTCCAATTTTTGGGCATTTGTTCAAAAATGTGACTGGGGTTCAAACGGTAGAATGAAATGTACAATCTGCGCCATGTGTGTATTCGATAAAATCAGGTACGATTAATGCCGGCTGAAGATTAAAACACTTTGTATTAATGATTAATAGTCTATCACGAATGACTCGATTGTACTCTCTTGTTTCACATGTTTGTTTGTCGAAATTGCTGTTAAAACTGGTTTTCGTAAGAACAGCTAGTTTGAACTGTTAGAAACACGAACCTTCTTTGATACTTGCATAATAAGAACCAAAATGAAAACAAATAATGTAATCGTTATTCTTCAATGCGTACTAACAAACACAACGTTTTTAACTGAACTGAACCACTGAAAACGCATAATGGAAATATACTCCCCTTTGGTATGTTTAGATAGGAAAAATGACTGAATTAAGTGGGGAGGTCTCAGAGAAGAGCGACAATAAATATTAGTGCAGATGGCACTGTTTGTTCATATTCATTTTGAAATATTTTATGAAATATTTCAACTGCTCTGCTTTCTGCTTATATTATATACATAGTTCGTACCACGTGGGGAAATGCCATTTTTTTCGCATGAGCGCATGAAAAATTTAATATGACTGTTGAGAACCGGCTTTCTACAAAAACAAACAATTGTAAAATGATGAACTAAGTTAATTTGAGAGAGAAAAACGTAATGAAACCCCATTTCTCATATAGTATTTTTTTGATGATTACAGCGAAATTTATAAAAAAAAGCCCAAACAACATCATCGTGGAATACATTTTATACAACATAACACAAAATGAGCTGCAGTCCAGTTAAGACATGCCCAGTTAAAGAGCATTCCAATTAACGAACAGCGACGACTACTGTACCCGAAACCCTCGCAGATGTAATTTCTATCGTTCATGTGACAAAAATCACTATAGTAATGCAATCAACAAGTACATGCAAGGATTGCTCAATTTGGATTAACATTAAATCATCCAGTAAACAATACTGTCATTTTAACACGACACTCTTTTCGAATATGAATTTTACAAGGACAGAAACGGAAGCAGAAACGGAAATGATCACAGAAATGAAAACGAAAATGAACAAAAAAAAAGAAAACGGGAGCGACACTTTATTCGGCTATGACACGATTTTTTTTGCTATGCGTGAACGTCACCGAAAAAATTGACTGTTTACACCTCTGGCCCTGACGGGTTACTTCACCTCGGATCGGAAGAACCCATTTTGGATGTGTGGTCAATGCGCAGAGCTTTTCAAGAACTGACATCTCCGTTCGATCACCAACTTGGTCGATGAGAAATCACCTCTGGTTTCCGGAGACAAAATTCTGGCTCTAGTACTGAATCTCAGAACAAAACAAAATAAAATTTAATTTAAAATTAAAATAAAAATTAATTTATAAAGATTCTATGGTGTACCATATAAGGACTCAAATATATGGTACTAGAGATGGGCGAGCGCTCACGAGCCGCTCATTTAAGCCAGTACGTCAGAAAGAGCGTACGATCCACGGTTCTTTAAAAATGAGCCGCGGTTCTCAAATGAACGGCTCTTATATGTACGGCTCTTGAATGAACCACGGTTCAAAAACGACCCACGGTTCTTTTATGAGCCGTGGCTCTTTTTGAACCGCGGTCCATTTAAGAGCCGTTCATTTGAGAACCACGGTTCAAAAAAGAACTGCGGTTCATAAAAAAACCGTGTTTCCTTAAGAGCCGGCTTATTGATAAAGAACCGTGAATCGTATGCTCGTTCTGACGGACCGTGGCTTGCGGAGGTGCGGAAGAAATATATGTTTCCCATGCTGCGTTTTAAGCGGTTTCATTTAACTGTTTATATGTTTGTAAATTTTGGCGGATTACATATTTTCTCGAAACCCCACAAATATGGGTATCTAATGGAAGGACTTGACTAGTAGGGCACAGTAATTTATGTAAAATGGAAATCCAAGATGGCGGACGTTACAAAATGGCAGACAACTATTTTGGTCAAAACCTCATCAATATGGGTATCAGATGAACGGGCTTGACTAGTGAATCACAGTTATTTATAATAAATCCAATCCGCATATGGGTATCGAATGAAATGGTTTGACTAATATAATACAGTTAATCATAAAAACATTCCATTCGAAATATTTTAAAAACGTTTCGGATATAAAACGGGGAGAAAACTGTGTCGTTATCGAAAATTGCTATGTTCTCCCGACTGATAATTCGATATGATTATATGGATCAAGTGGAATCAGTTCTACGAAAGTACCACAAATCGTTGGTGATGAAGCGCTGTCATCTGTATGGGAAGAGTTTGATGCATCGGTTGGCAATCTTCGATCCTCACATGATCCAAAGCTGCTGCAACATCTATTATAGATGAACATTTAGCGGAACCACATTTGCTGTGACTAAGCGACCCTTCGTTTTGGTGGAATGAAAGGAAATCTATCTCTCCGCGGCTCTATCTTTTGATGTAGAACTACGTCTTTCAGGAAGGGTGCCAAATCAGAAAACAGGTCACATTTTTATGAAATAAAGTTCACGTTAATAACTATTTTCACTGTGAACGAATTCTCAGGATTTTTATACCAATCGAATCGGAAATTCTCTAAGATTTGTTTGATATGCTATACATAACAATTCGCCAATCTCTAAACGGTTTAAATTCATGAAAACTGGAAGAACTTCCTTTTTCCCCAAACATTTGTTCTACCGATTCGTGTACTAACCCTACACGTATTTCGAATGGTTATAACTCGAACATTTCTTAACAGATCGGAAAGATGTTTGCATCAATTTATAGGAAATATTTCTACGCATCTATCACAATTAATAAAATGTTATTTTCCATGAGATGAACAATTGAATAACTGTAAAATGTCAAGGGTTATCTAAACGCCCTAACTGCCAAGTTTTGATTGGCCCGATTTAAGGTGTCTCCAACACAGACTTCAAAATCGATGTGCCTGTGGAAATCCACTCTGCAAATATACGTGCATGTCGGGGGTATTTTTGTTCCCACTGAGCTGTGTTTCCCTAACACAGACTTTAAAATCAATGTGCATGGGGGAATCTGCTTTGTCAAAACATGCAAGTCAGGGGTATTTATTTCCCACTGAGCTGTGTTTCCCTAACACGGACTTCAAAAATAATGTGCCTGGGGGAACCCGCTTTGCAAATACATGGAAGTCAGGGGTATTTTTTGGTGTTAAGTACTTTTGTACTCGCTTGTCGTTGTGCAGACGGGAATATGTTTCCCTAAAACGTACTTTAAAACTGAGAAGCCTGGGAAAATCGTCATTTCAGATACTAGAGGTGAATGAACTTGTAAGTAAAATACAATGATCGTTTGACAATCCTTTCGTTCACATATTTTGGTAGTCCTATGCATCATATCAAACGTAAAAGGACGTTCATCAAATTTACTTGTAACGAAGAACATAATCTATTACAAAAATTTTGATGCAATATTCGAAGTGGTAAACAAGTGGATTGCATAATATAATAATTTCGTAGTTCTACGTCGAAAATATGTGGTCGTGTCCTAGATACAACCCCTTACTTTTTTTTTTTAAATATTATGTATTCCGGCGACTTCAGTACCATGTGAGCGAGTTTTTCCGGAAGCAAGACAAGTTTGCAGTGAAAGAAGTAGTAAACTTTGATCAGACATTGACAAGACCCCTCTGGTACAGGCAACACTGGTCACACCATTAATGGACGGATTAGAGCCCCCACACCACAGTCCTTTTTTCAGCCGACAGTTTGGTCGGATCGGCCTACTGGTGCAAAAACCGACCAATTGAATTGGTGTAATGTGTGCACATGCATACCTCTCCATACTGATTAAGAAGCCGACCGAACTATCGGTCGACAAGTCAGTCTGCAGTCTGCGGGGGCTCTTAGCGTGGAGACACACTAGACGGCTCTACCGCGCGATTTTCGCAATGACAAGTCGCAGCAGGAACTTCATGTAAAACACACTCAGCGGCTTTCGACAGTTTCACTATCTGCCATTATTATATTTTTATAGACGGATGCAAGACGAGTATATGGTACAAGGTACAACTGTTGGAACAGTAAGCCGATTAGGGGGGGGGGGTGTATAAAGACAGAATTGTGGAAAACGGAAGAGGGGATGTTTACCTGAACGAGAGGGAGAGAGAAGTTGATCACAAACGCCTGAAATATTGCATTTCTCGACAATTTGGATGGAATTCGAATATCCGCAGCTACATGACCGCAGAGTGTTGGTTCACCTGATAGTATATTTATTTTTTATTTTTTTTTTATTTTTATCCAAAATATATATTTTATTGAGGCTCATATGGCGTCAGCCTAACGGGGCCGGGAGTTCAATATTTTGACAATGTTTGCTTACAACTATGTTAGTAATATGTAACCGATTAAAGGGTGTGTCACATCAAATTGCATCACGGAAAAAAACGCTGTAGAAATTCGCCCAGTAGACCGATCCTTTTGAAAATTTTAGACAGTAAAATAAAAACTATTAAACAACTTTTGGCATTTTCTTTTTATTCATACTTCGAACCCAAGCCCGTATGCTCGCACCTTCCTCTTTACCCCGTCCATAAGGTTCTGTACAACGTCAGGTTGTAGTTTTTTTCTGAACAGAAATCCATTTTCTCTTGAAGTCCGCCTCCGATTTGACAGCTTTTGGGTTCTTCCGGGGGGCCTGCTTCATAATCGCCCAATATTTCTCTATTGGGCGAAGCTCCGGCGCGTTGGGCGGGTTCATTTCCTTTGGCACGAAGGTGACCCCGTTGGCTTCGTACCACTCCAACACGTCCTTTGAATAGTGGCACGAAGCTAGATCCGACCAAAAGATGGTCGGGCCCTCGTGCTGCTTCAATAGTGGTAGTAAGCGCTTCTGTAGGCACTTCTTAAGGTAAACCTGCCCGTTTACCGTGCCGGTCATCACGAAGGGGGCGCTCCACTTTCCGCAAGAGCAGATCGCTTGCCACACCATGTACTTTTTGGCAAACTTGGATAGTTTCTGCTTGCGAATCTCCTCCGGAACGCTGAATTTGTCCTCTGCGGAGAAGAACAACAGGCCCGGCAGCTGACGAAAGTTCGCTTTGACGTAGGTTTCGTCGTCCATTACCAGGCAATGCGGCTTCGTCAGCATTTCGGTGTACAGCTTCCGGGCTCGCGTCTTCCCCACCATGTTTTGCCTTTCGTCGCGGTTAGGAGCCTTCTGAACCTTGTATGTACGCAGGCCCTCCCGCTGCTTGGTCCGCTGGACGAATAAACTTGACAAATTCAGCTTATTGGCGACATCCCGGACCGAACTTCTCGGATCACGTCTAAACTGCTTAACTACGCGCTTGTGATCTTTTTCACTGACGGAGCATCCATTTTTGCCGTTCTTCACCTTCCGGTCGATGGTTAGGTTCTCGAAGTATCGTTTTAGTACTCTGCTGACCGTGGATTGGACGATTCCCAGCATCTTACCGATGTCCCGATGTGACAACTCCGGATTCTCGAAATGAGTGCACAGGATTAATTCACGAAGCTCTTTTTCGTTCGACGACATTTTTCCAAATTTACGAAAAATTGACAGTGAAGCATGGCCAACTTGATCTATACACTCTTATCGGATTATAAGCGAAAGCTGAAGATATAATTCCTAAAAATTAAATTTCTACAGCGTTTTTTCCGTGATGCAATTTGATGTGACACACCCTTTACTCGCGGTTGACTCGAGGTTAGTATTACAAGTGTTCTCATAATTGGTATGTCGCAGTCTTCGATGCTCTGTACGTGTGCCCGACACGGGATACTTCCTATTGGGATGCAGCTGACCATTAATCAGCAACGCCCCCCTAGTCTGTACCCCATATCTAGCGTGGTGCGTCTTTCTCGACTCGAGGAATCCAGGATAGAATGGTCACTAGCCGGCGCAATCATCGGCTCGTGTAGAGTTGTCATGAGTGGTACAACCTTTGGCTCTTGTTGAATGATCAGTGGACTGCCCAACCTTTGGCCCGTGTATCTGTAAAGAGTGTGTGTATGTATTGCCGCGACTAAGTAAAAGTTTATCGATCGGATAGGAGGGATATAAAACGGGGACACAACGAAGGAAACATCATTAAACGTTGACATCGGCGTTCCTGAGGAACAGGTATAGATGAAGCAGAAGATCAGGATCACGGCTACCTAAGATATCCCGGACGGGGATCTCCGATTGTCTGCCTTGTGCTCTCAGTGCTCTAGAGAGCTGAGAGCGAGCAGCATGGAACCGGATACACGACCAGACAACATGCTCGATGTCGTACATTTATTATTGGCTTGCTTTATTTACACCTTTCAAAAGCGCAAAAACACCAATACTCTCACAAAACCGTTGCGGTGCATCATCTTCATCGGGCCACCGCAGCGAACGAGGAACCGTACAACAGTGATTTTGGAACCGTACACACCCGCCCCGCCATGTGTGTTTTATCGCATTCACATTTCATTATCGAGGTCCCGCGGCGGTCTGTCTTTGCAAAATCCGCGCGGGTGAGCCGTCCAGTGTGTTCTTACGCTTATTGTCTACCCACCGTGAACTCAAACCAACGAAATTAGGCAGTAATCAGATATGCTATAAAGGTCTTCGCGTTAATATTAATAAGTAGCGTGCAGTTTGGGAGAAATTCAGAACAAAATTTTAGTTCACTTTATCTTCGAGTTCAATTTTGTGAAAAAAAAACATACAGAAAAACGGGTTTATATCAACAAAATTCACAAATTTGTCAATGTTTCTGAACACAACACTGCACGCTTTTTTATATGTGCGAGTAACTTTCGTGTACGATACAAAAAATCTAGCTCACCTATAGTATATGTCAAACCACGTTGAACTTAAACATCGTTACATGCATACATGATACATGAGAGAGAGAACTAATTCATTTTTTTATTAAATTGTTTATTTTTACAGGCTCAGTTACATAAGTTTGAAGAAGCCAAACTCTTAACTATATTTCCATTAGCATGCAGGGTTACCATATCTACAGAATAATCTGTATTCATACAGATTTTTCAGACTTTTTGAAACCAAGTATCTGTAGATACAGATTACAGATTTTTTTGGTTTTCATACAGATTTACAGAATTTTCAAAATAACGATCCGATCTTAGTTATGGCTTGATCTCAATCATATTTTTCCCAACCCACCATTTTTATTTGAATTAGTCTGAATGAGAGCCATTTTTGCATTCATGTGTAGCGTTTAGTACTGCTTCCTCATGTTCAATCTAAGATGAAAAAATGCAAAAGTCTGCGTCATCGGCTAGCTTCACAATAAATAAATAACCCTTCATCTTTTTCCTCCTAAAGTGAATGCGAATTTTTGCGTGAATACCATCAACATCGCCAAATTCATAATAACTATGCCAATCAATGATATTAAAGTTAAGATAATGCTTCATAATTGAACTTATAAATTTAACCCTTTGCGGTAGTATTAAATTTCCGCATGTGTCTTCTTCTTGAATGGCGTTAACCTTCCCTGTGGAACTTTTGCCGTCTCAACGTATGCATTAACTAGCGTTGTTTATTGATATTTAGTTGAGATTTCTTAAGCCAAATAACACTCCTTGAATGTATTCCGAGGGGCAAGCTCGCAAGTCGAAGGAAATTTCTTTGACGAAAAATCCCCCGGCCAGAACGGAAATCGAACCCGAACACCCGGCATGATAATGTGAGACGCTAACCACTCGGCCACGGGTGCACATGTGTCCGCATGTGTACTGGTCGCAATTATTTTTTCTTGAAAAAGCAGTAACGTATGACTTTGTGAGATTATGAAAGATGAACAAGTTTCCTTTATTTTTTTGTAAACTTCTGACTTCGACTACTGACTTCTACTGAACAATGATTTCATGTTTATGTTTAAAAAATAATTGCTTTGATTCTTAATCGTGTGATACCTTTCACATGTATCACAAAAATAATTAGTTTTGCGCCTTTCGCCTTTTATCTTTCTGTTTGTCTTATACAGAACACTGCTTTTTAAATCTACACAGTGCCGCAATACATGGAGTTTCCCATTAATCCTTTACTGGATGACAACTTTTGGTTATATTGATTACCGTTGTCTATTATTCATAGTAGCACCTTTTTGGTTCGTGAAAAAGTTCACAAGACATTAAAATTCGTTTAGTAAAAGTGTTAATGTTGCATTATTATAGTATTGGTATACTTCATTGCTGTGGTGGCTGATAACAGCCAAACGACCGCAAAGGGTTTATACTGATTTCGATACATTTTCTGAGAAAAAACTCAGATATAAAGATTTTTTGAGACCGAAAACACAGATTTTATTATGGCAACCTTGCTAGCATGTATTAACATGTTTCCTTAGTTCTATGATTAATAAAATAGGAAACCGATTACTCGCGGTCGACTTGTGTTCAGAAGGGTGACACATTTTCATTAGGAAAAGGATGGGATGTAAGGAGATTGTAACAATGTTCACACTCATACTCACATTCTCATTCACATTCACACTACACACTCAATTCTTAAAAACTATCCTTACATATAATATGTATTACAATTCAACTTATTCTAATGGAAGGGAACAGATAGATCGCAAAGGACGAAAAGAAGGGGAAAAGGATGTAAGAACAATCACACTCGAAGATCGATAGTTTTAAGGAAAACATATATTTGGGACATATAAACAAAATCTAGCCGAGCCAACACATCTCTCACCGGCACATTGGGCTGCCTTCCTCTGGCCCGAAGAGAGTTTTCCAAATTCGATCTGGCAACAACATATCCCTTGCACGACCAAACAACGTGTTTTGGTGTCGTGGTAACCTTGGCCACAAGCACAGATATTGCTGTCGGCAAGATTAATACGAAAGACTAACGAACAGTGATTGGACATGAGCCGAGAGAAGGTGCGAATAAAGTCCCGACTCAAGTCCAAACTTTTGAACCATGGTTTAAGGCTACCCTTAGGGATAATCGAGTGAAACCACCGGCCCAATTCATCTTCGTTCCACTTGCGTTGCCAGTTAGCGTTGCCTCTCATTACCCGGAATTGAGCAATGTGAAGGGACCCAGACAAAGGTGATGACATAACAGCGTCTGGATAAAGCACTCAAAATTTCTCGTATTCTCGAATCCCTTACATAGGTTCATAGAACTTGTACAAAAGGGGGCTTAAACATGAGCCCCTGGATTTCGGCACTCCATAACAATTTTTTATATTGAAGAAAATAATATATGTCCAGAAACTAACTAGCGAACAATTGAAACATCTCAACCCCTATCCTAACGGAAATACCGACTTCTAATTGGCCGAAATTGACGACACATGCGGCGGGTCCCTAACAGAGACATCAAAACCAAGCTGCCTGGGGGAAATCGACATTGCAAAAACATGAAAGTAGGGGGAACATTTGTTTCTTCCGAAATGTATTCCCTTACAGAGACATCAAAACCAAGCTGCCTGGGGGAAATCAACATTGCAAATACATGAATACATTTCGGTAGGAACAAAAGTTTCGGTAGGAACAAAAGTATTCCGTAACAGAAACATCAAAACCAAGGTTCCTGGGGGAAATCGGCATTGCAAGTATATGAAAGTTGGGGGCATTTTAATATTGCAAGTAAGGTGAATGATAATAATCAAGGTGTGTTCCCGCTCGAGAACGGGTCGTTTGGTTTAAGTTGTCTGTTATGTTATATTCATTTCCACCAAAGGAAAGTTTATACGGTGAGAAAAATTGGAAAGGTTAAGAAATATTAGAAAAAGAGATTGCTCTACATATAGTAATAGGTGTTGTTAGTCCAATTAAAATTCGCATTAAGTTGAATAAACACTCAGAAAGTAAAAATTATAAAAGAAAATTACCTTTTCCATTTGAATATGTTTTCTCTATATTAAAGTAACATGTTTTTACTGATGAGAAAAATTGATAATTGTGTTTGGTATTGGTAATTATCTTATATTACATTGGTGAGTTTTTTTTCTCTTTATTTCAACCATAAATAACACAGGAGGCATCTCGTTTAGGAGCGCGGTTTTTACACAGAGCGCGGTTTTTATCATATCTCGTTCCACCTCGGTATCTTTCATCTGATACGCACCATCCAACGACTATTTACCATCCGTCTGTCATCATCACTCGGTAGACGCTGGTGGAGTGAACAAACAATACCCAACAACCAAACAAAACAGCCCTTCCCAGGAGGCCACCAAATCATTATCAAAGAGTTTAAAGATGTAATTCTTCAAACATATCCAAAACCAACAGATAGCCTAACGGAATCCTACGTCAACTATGCGGTCGTGTCTCGGACACAACCCTCCTGTGACTTTTTCAGCAAGTTGAACTAAATTCTATCCGATCCCGGAGCAGAATTGTTACATGAAAGGAGAACAAGAGAGAATTCTACCATCGAAAACTCGGAATCAAGATCGCACCTATCTTATGAAATATCTCGAACGATTTTTTGTATGGGAACGGAATCGGGACAAACCTTCCGTGCAAAATTCAAAATCCATCGATGTGAATATTCCTCGCTTTCATTCGTTGAAGAGAGATTTCTCATGTTCCGAGCCACTTTACATAATTTCTTCATTGATGTTTCTCGTGACAAACCTCCCACGATATTTCGCCAATAAGCACGTTTTTTCCCTTTAATCAAGTTATTGAATTGATTTTCAAGGGCTAAATACGTTTGAAAATTCTCAATGGTTCCACGTTTTCGAAAAAACTTTAAATGCATTCGATTTATCCGGATAAAGCTTGGAACATTGGCTATCCCACCATGGATTGGGAAGTCTTCGACGAATAGTGGAAGGGTAACGA
The DNA here is from genome assembly GCF_029784135.1 of Toxorhynchites rutilus septentrionalis. Classification (NCBI taxonomy): domain Eukaryota; kingdom Metazoa; phylum Arthropoda; class Insecta; order Diptera; family Culicidae; genus Toxorhynchites; species Toxorhynchites rutilus. Next base: position 191,559,255 of record NC_073746.1, read on the forward strand.
ATTCATTTTGGGGGGGTCACTTCAATATACATTGAAGTCCATTTGACGGGGAAGAATGAAAAGCGATAGTCGAGTTTAGTCATGTTAACGGAGAAACTGCTGGAAGAAGTCAAAACTCATTTCCAAATGAATACAAAGGTGAATTTCTCCATAGTCTATCCTCAGTTGAATATAATTTTGCCGAGCCTTGGTTTTGAGGGATCCAGGGATCTCTACAAGACTGGTTTGTTGACTCGAAGGGGGAAAGATTTTGAGCTTTTGGATTGATTTTAGATAATATAAGTAGGAAGTGTATGGCAAGAATCGGTGCAGTCGGGAGTTGGAAAATTGCAGCCATGGATCGGGTTTATTGGCGAAAAATTGTGAAGAATGTCTAATCTCTCAATGGGATGAACTATCAATAAGTTCGAATACAACTTTTCATCGTTGTGTAGATGCGCACCATGTGCATTTTGTGAATTGGTGTTGGTGTCAGCTTTAGCCTCAGGCTAACCGACGCGCACGGTGTCGACTTGCTGTCATTTGCTGTTTGTTTACCGCGCACTATGGAGGAGTGCCACGATGTCGTAGTAAAGTTGTTTGCGAGAGGCGAGAGACCCAGCGACCTAATCCGGCGCTTGAAATCCCACGATCGATGCGGGAGACCGTAGTTGACCTAGATGTGTCGATCGGGACGGTCCACACCATCATGACGAAGGACCTGGGATACAAGCAGTACACAAACGCAGGGTTCATGAAATAACGAAGGCTACAAGGCTGGACAGTGCCAAACTGATATTTTCGCGGCACGCAGATCAGGAGTTCGTGTTTTCTGATGAGAAACTCTTTGTTTTGCAACAGGCGCACAATGTCCAAAATGATCGGCTGTGAGAGTCCACGTTGGTCAGCTTTCCTTGTCTCGCATGAACATGGTCTGCACATTTGCACATGAATATTGAACAATTCCTCCATGCAAAGGCTCCCTAAAGAACACGACGCCATCGTAAACAAACAAAAATGGCAGCAATGGAAATTGTTTTGAAGGGAAAATGTCATACAAAGTGTATTAAATTTTGGTAGATTCCTGTTTTCCTGTGCCATGACATGCTATTTTTGTGCCATTTTTTTTTTGCCAGGCACGGCCCCTGTGCAAAATTGCATGCACTCTACACACAGCGCTAGCGATTAAAAGTTTAAAAAAACATACCTAGTTTATTCGGTAAGTTGTTGACTTGTTTTATTATCTTCACTGTTTGGGTTTCAAAGAAAAAAAATGCTGAATAAATTACCCATCTAATGGTATATAGTATAACATATATCGCAATAATTTTGCGTAATATGCATTTGAAATCCTTTCATTTGTCTTTATATTTTCTGTACACTGAACCCCCTATAAAAAATCAATAACGTAGTCCTACGTCAAAATGGGATATACCATAATTTTCATAATAATGAACGCGTTTTACAACCAACAGGAAAATGTATATATTATCTAAAATAATAAAACTTACCCGTTTGTTGTGAACATTGTCATTGTAAACGAACATTTCTACACTGTGTATGAATACACTTTTATTGGAGTCTGCGATAGTTCTTTCATTCTTCAATAATGCTACATCTGATGTGAAATTATTATGAAATTATTTGCGTAGTAGCATTCCAGGGAATAGTTATCATAGATAATAAACTCATCATATATTTTGTATTATATTTTTTGCACTTTAGTTAGACGTATCCTGTTATCAGTTTTGCAGTTACATTTGAAACATTTAAGAGTTAAATGCTGTCATATGATGGAAGCCATCAAAGCAAAGATGTGATTTAATATGAAAATGGATTTTGACTCACATTTCCCAAAGCTTGTCTTTTAGTTTTACTTTAGTACTAGATCCACGTGATGTATCCTACGATTCGTAATTATTTACAGCTTTATTAAAAGTTAAGTATTAAAGGACATTTTTTTCTAATCTAACATTTAATTTTCGTAAGTCAATAAAAGAATCTAATACAACGCAACAACATATATAGATTTGAAGAACGTGACATTCTAAGTTAGAACATAAACAAATAATGGTTTATTCTCACTTAATGGAACGTCGCCTGGATATTCTCCTTTGTAATTAGCAACACTCACATATACTAGCACCGTCAATGATCTTCAGCGAACGTCCACGATCAATATTTGACTTTTTCACTACAAATATGATTTGCTGGCAAGGTTGCCGATCTGTACGGCTTAATTGACGTTCCGTTGAAAGGTAACGGATCTCAATATCGACAAGACATATTCTATTAAGATACTTAACAATTATTATAATCTTATCTTTTCTAAAGCACATTTGAGAGCCGTGTTAATATCGTTGAAAACCGGAATACCGTGTCGTTTTGCAAGATCGACGAGATATGCTCGACCACGATTATAATCCTTTAGAGCTGAATCTGAAAGCTGAAATGCAAAAACTAAACTTAGTTCATGATTTTTTATCACAACATAAAGAACTATTCGTTGATATTCCGATGAAACGCTGAAAAATGGGTTGCGAATTTATGTCAGGATGCATGGTGCAGGTCGTAAATCTTTCGGACTTGGAGCAATTTTTTTTTATTTCGTAATTTTTAAATGTGATTATGTCAATTATCAAAGGAATACTTTGGAAGTATGCCTCTAATAGAGAGTCATGGTAAACAACTTCCATGTATTTCAGTTACTACATTCCACGGCATACAAAAGAAGGCAGTCTATTCCCGCTAGTAAACAACCGATTTGGATGTAAACATGTGACGTCACAATTATCCATGAACTGTGTGACACATAGCAAGAGGAATTTTGCAGTGCGAGTTTAACTGTTGAAATGGTGAAGTGCGCTGTTATTAATTGTCGGAATTACGAAGGCTATAAACTGTCCTTTGCAAAGTTAAAATACTTTTGGTTTCCGCGTGAAGAAAAATTGAAATTGGCATGGTTGGAAGCTTGTGGCAGAGATCCAGGTGCAAAGCAACATATGAAAATATGTTCGGAACATTTCCTGGAGCGGGATTACAAGCTGCAGGATATTCTTCTAAACACGGAAATTTCAAAGCGATAATTGAAACCAGGTGCAATCCCCAGCGTCATCTTAACACCGAAGGATAAAATTCCTGCGTTACCTTTGTAAGTGGAATCGTATATACATTAGAATGCATTCATTCAATAGAATTTTTATTCCAGTCATGAAATTTCGAAGGGAAACATACGTGCCGCAGAAGTGTGTCCTGTGAATGGTACCACGGCGTTCAATCGGGAAGATATTGCTGTCCAATCATCGAGCGCTCGGAAGGATGTTGCAGTACAATCATCAAATCCGACTATTTTCCATGACGTTTGCGTTCAGTCCACTATTTGTACCAAGACAAAGGCTGTTCAAACGGGGTAATTAACTGATCAGTTTATTTTATTGACATTTGTTTTGCATTTGAAACATTTCTTTTAGCAAAAGACTGGAGAGTTATCTGCGAAGGCAAAATTTGGAATTGAAGAACAAGTTAGATACAGAAAAACGGAAAAATAAGGTGTACGTTTCCCAGCTTCAGAAGTCGCAAACATTAATTTGTAATGTTTCGAAGATATTTTCGAATGGGCAGCTGCGAAAATTGAGAGACCCTCATCAGCGACGGGTAAAATGGACATCTGATGATATATCCCGTGCAATTTCTTTACATGCTGCTGGAGCTAAAGCATACCGATTACTCTTGTAACGAGGGTTTCCTCTGCCTGCAGTTTCGACCCTCCATAGTTGGGCAGGAAAATTAAACCTTTTTCCAGGTGTTTTAAAGCCAGTGCTGAGACTATTGGCAAATAGTGAATATTGCGAAAAAGAACGAGTTTGCATTTTATCATTCGATGAAATGAAGGTCAAATCTGCATATGAGTACCACATGAGTTGCGACAAAATTTTGAAACCGTCAAAGTTCGTCCAAGTTGGAATGATCCGTGGATTATACAAAAATTGGAAACAAGTCATCTACTACAATTTTGATACTGTTATGACATCAACTATAACATCGAACATAATCGTAGCACTCAAAAAAATTAAATTTCACGTTGTTGCGATTGTTTGTGATATGGGCCCCACCAACATGGCACTTTGGCGAGTGCTTCACATCAGTTGCGAGAAACCATATTTCACCGTGGACGATTTGAGAATTTTCGCTTTCGCAGATCCTCCACATATCATGAAACTTATTCGAAATCATTTCCTGGATACTGGTTACTTTTTAGATAGAGATGAAATAAGACACTGGATATCCTCCAAGCCGGTGGTCGAGTTGTTGAAACTCCAACCAAATGAACTGAAAATTTGCCATAAAATCACATCGACCCATTTAGATGTCAAAGATGCTGCGCGTCAAAAAGTTAAATACGCGGTACAGCTTTTATCGAATACTGTTTCACAAGGAATCAAGAGAGCTATGGGCCTAGGCGCGGTAACATCACAAGATGCTCTGATAACCAGTGATTTTATAAAAATAATGAATGACTGGTTTGATTTATTTAATTCATCATCGGCAACGAAGGATATGAGAGAAAGACTAAGTGTATTCGACTATACAAACCAGGTCCATCAAGTAATCATACGTAAGACCAATCAACTAATTTCTGACTTACGAGTTCCAAATAAGCGCACCCTTTTACCATGTCAAAAAGGTATTCTAGTGAACAATGCAGCACTGGTTGGTTTGTCAGAATGGCTTCAAACCACATATGGAAATTCATATATATTAACGAGACGATTACAACAAGATGATCTTGAACGCTTCTTTGGAACGATTCGCTTGAGAGGTGGCTTACATGACCACCCAACTGCATTGGAATTCACATACAGATTGAGAAACAGTATATTAGGTAAACTTCTTTAATTTTCGAATGAATTTATGTAAAATTTCACTTAACATAAAAATAAAAACAGTCTTAGATTGTTAGGGATTTTCAGAATTGACTTTTGAACAGAAACAAAATTTTTAAGAGATTTTCTTATTTAGGTCGCTCTGATGCAACTCAGTAACGTTGAGGAATCATGAAGAGTACGATGAAGAGCAATTCACTGGTTCTTTGTTGCGAAATATTGCGAGCGATGAAGTGGAAAAAACTGGATCGGAAAGAATACTGGATTGCGACAATTCAATCGATGTTGATTTGGAACAAGAAGACTTTTCATCCTCATGCTTTTCCGAGTTAGAAGAGGATGCGATTGAGTATATTTCGGGATATATTGTCAAAAAGCTCAAACTGCAGATATCATCACCGGATGAATCCGTTTTCACTTGGGTAGATCAAGTTTCCGAAGGAGGATTGACAAAACCGGTGCGTGGTTTCACCGCCAGGATAATGTTATTAGATAACGTATTCAAATAAGTTTATGGCGAAACGTTTGACATAGAGAAAAAAGCCATTGAAGCTTGTCTGAATATGTCTAAGGATGTAGATCTACCATACAATGCTAAAAAACTGTTTTTCAGAACACGCTTGTATATTCGTATCAGAAATCTTAACCGAAATATTGTAAATGTTACAAAAAAAGGGAAGAAAAATAAAAAAGATTGTTAGGTAAATCTCGTTTGTTTACAAAAGCGATAGAGATGACATCATCGCAGAAGTGTCATTTTCCGGAATATATCACCTTATATTTATGTACACCGTGCTACATTCATTCTGTCTCATTCCATAACACAATCTTTCAAAGCCTACTGGTCCACATCTATAGAGTAATTTTTCTTCTTTTGCGTTCTTTTAATTCGTAATTTCAACATTCAGAATTCAAAATTCATTTGAAAAGCTCAGCATATTCGCATAATTTCTATATTTACCAGGAACGTGTTCTTACGTGTTCAAAATTCCTTTTTTTTTTGATTCCATGGTTGATAAAAAAAAACCCATTCGTGAGTCCTATTGTCCAGTAATCCCTACCTGAAGTACGAGTAACCATAGTGAAGATCTGGTAACCAACCCTGGTGCGATCTTGGTTGTTTGCTGACAGAGAAAAGTAACCATATGATCGTCTGTTTACCATTGAGGTGGGGTTCAAAACAGCGTCTGTTCCCTGCCTCAGGGGTGACTGATCATTTTCCTCGTGCCAGCGTGGGACTCTAAACAGAGCTGTGCACGATGATCCTCTGGTGAGACAGGGGATGTCTCATATACATAGACATTTTGATGAAAGAATCGGGGAGGTAATCGAAAGGTGGAGAGAGCACTACGATGAACACCTGAGAAGCGCGCCAGGAGAACAAGACGATGTTAAAGAGGACTACGCTGGTGCAGTGAATAATGACCACGTACCCCCTTCTATGATGAGTGAAGTTAAGGGGGCTATTATCAGCTAAGGAACAACAAAGCAGTTGGCAAGACTCGTTCAAGCAACGATGAACCGTATGCGGCGGTGTGCGGATCTCAGGCGATCAGTAATCGTTTAAGGCGCATAGAGGACTTCGACAAGGACCGAGGGGATAATAAAACTAAGCGGGGAGAGACTTAACGGATATTGGTGAAAATCGAGGTGTTATGAAAGAAACCTAATGATTTTTTATTGCTGTAGAATGGTCGTACCTTGGATTTGAAAACTCTCATTAAATTCTGCACAGTAGTCTTCGTGCACTTTCTAAACGCTGCTAACCAATTCTGCCTGAAGTCTGACATGTTCCGAGACATTGTACCACCTCTCTTCATTTTTTTTTTCATACACAGTTAGCGCTCAACTTCCGAGTCGATAAGTCGATTTTATCAGACGAGAAGATTTTGGAAGCCGTTCACAGACTATTTGATACTTTGTTGGTTTCTTTCATCTACGCTATCCGCGACGGCACTTTCCGTGATGCCGCGTCGCGAAAATACGTTTCGCGTCGACTACTCGCAATTTCCGAAATTGCTTTCTCATGACGAGATCCATAAGTTCGTTGGAAAAGAACTCGGACTTACACGTGAGAATGTTCTGCAACTTCAGCCAAGCAGACGGCTTGCATGTACCTTCGTCAAGGTCAACAACCTCCAACTTGCTGAACAAATAGTGGAGCAGCACGACAACAAGCACGAGTTCGTGTTTGAAGGGAAATCATACAAATTACGAGTTACGATGGAGGACGGTGCGGTAGAAGTAAATTTGCTTGAGCTACCCGAGAGCGTCACCAATGATCAGATTGCTGATTTTCTCACCGAGTACGGCGAAGTCGTCAGTATTCATGACCTACTGTGGGATGACCGATACAGCGACTTCGGTGGTATTAAAACCGGGGTTCGTATTGTTCGGATGGTGGTTACGAAAAACATTCCTTCTCTCGTGACAATCCAGGGAGAAGAGACTGCGGTGAAATATAAGGGGCAACGGCAAACGTGCCTACACTGCCATGAGTTTGTACGCATTGGCATTCCATGTGTACAAAACAAGAAACTGCTGGTGCAGAAGCTCGCAGCAGACCAATCATACGCTAGCGTAACGAAGGGCAACCCGACAAAACCTCAACACACCAAACCAACAAATCTTCGTAAACCATCGTCAGCTTCATCAAAACGTTTGACAAAGAGTCCGCTCACTGTCGGTCACTACGACAACACGCGTCTGAAGCCAAATTTCTCTGAAATGAGTGGGACAAAAACCGCAGTACAACAACAAAATAACACGATGCCACCCCCCACTACACCTTCAACAACGATACCATCCGCAACACAAGCTGTAATCCAGCTATCGCCCATCTCACCGAACGCCACCACGTCGCATCGTAGACCCGATGGCAACGAAACAGACAATTCACAAGCTTCCCAAGGCTCGAATGGCAGCCGACGCTCGCGTAGACAACCACCAGGCAAGAAAATGCGTCACTACGGAGAAGACGTCATCTTCACCGAACACGTACATGTTAGAATCTCCGACGAAGAAATCCAATAAAATGGAGTACGTCAGTTGTAACATCGGGACGATCAATATAAATACCATCACCAACCAAACCAAGCTAAACGCCCTTCGCACGTTTGTTCGCACAATGGAGTTGGATATTGTGTTTTTGCAGGAGGTAGAGAATGAGCAGTTTAGTCTTGCCTGGCTACAACGTTGTCTGTAATGTCGACCACTCAAGGAGAGGAACGGCAATCGCTTTAAAACAACACATCAAATTCTCACATGTAGAGAAGAGTCTAGACGGAAGATTACTCGCCCTCCGTGTCCACAACACAACGCTCTGTAATGTGTATGCCCCATCAGGTTCCGTTCTCCGTGCTGAAAGAGAGCGGTTCTTCAACAACAGCATTGCCTATTACCTTCGTCATCGGACCGACCACGTCGTCTTAGGTGGCGATTTCAACTGCGTGATTCGTCAATGCGATGCGACGGGGCAAAATTCGAGTCCCGCTCTTCTAGCCACCGTTCAGCAGTTACATCTGCATGATGTGTGGCAACGACTTATCACTACACCAGAAGGTGTTGAACGTTTTTATCTCATCACGGACATGGTACATGGCAGCAAATCTGTCTCCAATGGCAGCACACGTGGCAAAACTGACAACCATTATGCGACGCTTTCTTTTCCGTGGTGCGTGTGCAACCATCCCAATGGAGCAGCTAGCGCGAAGACAGGAGGATGGCGGTCTCAACCTTCAATTGCCAGCGATGAAGTGTAAGGCGCTGTTAATCAATCGGCACCTACACGAAATGAGCTCCCTTCCCTATTACAATTCCTTCCTCTCCCAAACAACCGTCCCCCCTCAGACCTTCCTTGCCTAAAGCTTATCCTAAATCATCATCCAAATTTCCCCTTCCAAATCCGAGAGCAGCCTTCCGCCAATCTCATCAATTGTTTCTTCATAGAACGTACAGCAAAACCGAAAGTGGAAATAGCAAATCCTGCAATTAACTGGCCCCGTGTGTGGAAGAATATTGCTGTTCGGAAGTTATTGCCTTCACAACGTAGTCTTCTTTACATGTGGGTAAACGAAAAATTCTCGCACCGGCGACTGGTGTTCGTTATGAGGAGAATGGACGATGAAAATTGCTTACACTGTTCTTCGAGTGTCGAAACAATACAGCACAAATTTTTTGGCAGTCGGAGAGTACGAGATGCTTTCAATGTGTTACAACAAAAGCTGCTAGTGGTATCTGGTAGACAACGCGCACTCCATTTAGAGAATCTCCTTCGGCCGTCGTTGGAGGGGTTTGAAACGAATGAACGAATTTTGATAATGAAACTGTTATTGACATATATCACCTTCATTGATAGTAGTAATGGTAGGATTGATATAGATGAGTTGAAATTTAGTTTTGAAGTCGAGATTGAATCAACCATGTAAATAATTTTTACCAAACAAAAACAGGAAGTGGGTTATATCTATGGTATAACCGCAAGGGTGACGTAGGACTATCGTTGATTTAGAGATCATTTGTTTGAAGTTGAATCTAAATCCATTCTGAATGAATGAATAAATGAATATTTGGGGGACTTCGTAAACAAGAGCGTTACGTTGGAGGCACAAGGTTTTATGCATCTAATATAGGATACGAAACACCTTGTTCTGAAGAATAATCTTCAGAAGCTTTCCTGCTAACTGTACTTGATTGACAAATCACAAACCCAAATGTATTATATGGATATTTTATGGATAGAAAACATTAAAATAAACTCTTTCGCTTGAATGTAATTTTCAATTCCAAGGGGAACTGGCAGATTATTTTCAGTAACGATTAGATATTTCCACATTTTCCTCGATACTGGAGGCCCACCAGTGGTTAATGCTAATTCGATAACCATCTGTTAATAGCACTTGCTTGAGACATATTTGGTCACAGTGTTACATGGATAGAAAACATTCAAATAAACTTTTTCACATGAATGTATTTTTAAATTCCCAGAGGAACTGGCAGATTATTTTCAGTAACGATTAGATATTTCCACATTTTCCTCGATACTAGAAGCCCACCAGTGGTTTATGCTAATTCGATAACCATCTGTTAATAGCACTTTCTTGAGACATATTTGGTCACAGTGTTACATGGATAGAAAACATTCAAATAAACTCTTTCACATGAATGTATTTTTAAATTCCCAGAGGAACTGGCAGATTATTTTCAGTAATGATTAGATATTTCCACATTTTCCTCGATACTGGAAGCCCACCAGTCGTTTATGCTAACTCGATAACCACCTGTTAATAGCACTTGATTGAAACATATTTGGTCACAGTGTTACATGGATAGAAAACATTCAAATAAACTCTTTCACATGAATGTATTTTTAAATTCCTAGAGAAACTGGCAGATTATTTTCCGGATCTTTCTCGATGCTGAATGGCATCCAAACGGAAAAAATTCCGTGCGTGTATGTATATGTGTAGCGGCTGCTTCGATGGTCACCTTCTCTTCTCCTGAAGGATCGGCTTCTCTGTGCTCCCTCACAGTTTCAAACAAACTGCTCGCGTTTCAGGGCAGATCTCGATCCTTCGCCGTCCAGCATCCTCAGCAACGATGTTGTCTTGTCGATGTCCTCACGAAAAATAAATGCGTCTCACCACCAGAATATCGCTTAAGTATGCTTTTGTGCGTGATTGAATCGAGAGAAGGCGTGGTTTACGATGGCAATTTGGAAGGCAAACTAGAGGGGAATGAACTCTCTGAGCTCGGAACTTTCGGCGACTGAGCAATAATCGATTGCGGGCGCATACAATATTGAATACGGAAATATCCTACTGATGAGGAAGAATAATCTTCAGAAGCTATCCTGTTAATTGCGATTGATTGAAAAATCACAAAACCAAATGTATTTGGTCACAGTGTTACATGGATGGAAAACATTCAAATAAACTCTTTCACATGAATGTATTTTTAAATTCCCAGAGGAACTGGCAGATTATTTTCAGTAATGATTAGATATTTCCACATTTTCCTTGATACTGGAAGCGCACCAGTGGTTAATGCTAACTCGATAACCATCTGTTAATAGCACTTGCTTGAGACATATTTGGTCACAGTGTTACATGGATAGAAAACATTCAAATAAACTTTTTCACATGAATGTATTTTTAAATTCCCAGAGGAACTGGCAGATTATTTTCAGTAACGATTAGATATTTCCACATTTTCCTCCATACTGGAAGCGCACCAGTGGTTAATGCTAACTCGATAACCATCTGTTAATAGCACTTGATTGAAACATATTTGGTCACAGTGTTACATGGATAGAAAACATTCAAATAAATTCTTTCACATGAATGTATTTTTAAATTCCTAGAGAAACTGGCAGATTATTTTCAGTAATGATTAGATATTTCCACATTTTCCTCGATACTGGAAGCTCACCAGTGGTTAATGCTAATTCGATAACCATCTGTTAATAGCACTTGCTTGAAACATATTTGGTCACAGTGTTACATGGATAGAAAACATTCAAATAAATTCTTTCACATGAATGTATTTTTAAATTCCTAGAGAAACTGGCAGATTATTTTCAGTAATGATTAGATATTTCCACATTTTCCTCGATACTGGAAGCTCACCAGTGGTTAATGCTAATTCGATAACCATCTGTTAATAGCACTTGCTTGAAACATATTTGGTCACAGTGTTACATGGATAGAAAACATTCAAATAAATTCTTTCACATGAATGTATTTTTAAATTCCTAGAGAAACTGGCAGATTATTTTCAGTAATGATTAGATATTTCCACATTTTCCTCGATACTGGAAGCCCACCAGTGGTTTATGCTAATTCGATAACCATCTGTTAATAGCACTTGCTTGAGACATATTTGGTCACAGTGTTACATGGATAGAAAACATTCAAATAAACTCTTTCACATGAATGTATTTTTAAATTCCCAGAGGAACTGGCAGATTATTTTCAGTAATGATTAGATATTTCCACATTTTCCTCGATACTGGAAGCCCACCAGTCGTTTATGCTAACTCGATAACCACCTGTTAATAGCACTTGATTGAAACATATTTGGTCACAGTGTTACATGGATAGAAAACATTCAAATAAACTCTTTCACATGAATGTATTTTTAAATTCCTAGAGAAACTGGCAGATTATTTTCCGGATCTTTCTCGATGCTGAATGGCATCCAAACGGAAAAAATTCCGTGCGTGTATGTGTATGTGTAGCGGCTGCTTCGATGGTCACCTTCTCTTCTCCTGAAGGATCGGCTTCTCTGTGCTCCCTCACAGTTTCAAACAAACTGCTCGCGTTTCAGGGCAGATCTTGATCCTTCGCCGTCCAGCATCCTCAGCAACGATGTTGTCTTGTCGATGTCCTCACGAAAAATAAATGCGTCTCACCACCAGAATATCGCTTAAGTATGCTTTTGTGCGTGATTGAATCGAGAGAAGGCGTGGTTTACGATGGCAATTTGGAAGGCAAACTAGAGGGGAATGAACTCTCTGAGCTCGGAACTTTCGGCGACTGAGCAATAATCGATTGCGGGCGCATACAATATTGAATACGGAAATATCCTACTGATGAGGAAGAATAATCTTCAGAAGCTATCCTGTTAATTGCGATTGATTGAAAAATCACAAAACCAAATGTATTTGGTCACAGTGTTACATGGATGGAAAACATTCAAATAAACTCTTTCACATGAATGTATTTTTAAATTCCCAGAGGAACTGGCAGATTATTTTCAGTAATGATTAGATATTTCCACATTTTCCTTGATACTGGAAGCGCACCAGTGGTTAATGCTAACTCGATAACCATCTGTTAATAGCACTTGCTTGAGACATATTTGGTCACAGTGTTACATGGATAGAAAACATTCAAATAAACTTTTTCACATGAATGTATTTTTAAATTCCCAGAGGAACTGGCAGATTATTTTCAGTAACGATTAGATATTTCCACATTTTCCTCCATACTGGAAGCGCACCAGTGGTTAATGCTAACTCGATAACCATCTGTTAATAGCACTTGATTGAAACATATTTGGTCACAGTGTTACATGGATAGAAAACATTCAAATAAATTCATTCACATGAATGTATTTTTAAATTCCTAGAGAAACTGGCAGATTATTTTCAGTAATGATTAGATATTTCCACATTTTCCTCGATACTGGAAGCTCACCAGTGGTTAATGCTAATTCGATAACCATCTGTTAATAGCACTTGCTTGAAACATATTTGGTCACAGTGTTACATGGATAGAAAACATTCAAATAAATTCTTTCACATGAATGTATTTTTAAATTCCTAGAGAAACTGGCAGATTATTTTCAGTAATGATTAGATATTTCCACATTTTCCTCGATACTGGAAGCTCACCAGTGGTTAATGCTAATTCGATAACCATCTGTTAATAGCACTTGCTTGAAACATATTTGGTCACAGTGTTACATGGATAGAAAACATTCAAATAAACTCTTTCACATGAATGTATTTTTAAATTCCCAGAGGAACTGGCAGATTATTTTCCAGCAATGATTAGATCTTTCCGGAACTTTCTCGATGCTGAATGGAAAGCCAAACGGAAAGAATTCCGCGCGTGTATATGTGTGTAGCGATGTCTTCCCGGGGAACCGTTTGTGGCATCACTCTCCTCCTGATGGATTCCCTTCTGGTCTAGGATGCACAAACAGGTGACACCGTTCATCCGCGCTTTCATGATAAACGAAGAGCTTCACCACAACAGCGACAACATGCTCCCATCGCTGTTCAATTAGAACTGAGTGGATTTCCGAGCGGCGCTCGCTTATATACCGATTGGTGATTTCAATAGCTTGTTTTGAAAGCAATTTTAAGACTATTGAAACAAGTTTTCGGATCAAAAAGTAACAAGTATAGAACGCGTAGACATTTTATTTTTCGAATGAAATGTTTATCATACCATTTCGTTCAGTTTTTTAAGAGCTATTAACGCTCAAAATCTCGGTCTCCGGCGTAACGCTTTCGTTTTCGAAACTTTGATTTTACACCCCGGTATAGAAATGAAAGACGTAGTCCTACGTCAAAAGATTTATTTGTCTTTTATTTGTCTTCGTATTAAAAAAAAAATACATACATTTATTTGATCTTCCATGATGTGGAAATAACAATATTTGGTTAATTTGGCTCTTCAATAATTTGTCCCAGAAACGTTCGAATGATCGCAGTTTGGGACAATTTGATGTGGTGATGACTTTTTCGACTTACACGATGTTGTTTTCCGCAAATCACTGGAATTTGGCTGGCCAATAATGCAGGCAGATCGATGATTACGAATATAATTCACGGCTTCCTGGTTCAATTCGGGATGACCTAAATCGGGTTTACGTCAATTTCTTAGCAGAACCTCCAAGTAACACTCGTTACCAAACTTCTGAATTATTCATTTCACACTCCTCGGGCAAATTTTGGTCCTTTTCGCGATTTGTTCGTATGTTACTCTCTTCTAGATGCTCCAAATGTGCAAAACTGTTTTTTAGCTTCCAATTCGATTCGCAATATCTTGAAAATAGCTTTGCAATCGTGAACAAGTAATCTGCTGTTATGTTTTTGATAGGTACACAAAACACACTGTTAACACTCCTATACTCGCGCATTGGTCTGTCAGACCGAGAAATCAATAATTCGTTCATTTCTCAGAAAATATCAACACTACGACTTTGCGTTTCTCTCTAGCTTCATTATTCGTCGTTCGTCATCGTTTAGCGTATCGCATGTGTTGGTACAAAGGGGACGTATGTCGCTTTTTTAACACTTTCGGTCCGACACACCGACGCGAGTATAGGAGTAACTTTTTTGGACAAGTGGCTTTTTTCATTTTCTAGAATATTGTTGAATGAAATGTTTAAATTAATGTTAGTGGCGTGGAATATTTATTGAATATAATGCATAAGATCATTACCGGACTATTCTTATTTGATTTCAGTCCCTTTTGTAACTGGACTGAACGGATCCAAATATTAACTATTCGTCGTTAGATTCATACGTTCAAAATCAAAATATGAATATTTGACTTTCGTATAGTATATATATACGCTACGCTAAATATAATGGTCATACATATGCACACTTGTGAAAGAATTTCACTTGTGGAAGAATGGTAAACAGTAAACTATAAACTAATCGGTGGCTTATGGTAATTTTCAACAGTTACAGTTTCGGGGATATTTTTTTATAATGAACAATATCAACAAGAAAACAAGGGGGGTCTTCGTAGCCACTTGGTTACGCGTTCGCTTACTAAGCGATCGATCGTGAGTTCAAACTCAGGGCCCTCAATTGACCATCTTTGTGTTGTTATAGAATAATTACGTCCACGCAACCATCATCAGCTATGGAGATCGATCCACGGTGGAACAAAGATCGATTCATCCATACAACTGCTCTGCTCTGCAAGAAACATCGGGCTGCTGTTCTATAAATAACCCAACAATGATCAATATCAACTGTCTCCGCTGTCCGGTCTGCTGAACAATGGAAGAACAGATAGAATACCCTTACGCCGAAATGGCTATAAGAGTGTAATTTACCATAATGTAATGGAACAGAAAAACCTAACGCCTAAATGGCTACTACTTCTACTGTGTAATTTACAATTTATAGAAACATAAACATATGTACATGTACACGATAAAAACCCGGCTCTGTTACAGATAAAATGCTAATGAGCCTTATAAATAAATAAATGGGATAAAAAAAACAAGAAAACAAGAGAAAGAAAAGGAAGTTCCTAGAAATCCTTTTATATCATCTTTTTATGCCCTATCTATAAAAAGGCATTAATTCTTAGTTTATAAACAATACAGAGACAAGGAATATTAGAAATATGCAAACTTTATATTCTAGAACCTTTATCATCTGGTGATTATCTAGATGGTCGGTATACATTCTTCTCTTCGATTAAAGACCCGATAAAATAAAAGACTTCGAAAAAAGAACACGCAACAACTGCATGAAATGTAAAAAAATATGTTTGTTTCGAGCATACAGTTATGCTGTGTTCTGATTCTTACTCCAATGAAACCACAATCGATTGATACGTTTTTATGTTATTTTATAGCTCTTTATACATCCATGAATTATATTCCGTTGCTTACTTTTAATTAATAACAGTGAAAAATTCGAATTTCGTTATTTGTTTGGAGTATCAAAAATTACTCTGTTTTGAGGAGGCTGAATTAGATGACTATTAAAACATAATAAAAACGAAGAAAACGTATGTTTTGGAGTTTTTTCATTTAGTTATACCCTCTTCTTAAAATAAATGCCAATAAAGCCTGAAACATACACAATGGCAACATTACAGAGAAGTTCAATTTTCGGTCTGTGACACCGTGCGCGAGTATACGTGTTATGATTTTGCACGCGAGTACAGGAGGGTTAAGGAGGTGTAAGGTGGAAGGAAGCCATTGTAGTAGTATAGGTAAAAGCACGTGTTTTCATGGGGTAATAGTGTTTGTGAGAAAAGAGCAAATCACACATTTTGTTTTGGTACGTAAATAGATCAATTCACTTATCAAACTGTGTGGCGCTTCACTGACGCGAGTACTAGAATACTTAGAATAAAAAATAACAATTCAACATGAAGTAAAATGTATGAACGATGTGTTCCGGTGTACAATTGCAGATGTAAATATATGTATATAGAATGTGTATTTGCATATGAAGTAAAATTCTGATCATACGCGAGTGTAACATGAGCAAATTTATAACACATGCGAATTGGGGTTCTTGGTATTAACAAGTTCTCCCGCACGATGTTGATAATTCCTTAATATTTTCCTTCGTTGATCGTATTTTTTTCACATATCCACGTTGGAGGGCTTTAACCCTTCTCTTCGTTGGCCGAGGCATTTTGATTGAATGTAATACTTTTCCGTTCATTCTTCGGCATAAGCTTCGAGTAACCGGTCATGTGCTGTGAGCGTCTCCGTTAAAGCATTGTTTTCGGTTACCGTTGGCTGTTATTTTTTTTTTATCGCCCGGGTGTGCTTTTTCGCGCGTTTTCGAACTGTTCGAGATATCGTAAAACGCAGTGTGAACTCGGAATTAGTGAGAAAAGCAGAATCATCAAAGCCTGGCAAGGCCAGCCGGCTTTCAGTTTTCGCCGATTTGTCGCCATCGCAATCGAAGTCGGAAATCGGTGCTCAGTTACACGCACACAATACCAGCGCGATTCGCTGTTCACTTACAGCAGTGTGAAGGAGAGCATCACTTCTTAGTGGTGTGTGATAGTGCCGAGCGCTCAAGCGCTCCGATTGAGAAGCAAGCAGCGGTTGCCAGTTCATCAGCACTGGGTGCATTGTGGTGAATAGAAATAAATAAGATATAAGATTTTTTTTTATTTTTTTTTTTTTAATTATTATTATTATTAAAACAAAATATTAGATTATAAGTACCAATTACAGAATGGCAGAAGGAGGGGGAGGATCTCCAGATATGGAGATCTCTGATGATGACTCCCCTCTGGTTGAAAAAACAAATAAAGGAACAGCGAAGACACTTAAACGCGTTCCTACATCAGAGGATGTTTCGTCCGGGGACGAGTCTGCTAACTCTAGCAAGCCCCCCTCTAAAAAACCTGCAAATATCTCTTCTCCAACCCCCCTCGCTCCTACCCCAGCTCAGATTTCGCCTCCCCATCCTGTTGTCCCCGATCCCCTTCAATCCTCGTCATCTCCTTCTCCTCCTGTTGTCTTCTCTCCACGTGTCAAGGTCTATCCTGAAGATGCACCTGGAACTGGTCCGTGGGTTGTTTTCTTCAGGCCTAAGCCAAACGGAAAAGCACTTAATGTTATTCAGATCATGAAAGATCTGGCAAGATACTCCTCCGTGACAGAAATTACGAAGGTTAGACCGACCAAACTGCGTGTTGTCGTGGCTGATCGGAAAGACGCAAACGGTATTGTCGTCGACCAGAGGTTTACCCTGGAATATCGTGTCTACGTGCCTTCCCATGACGTAGAAATCTCGGGGGTGATAACCGAAACGGGTCTGACGTGCAAATCAATTATGGAAGGAGATGGCAGATTTAAAAAGCTGCCTTTGATTAAGGTTAAAATCTTAGAATGCCGACAACTCGGCAAAGTCTCCCAGGAAGGGAAAGAATCGAAATTTACGCCGTCCGACTCGTTTAGAGTCACTTTTGCTGGCTCCGCCCTCCCTGACTACGTTATGGTGGACAAATTGAGGCTACCGCTGCGACTCTTCGTGCCAAAGCCCATGACTTGCCTGAAATGCAAGTCAGTTGGTCACACAGCAGCTTACTGCGCCAACAAGGAGCGCTGTGCCACTTGCGGAGAGCAACATGTGGACAAATCCTGCAGTGCGATTGAGCAAAAGTGTCCATATTGCGGAGGAAATCCGCACGTGCTCTCGGCTTGTGAAACTTACAAGAGTCGCTGGGAGAAGCAGAAGCGCTCTTTAAAGGAACGCTCGAAGCGCACTTTTGCGGAAATTTTGAAGGGCGCTTCTCCATTGGCCCAACAGCAACAACCTTTAACCGCAAACAATGTCTTCGCTTCGCTGCCAGTTGACGAAATGGAAGCGGATACAGCTAACGAGGGCACACCGTACATCTTCCAAGGGAATCCCCGGCGCAAAAATGTGACCACTCCCAAAGTTCAAGGACAAGCCCCTCCTGTTATACCCTCTGTTAGCATGCCTAAAAAATCGAGTGCAGCGGACAAGCAAAATCAGGTTCCTCCTGGCTTCCGTGGGAATAATTCACCTTCGAACGACCCAGCACTCGAAGGGACATCAAAAACCCCAACTGTCCCTATTTTACCGTCCAGTTCAACTTCCCAATCGGAATTTATAAAGTTGACTGACCTTGTGGCTCAAATCTTCACATGCTTTAATGTTTCCGACTCCATCAGAACCATTGTCATATCAATGCTTCCAGTATTAAAGACAATTTTGCAACAATTGATGCAAACATGGCCCCTCCTTGCAATGATTATCTCTCTTGATGTCTAATTCAAATAGAGAGGTCGGAGATATCACTGTTTTACAGCGGAATTGTCGTAGTCTTATCCCTAAATTGGATACATTCAAATTTTTAATTCATAACTTCAATTGTGATGTTTTTGCTCTGTCCGAAACTTGGCTTTCTTCGCGAGATGATCTCTCTTTCCACGATTTTAATATTATACGCTTGGACCGTGATGACAGATACGGAGGGGTGCTATTGGGGATCAATAAGTGCCACTCATTTTTTCGAATTGACCTTCCACCTATTGGAGGGATTGAAGCTGTTGCTTGTCATGCAAACATCAGAGGAAAAGACCTCTGTATTGTCAGCTTGTATTGGCCTCCGAGAGCTGCGGTTAGCCGCAAGCAACTTGTTGACATGTGCTCACTCCTTCCTGAGCCACGATTGATCTTGGGAGACTTCAATTCTCACGGAACTGCCTGGGGGGAACAGTACGACGACAATCGTTCACTGTTGATATATGATCTTTGTAACAGCTTCAATATGACACTTTTGAACACTGGGGAAACAACACGTGTACCTAAACCTCCTGCTAACCCAAGTGCTCTTGACCTCTCGCTTTGCTCGAATTCACTATCGTTAGATTGCAAGTGGAATGTAATCCAGGACCCCAACGGTAGTGATCACTTGCCAATCAAAATTTCCATCACCATTGGGCCGAATTTTTCTGAATCTATAAACATGGCATATGACCTCACAAGACACATTGACTGGAAAAAATATGCGGACGCGATTGCTCTAGCCATCAATTCCAGAGATGGTTTACCTCCATTGGAGGAGTATAACTTCCTCTCTCGTTTGATCTATGACAGCGCGGTTCGCGCTCAAACGAAACCCATCCCAGGCTCCACTATTCGTCGAAGGCCTCCCAATCCATGGTGGGATAGCCAATGTTCCAAGCTTTATCAGGATAAATCGAACGCATTCAAAGCTTTTCGGAAACGTGGAACCATTGAAAATTTTCAATCGTATTTGGACCTTGAAAATCAATTTAAAAACTTGATCAAAGGGAAAAAACGTGCTTATTGGCGAAATTTCGTGGGAGGTTTGTCACGAGAAACGTCAATGAAAAAATTATGGAAAGTGGCTCGAAACATGAGAAATCGCTCTTCATCCAATGAAAGCGAGGAATATTCACATCGATGGATTTTTAATTTTGCACGGAAGGTTTGTCCTGATTCCGCTCCTGTGCAAAAAATTGTTCGAGATATACCACAAGATAGGTGCGATCTTGATTCCGAGTTTTCGATGGTAGAATTCTCTCTTGCTCTGCTTTCATGTAACAATTCTGCTCCGGGATCGGATAGAATTAAGTTCAACTTGCTGAAAAACCTCCCTGATGTGGCGAAACATCGCTTGTTGAATTTATTCAATCGGTTTCTGGAGAATAATATTGTTCCAGATGATTGGAGACCAGTACGAGTTATAGCTATTCAAAAACCCGGAAAACCCGCGTCCGACTTCAATTCGTACCGCCCAATAGCAATGCTGTCTTGTATACGGAAATTGTTGGAAAAAATGATCTTGTTTCGCCTTGATCGATGGGTTGAAACGAATGGCCTACTCTCAGATACACAATATGGGTTCCGCAGGGACAAGGGGACGAATGATTGTCTTGCGTTGCTTTCTTCAGAAATTCAAATGGCTTACGCCGGAAAAAAACAAATGGCTTCAGTATTCTTGGACATAAAGGGGGCCTTTGATTCTGTTTCAATAGAGGTTTTGACAGACAAATTACACTCTCGGGGTCTGCCGCCTCTATTGAATAATATGTTATATAACTTGCTTTGTGAGAAGCATTTGAACTTTTCTCACGGAGATTCGGCAGTAAGTCGGGTCTCTTACATGGGCCTCCCCCAGGGCTCATGTTTAAGCCCCCTTTTGTACAACTTCTATGTAAGCGACATCGACAATTGCCTTACACAAAATTGCAGCCTAAGACAACTTGCAGATGATGGAGTGGTCTCTGTCGTAGGATCAACAGAATCCGACCTACAAGAACCCTTACAAGATACTTTGAACAATTTTTCAACCTGGGCCATTGGGCTAGGGATCGAATTCTCCACGGAGAAAACAGAGATGGTGGTTTTTTCTAGGAAGCATAGACCAGCAAAACCAAAGCTTCAACTTTTGGGTAAACCGATCACTCATGCTATGTCATTCAAGTATCTTGGGGTCTGGTTCGACTCCAAATGTACTTGGGGGGCCCATATTAGGTATCTGAGTAAAAAATGCCAACAAAGAATAAATTTTCTCCGTACAATTACCGGCACCTGGTGGGGAGCCCATCCCGAAGATCTTATAATGTTGTATAGAACAACTATTCTCTCAGTGATGGAGTATGGCAGTTTCTGTTTTCAATCAGCTGCCAAAACACACTTAATTAAACTCGAGCGAATTCAGTATCTTTGTCTCCGTATTGCGTTGGGATGTATGCCCTCAACGCATACCATGAGTCTCGAGGTTTTGGCAGGCCTACTCCCACTAAAAGATCGCTTCAATTCATTATCTCTTCGGTTCTTCATCCGGTGTAAGGTCATGAACCTATTGGTGATCGGAAATTTTGAGCGGCTAATCGAGCTAAATTTTCACTCCGGATTCATGAGTTCATATCATGAATTCATCTCCATGCAAGTTGATTCTTCTTCGTATATTCCCAACGGTGTTTGTTTCCCTGACTACATCAATTCCTCTGTGCATTTTGATCTGTCCATGAAGCAAGATATCCATGGATATTCAGATTACCAACGATCGAGGATCGCTCCAACGATCTTCGATGAAAAATATAGGGGTATCAATTGTGATAATATGTACTTTACTGATGGGTCCACTATAAATGAGTCCACAGGATTTGGAGTGTTCAACGAATTTTTTAGCACCTCACACAGTCTTCAGAATCCTTGCTCAGTGTATATTGCTGAATTGGCAGCAATTCATTGGGCGCTGGACAGCGTCGCCTCACGACCTGTTGAACACTATTACATTGTAACGGATAGTCTTAGCTCTGTCGAAGCTATCCGTTCAGTGAGGCCGGAAAAGCACTCGCCGTACTTCCTTGAGAGAATACGAAAAATTTTGAGTGCTTTATCCAGACGCTGTTATGTCATTACCTTTGTGTGGGTCCCTTCTCATTGCTCAATTCCGGGTAATGAGAGGGCTGACTCATTAGCAAAGGTAGGTGCGATTGAAGGCGATATTTATCAGCGTCAAATCGCCTTCAATGAATTTTACTCTTTAGTCCGTAAAAATACCATCGCTAACTGGCAACGCAAATGGAACGAAGATGAATTGGGCCGGTGGCTTCACTCGATTATCCCTAAGGTTAGCCTCAAACCATGGTTCAAAAGTCTGGACTTGAGTCGGGACTTTATTCGCACCTTCTCCCGACTCATGTCCAATCACTGTTCGTTAGACGCGCTACTCTTTCGTTTCAATCTGGCCGGCAGCAATATCTGCGTTTGTGGCCGAGGTTACCACGACATCGAACACGTTGTTTGGTCGTGTGAGGTGTATCTTGTTGCCAGATCGAATTTAGAGAACTCCCTTCGGGCTAGAGGAAGGCAGCCCAATGTGCCGGTGAGAGATGTGTTGGCTCGGTTAGACCTTGATTACATGTCCCAAATATATGTTTTCCTTAAATCTATCGATGTTCGTGTGTGATTATCCTTATATCCTTATACCCTCCATTTCTTCCTTTGTGAGTAATTGGTCCGCTTGCTATAAACAGAAGAATGAAATGTAAATTCACAACTGATGTACGAATAGATTTAAGAATTAAGTGTGTGTGATTATCAACATTGTAATAATTTCCTTATACCCCATCCTTTTCCTGAGAAAATGTCACCCTTTTAATCTCGAGTCCACCACGAGTAATCGGTTTCCCACATTACTAACCATAGATTTAAGAAAATTGTTCATATATATAGTTTTAAAAATATATTTAAGATTTCGGCTCCCTTAAACTTATGTAACTGAGCCTGTAAAAATAAACGAATTTATAAAAAAAAAAAAAAAAAAATACTTTTCCGTTTACTATTTTTGACAGCAGAGGCAGCCATGGCAGTGTTCCGAGCTCTACAATACAATATTCTTAGCAAATGTTAAAGTTGCTTGAACTTACATTATGGACCCATTAAACGTAAAAATTATAATTGTATTGATTTTGTTTTCATTACATGAAACGCTATGACTCAGGAATAACATTTAATTGAGTGGTTTTTATAGCTGTTTCGATGATGTTGTCTAGCATCAGTGTCGAAAAAATAACGATACTTTCACCAATCCAAACAAAACCATTGGGAAAATTGAAAAATGAAAATTTATCTTTCAGAGCACTAGATCGAGTTTTCCGATGTTTTTCATTATACATTGCGACGGCAGATGAAATTTTAATATCTTGTGAGTAATCGTTTAGAGTTTGGTTGATATTACTTGATGGGAAGTGTGCGAGAATGATCTTTTTATTCACACTGTTTCGCAAAATGATCGATTATCGGACGAGGGGTAAAGGAGGGAGTTGAAAGAAGTGATCGCCATTGTGGCAGCCATTTGTGGCTTCCTTCCACTTTCACCTAAATACACGTACAGAAAAAATGCACCCTTCTGTGAGTAATAAGGTATGAAATGTTTGAGATTACTGTTCGATACACTCCTTCATATGTAAGTTTTTCCTGATTTGTTCTTGATCTCTTTTTCTGGCATAACTACTATTCCTGCATAAAATTGCATGAAAACTTCACCAGATCATTTTATTACTTATATAATCACACCATTTTTTTCAATTGGATATATTTAGTCACAAAATTGAGTGTACAACCCGTGTTGGTTTTTTTAATTGTGAGTTTTTCGAGGTTAAAAAGTAAATAATTGAAAGCGACTTCTATTCATCCTAAAATCGATCCTTTTTACTCTCATGTAGTAAAAAGAAACAAATTAAAATGGTCACATTTCTAATTCCTGTTCAAAAAACAAACAACAAATATCCAATTCAGACGTGGCAAAATTGAGTGTACAGTTTAAGTTTTACTTAAAAGAAAATTGAAATCAGTTCAGAAATATTAATACATAACAAAAATCAATCCCCTAGTATCAGGCCCCTTTGGGGTACAACACAGCCTGCAAGCTCTCCCAGATCTCCATAATCGTCGTTTTGAGTTCCGCTTTGTTCCCTGGATTTTTATTCTTCAGACGGTTTTTGATTTCCCACCATAGATGCTCTATAGTGTTCAAGTCCGGTGATCGCGAAGGTGTTTTGAATTGATAGAGCAGACACTTCCGCACGATGAGATCAGTTTGTTTCGGGTCATTATCCAGTTGAAAGTAGTGATCAATTTCTGCTCGGGAGACTGCAAGTTACGTTTCAGAATGTTAGAATGTTCAATGAAGAGATCTTGTCCATCGCCGAATCGATAAACTCCATGATTCCAATTCTAGAAGCAGCCATTGTACCATACATCGGCCGACTGCCGCCGCCGTGTTTTACTGTGGGAACCAAATGCTGTGGGAATCAAATGCAAAATGAGCAGTGTTTGGATTTCGATCAAAATCGAATGATACACAATGTGTCATGCAAGTAAACTCTCACGAACATATAACCAAATATGAGAGGATCATTCAGATACTTGTATGAATGTCAGTAATCACTTGTGTAACATTTAGTGATTAAACTAAGAGAGGAACGAAGACTGTTGATTGCATATCCGATCTGTATCAAACATCGCATAACATTTTCGAAGCCTGCATACAAGTTTGAACCGCATATATCGTCCCATTTTACTATAGCGAAACCCACTGCACAGAAAAGTGCAAAGCAATAAATGATACAAGAAAAATTACGTCATCATTCAGTCACCATTTGCGGAGAGCAGCGAATGGGAAAAGAGATAAAACGCGAGAGTTTTTGCTTCTCACTGGAGCGGTGTTGTTAGTAAAACTATGCGGTCTATATGAATATACATATTTCAAGGGATAGCGGCGTTAAAAACGGAAAATATAATCTGACTACCCTCCCTTAGCCTCTATCGAGCTAAATAATCATATAGTTTGCACTCTCTGAGACTTAAAAATCAGGATCTGCTACATTAGCTGAATATGAATCTTTCGCTTTACGTGGTCCGTACGATCCTGCTGTTTCATGATGCATGGAGAGGTCGATATGCATGTGTTAGAGGCAAAGAAGAAAATAAGCTTTCTGACCAAAAGCGTATACGATAGCTTTGCTTGCATGCTGGTGTGCAATAAAGTGCGAGCCGATGCAGAGTTGTCTCGTTCTCTTTTGTGTCGTGATTTGCAACACATAACAACAAAAGAATACCGCTGGGGGAAATGTTTCCTGAAAGATCATATTTGAACGAACGAAAGCGATTTTTTCAATGAGTGGATCATTTGGCAAACACTGAAAATGAGCCTAGAGCAGACGATTCTGGATTCCTTCACACTATCTGCCTTCTATCCGATTTAAACAGATGGGTTTTCGTCTCATCCGTATAAAGGATTTTGTTCCAGAACTCCTTAGGTCTGTTTAAATATGCCTGAGCGAACTGTAGTCGTTTTTTTCATATTCATCTTCGAGATGAAAGACTTTTTATGATCAACACGACCTCTCAGATTGTTCCTGTACGCTGCTTTCCGGTCAGTGTCTGCGCTGACAGATTTTCCAATTGTGCCGGCTACTTCGGTAGTCAATTTAGGAATGTTTGTTTTAGGGTTCTTTCCTAATGTTCGCGCAATTAGCCGATCATCATCAGAAGATAGGATCCGTTTGTGTCCACTACCCAGGTGATTCTCCATGGTTCCTTTGTATTTCCACTTGTTCTTCCGACAGCAGCTGCTTGCAAGGTTTGTTTCTTTGGAGAAATTTAAGGTGTATACTCAATTTTGCAATGCCACAAATTGAGATTGTTTCATATTTTAGAGTTAAATAATTAATTTGTATCAAAAGAATAAATGTATCAAAAATATGTTGTACCAAGTGGTGACAAAAATCATCTCCGCTAAGCTCAAATGCATAGATTTTTCGGCTAGGTTGCATCGAAAACATATATATTCCAAACGAGAATCATAATGACAGCCAAACAAAATCCTGCGCGATTTCTTGCAAAGTTTGATTCATCGAACTCTGACGTTTTTTTCTCTAAGCAGTCCAGCCTGACTAATTTTTTTATTCTTAAATTTTGACTCAAATTCTG
Organism: Toxorhynchites rutilus septentrionalis; assembly: GCF_029784135.1. Lineage (NCBI taxonomy): Eukaryota > Metazoa > Arthropoda > Insecta > Diptera > Culicidae > Toxorhynchites > Toxorhynchites rutilus. The sequence goes on from NC_073746.1 coordinate 191,585,352, forward strand.
CCAGAACGAATATCGTTTTGAATGTGATTGTACAGAAAAAATACATTTGCTTTTGATTGCTTCCGAAATCCCTCTGGTTTGTTTTGTTTATCCGTTTATTTATGTGGAGTTCGTCAGTTCAATGTTTTATTCTTTTGCTAACATAAATTTAGAGTTAGCATAACTTAACATATGTATTATTGTTTTGCATGATGTCATTATGCAGGTCACGAAGTGCTTTGTTAGAGATTTATTTTATTAGACATAAAAAAAGTCACAAAGACAACGGAAATGCACTAATCAAAATAGTTACCTTTGTCCCTCTTATCGTACATCCATCGACCAGCATTTGCACACACATCACCACATTATATCCCATGCCAATATAATGGGCTGCCATCGTCATGGCTCCTAATGACCTCGTCTCATTGGTTATCACAAACAATAAAATACGACTCGCATCTATCGCCGTCGGATCAAATGTAAATTCGTCATAATTTTCAAAATCTGCCCCTTCCAAATTGGGTAATGTCCCTTCTAGGCCTTCGTGAAGAGTTGAGGTATAGAATGTAATGTTTTTTGATTTCAGATAAGGAACAGCATACTTTTGACGCCAGTTGGTTAACATCCAACAACTACCACCTAAATATAAATCACGAATTTCCAGTGTTCTGCATTCACCGTTCGGGTGATCGCCTGAATTTTCATTGACATGCAAATTAATATTTTGCATTGTGCGGGTGGAACAGTTTACAGTTGATAATGTTCCTGAGTGTTTGTGGTCAGTATTGTTTTCGGCATGATTGTGAAATGCAATATTAGCACTATCGTGGTGTTGTTTTTTAACGAAACTCGCATCAGTTTGTCTGGAATCCATTATGCTGTAACTATTGTAGTTTGTATTACACTTTGATGAACTTGCCGATTGTTGTATCGTGTATTCTTTACTAGGACCAACTGAAGAATATGCAGAAATTCGATAGTTACATTCTGAAAGTATATAATTTACTCATAAGAAATTGCAGATATTAGTTACAACAATTGTTTTAATATTTCGTTGTTATATTGAAAAAGGAAATGATTATTTCTATACGGATGTAAAATAATAGTTGTAATAAAAAGTATTACCAGCAATTTCCATACGAGGAAAGCATCAAATATTTGTTTTCATCTTTTTTTATAAACTGTATTGCTTTCGAACTAATAATACGAACATGATCAATCCAAACTTTTGATATACATTTAATATTCTTCAAACTATGGTGAACATATCTATTATCAACACATACCTGGAGAATTGGACAAATAAATAGGAGGCTGCTGCACATTGGTACCTTTGATCGGAGAAACACAATTGGTTTCAACAATATCTTGGTGGAGAACTGATAAATATGAGTCCAGTATACAGAATCCATCAAATGTAACCAGAATTTCTTCATCGTTTGGCGTAGTTCCATTTTGCGTAACGGCATTCATTATCACTGGCACGGTATCATCAGTGTTTTTATGTTTCTTTTTTTGTCGACAAATTTCCCCAAAAAGAAACAATATTTGCCTCAAAATGCTCATTGATGTAATCTCCGATGGATACCCTAGCGCGACGAGAGCAGTTTGACATTGTGTGAGATTTACTGCGTTTGTAGAATTTTCCGCTACTCTATCGTATGTACGGCGAACAGATCTGTAAGAAAACAAATGGTTTAAATAACAATTTACAAGCATTTTACTTGTTGCGTGTTTGAAGTTTTATTAATGTCTTAACAACATGGTATGATTCACAATATATTGTTGTGTATCGTCCACTCCTTTGTTTTTCTTGTGGTGAAATTTGCCTTCAACACAGCCTTCGACAAACCTCACTCAGCAGGACCATCGTGATACCAACTGTGGAAATGCACACAAAGAAACGAGCAAAAAATTCCCAAACGCTCGGAATGAATCTGCATCCGTCTTACCACCTGGAGGGGGGTGTCAGTCGTGATGTTCCAACCCAACAGGCGACACAGGACAATTTCCACTCTGTTGTACCTCGGTATATTCGGCTTCTATTTGCTGACCACTGATTAAGTACGTGTTGTTCGCTCGGTAGTACAGTATATTCTAATTCTTTATCTATATAGTAAATAGTAGTAGTATATAGCTCCTTTTTTATATAATGTTTTTGAATCATATTTCAGTCAACCTTATCAAATCGTTTATACAACAAAATCGTTAAATCTCGCAGGTAGTTATAGCGATCATTTAACTCTACATTATCAAATTCCTGGAAAGTTTCTTCATCTGATGAAATGATTCGCTAAGCTTGATTTTCTACTTGCACTGTTTTAACTGTAGGTGTCAATACATATGGCATTATTGAACAATTGCTGGATGTAGATGGTGCTCTGTCCTCTTCTGAGCCTGCAGTGGTAATTGATGTAGTTGCTGCTATTGTAAATGAAGGGATAAATCTTTTTAAATGTGCGACATTTCTTTGAAATGTTTTTCCTGTATCTTGATCCTGTATTGTAGCTCTCGGACCAGCGCGATCCTGCACATAAAGGATTTTGTTCCAGAACTCCTTAGGTCTGTTTAAATATGCCTGAGCGAACTGTAGTCGTTTTTTTCATATTCATCTTCGAGATGAAAGACTTTTTATGATCAACACGACCTCTCAGATTGTTCCTGTACGCTGCTTTCCGGTCAGTGTCTGCGCTGACAGATTTTCCAATTGTGCCGGCTACTTCGGTAGTCAATTTAGGAATGTTTGTTTTAGGGTTCTTTCCTAATGTTCGCGCAATTAGCCGATCATCATCAGAAGATAGGATCCGTTTGTGTCCACTACCCAGGTGATTCTCCATGGTTCCTTTGTATTTCCACTTGTTCTTCCGACAGCAGCTGCTTGCAAGGTTTGTTTTTTTGGGGAAATTTAAGGTGTATACTCAATTTTGCAATGCCACAAATTGAGATTGTTTCATATTTTAGGGTTAAATAATTAATTTGTATCAAAAGAATAAATGTATCAAAAATATGTTGTACCCAGTGGTGACAAAAATCATCTCCGCTAAGCTCAAATGCATAGATTTTTCGGTTAGGTTGCATCGAAAACATATATATTCCAAACGAGAATCAAAATGACAGCCAATTCATTATTGTTTATGTCGTTGGATATCCTAGTCTAGTGAATATTTGGCCTTCATGAGCGAGCTGCAGCATGCGTTGAGGAAATTCTCGAGGTACAACAAGTTTATTCCCTCTTACAATTGTGTCTTCAATTAAACCCAATTCATTCCGGAATAGTTCATGCGACTTTACTAAGACATCACTCCACTTTCCTGATACGAGTGAATGTCGAACTGCTTTGAGTTCAAGGTCTGTTCTTGTAGCATTCTCAATCTCTCCTACGTCCACCGCCACTGATTCCTGTACCGCTAGAACTAAAAGATGATTGTCCGTCTCGAATTCAACAAAATCCTCTTGTATCACCAGTCTAGACAACGAGTCAGCAATATTATCAGAACCGTTACTATATTTCACAGCGTTTTTGAAGGATTGAAGCTTCAAAACCCATCGTTCAGTTTGAGCACAAGGCGTGGATGAAAGCGAAAATATGGTTTTCAACGGCTTATGATCGGTCTCTAATTCAAATTCTCTACCGATGAGATAAACTGAAAATTTTTCGTCTGTCCATACTAGTGCAAGCGCCTCCTTTTCCGCTTGGCAATATCGTTTCTCGATTCTGGTTAGACTTTTGCTTGCAAAGCTTACAATCTGTGGATTAGTATCAGTTCTTCCTTCAAACTGACAAGCACTGTACCTAGAGCCACTGGAGAAGCATCAGCAATAACTCGAGTTCTCAAAGAATTATTGAAAAATGAAAGAGTTTGTACATTAGCAATCATGCTTTTCAAAAGCTCAAAGCTGCTTTGATGTTTTCTTTCCCATGTAAATTTATTATTTTTGCAGATAAACTGCCTTAGAGGTTCCGTTATTGTAGCTAAATCGGGAATAAATTTTCCCACGTGTGTTACTAGACCCAAGAAGCTTCTAACTTCTTCAGAGTTACCGTTTACACTAGCGTGAACTTCTATAATGAATATATTCATATCTTCGGTGAATTTATTCACCTGAAATAGAACTGCATCAAACTTTAGTGATTTCTCACCAGTGAGAAATTCACAAGCGTTTACATATGCTGAATTTATTCAGGTTATATATACCTCGAATAAGTGTATCATATTTATTCTCACCCGTTTACACCTATTTTCACGTGAATAAATCCATCTATAGCTATAGATCTCCCTAATGTAAACCCGCCATTAGGCTGTCAAAAAAGTCCTGCGGTATTTTTTTTGAATTTTCATTTGTTCATAAAATTAGTTACAATCATCTGTTTTAAATCAAATATGCGCCGTTTTGTTCGATGACTTGTTCCCAACGAGATGCCAACTTCATAATACCCCTGTTATAGAAGCTCGCTTCCTTATTGGCAAAAAACTCGGATAGCCAATTTTCACAGGCCTCTTTTGTGGCTAACTTCTGACTACCTAGCTCGTTCGCCATGGACAAAAACAGGTGGTAGTCACTTGGTGCAAGGTCCGGACTATACGGCGGATGCAAAAGAACCTCCCATCCGAGCTCCCGGAGCTTCTGGCGCGTCACCAAAGAAGTGTGTGGCCTGGCGTTGTCCTGATGGAAGACAATGCGGCCTCTGTTTATCAAAGATGGCCTCTTCTTCATGAGTGCTACCTTCAAGCGGTCCAGTTGTTGGCAGTACAGGTCCGAATTGAGCGTTTGGCCATAAGGAAGCAGCTCATAATAGATTATTCCTTGACAATCCCACCAAACACACAGCAGAACCTTCCTGGCCGTTAATGAGGGCTTGGCCACCGTCTGAGCCGCTTCAGCGGGCTTCGACCACGACCGTTTGCGCTTCACGTTGTCGTAAGTGACCCACTTTTCATCGCCAGTCACCATCCGCTTCAGAAACGGGTTGATTTTGTTGCGATTCAGCAGCGATTCACATGCGTCGATACGATCAAAGATGTTTTTTGCGTCAACGTGTGTGGCACCCATATATCGAGCTTCTGTGTGAATCCAAGCTTCTTCAAATGGTTAATAAAGGTTTGATGACTTATCCCCAGGTCTTGACCGATGGTACGGCTGCTACTATGCCGGTCTTTCTCGGCTAATTCAGCGATTTTGTCGCAATTTTCGACGACAGGCCTTCCGGAGCGTGGCGCATCTTCGACGACCTCTACACCAGAACGAAAACGTTGAAACCATCGTTGTGCGGTGGAAATGGAAACTGTATCGGGTCCATAAACTGCACAAATTTTATTGGCAGCTTGAGAAGCATTTTTGCCTTTGTCATAGTAATACTGTAAAATATGTCGGATTTTCTCTTTATTTTGCTCCATATTTGCGACACTATAACCCACGAACGACTTAACCAAATAACACACTTTCAAGGACTATATAATAGCGCGCAAAACCTTTCCAACAAGCTATAGTATGACTCGATACAATGAATACAACTAGAACTACGCGTTTACAACGACACCTCGCGGAAATACCGCAGGACTTTTTTGACAGCCTAATATATATATATATATATATATATATATATATATATATATATATATATATATATATATATATATATATATATATATATATATATATATATATATATATATATATATATATATATATATATATATATATATATATATATATATATAAGTTATCAACACAGTCAACCAATCTTCAGTATCGACCAACGCCAACATTACTTATCAGCAGGAGACAGAGCAAACATCACGCATCAATGTTCTAGCGCTTAAGTAAACACTTAAGCATAAATAACGCCATGTGGTAAATGCGACCGACGAACAATTATGCAGCCACAGATAAGGACTCGAGTCGACACCATAAAACGGTTAAACATTCTTTCTGAGAAGAAGGAAGAAGGGAAACATAGAGATAGGCAGATAGGGTAGATTATAAGCTAGCTTTGTACATGAAATAGAAAATAAAGATCAGTCTTGTCGTAACCTTAACAGGAGCAACATAGCTCACTAGTTTTAGTTTTCATTATCCGAAATTCTTTCACTATTTAACTGGCGCAGTCGGTAGGATAGTGTTTTAAGTGTTCGCGAAACGTTAGTTTAATTTCAGCAATTGCGCCTGCGCGAACGAATATCGTGTAGTGGTGATTAATCTGACGAAACCGGACGCAACACTAGTTCCAGCTCTAAAAATCGTAAGTAACAAAATTTTTCTTTTTTCTAACTCATAAATCGGATCGGCGCTTTACTGAAACAAATAAAAGCCCGTCCCCGAAAACAAAAATTAAAGCAAGTACTAATTCAGAGTGGCGAGGCCCTACCCGAGGTAACCGGACCACTGTATATCACAAGAAACACACAAAGCTAACATAAAACAAAAATAAATTAAATTATCGAATTACAATTAAAATTCTAACCCTGAAAAAAGGTGATAGTGATTAGATAGTGATTTAATAGTGAAAAATGAACCCTGAATTGGCAGGTTTCACAATTCCTGTAAATACTCAGGATAGTGACTGCATTGCTCAAACGAACGAAATGTTCTGCAATGCAGAAAAAGTGCTGAAGGCGATGCAAACGCCTCAAGCCATAAATAATTTGCCATCCTTCGACGGGAATCCCGTCAAATTACATTCATTTATAAGGTCAGTAGAAAATCTACTACCTTTCTTAAATATTATGAAAGACACACCTTTCGAAGAGATCTGGCTGCAATCTATTCGTGCAAAGATCACAGGAGACGCAGACCAAGCTCTAGAAATATATGGCACTCCGCTTAAATGGAGCGAAATTAAGGCAAACTTGATTGCCTATTACAGTGACAAGCGCGATGCTGTCACACTCACAAGGGAGCTATTCCAACTCCAACAAACGGGTACCCTAGAAGAATTCTATGGGTCAGTCCAACAAATTTTATCGCTCTTAATTAACAACACGAGCATCTCAACAGCAGACACGAGCTTGCGAGAAGACCGTATAAAAACACATCAGGAAAATGCGTTGCAAGTTTTTCTAGCAGGGCTTAAAGAACCAATAGGGGGCAATGTTAGAGCCCGACAACTGTCAAAATTGAAAGAAGCATTTGACGCCTGCGTGGAAGAAAGAAATTTCCAAAACAGACATGGATTAAACAAAACTGAACATTATCGACCCGCTAAAATATTTCCACTGGCACCGCAACTTCCCCCGAAAACAAGATACACAAATAATCAAATTAGGAATCCACAATTTTTCACTACACGTTCCCACCAATCACGATCAATTCCACGTTTCCCACAACAACAATACCACCAACAACATTTTCAACAAATTTCCCCAAAATATTTCCACCACAATAGCAATAACATCCCTCCGCAAAATGTTTTTGCCCCTAGACCGATACAAGTGTCAAAACCCATTCCCATGGAAGTTGATCCTTCCATAAGATCAAGGCACGTTAATTACATGAATAGGCCAAAACAACCGTTCAATTATTCACACAGATCAATAAATTGCCATGAGGGAACAGAACTGTACGACCCTCATTATGCAAATGATTCATTTAATTTTCACCAATACTATGAATCGGCACCTAGCACGTCTAGAGAACCACAGTTATCAATTACACCTAACACATCTAGAGAACCACTAGCACTATTGAAAAATGACAATGAAGAAAATGACGAACTAAATTTTCACCTAGTAGAGGAATCGAAAACAAAGGATTAAACAATTTTCTTCCATATATAAAACTCTCTACGAATAAAGGATCCTTGAAGTTTCTGATAGATACAGGGGCTAATAAAAACTACATTAGCCCAAAACACGTCAACTTAGACAAATGTCACTTCACACAAACAGTGAATATTAAGAACATTTATGGCTCACATTCCGTGGATAGATTTGTCAACTTTAACCCGTTTCCAAGTGTAAAAAATGCAAGCAACCAAATATTCTACATTTTCGATTTCCATAATTATTTTGATGGTCTAATAGGATATGAAACATTACGCTCATTGAAAGCTGACATTTTAACGGCGGAGAATGAACTCAAATTTCCTTCAAATATAATAAAAATGTACCGAAAATATCCTGAGTCTGTAACAATACACATGAATTCGAATGAAACAAAAATTGTACATCTCCCAACCAATGAATCCAGCGGCGAATTCTATCTAGAGCATGATGTTTTAATCTCACCAGACATAATGATACCTTCTGGAATATACAAATGCTCAGAAAATCGCGTCTTCGTAACAGTAACTAACCTATCAGATAAACCAGTAAAAATTAACACAGCGCAACCTCTAATAGTAGAAGTGAATAACTTTTCACTAACCACGCCCGAAGAAACGTTGGATGTTCCAAAATCAAACATTTTCAACCAAATCAGACTAGACCATTTAAACCAAGAAGAGAAAATTAAAATAATTAAATTAGTCGCGGATTACACAAACATATTTTATACGGAAGGACAGAAGTTAACCTTCACTAGTGCTATCAAACATAGGATCACAACAACAGACGATGTTCCTATTCACACAAAATCATACCGTTACCCTTTTTGCCATAAAGAAGAAGTTCAACGGCAGGTTTCGAAAATGCTCGAACAAGGAATAATTCGACCTTCGATCAGCCCATGGACTTCTCCCGTTTGGATAGTCCCAAAAAAATTGGATGCATCCGGACAGAAGAAATGGCGGATTGTAATAGATTATCGAAAATTGAATGATAAAACGATTGATGATCGTTACCCCATCCCTAACATCACTGATATTCTAGATAAATTAGGTCGCTGTATGTACTTTACTACTTTGGACCTCGCATCTGGATTCCATCAGATCGAACTAGACAAAAATGATATCGAAAAAACCGCGTTTAGTGTCGAAAACGGGCATTACGAGTTCTTAAGGATGCCTTTCGGTTTAAAAAACGCCCCATCTACGTTCCAGCGTGTAATGGATAATATTTTAAGGGAGCATATTGGTTCCAGATGTTTAGTATATATGGATGACATAATCGTGTTCTCTACAAGCCTACAAGAGCATCTGGATAATCTGAGGAAAATTTTTGAAACACTACAAAAATACAATATGAAAATCCAACTTGATAAAAGTGAATTTCTTCATAAAGAAGTTGCATTCCTTGGCCACATCGTAACACGTGATGGAGTTAAGCCTAATCCAGAAAAACTCGGAGTTATCAGAGAGTGGCCACTACCAAAGAACGAAAAAGAGTTGCGTGGTTTTCTCGGAATATTAGGATATTATCGCAAGTTTATTCGGGACTTCGCAAAAATATCAAAACCGCTTACTCAGTCGTTGAGAAAAGGAGAAAAAATTGATCACAATAAAGATTTCGTAGATGCTTTTGAGCGATGTAAAAACATCCTCACATCAAGCGATATCCTGCAATACCCTGACTTTGAAAAACCTTTTGTTTTGACAACAGATGCCTCTAACTATGCCGTAGGCGCTGTTTTGTCTCAAGGACAAATTGGTAGCGACAAACCAATCGCGTTTGCCTCCAGAACACTTAATAAAACGGAAGAAAACTACTCCGCCATTGAGAAAGAATTGTTGGCTATTGTGTGGGCTTGTAAATATTTCAGACCGTACCTCTACGGACGAAAATTCACACTCTATACAGACCATAAACCTCTGACATATAGTCTGAACTTAAAAGACTCCAACAGCAGGCTTATACATTGGCGCCTCTATTTAGAAGAATTTGACTTTGAGATAAAATATAGACCTGGAAAACAGAATATAGTAGCGGATAGTCTCTCCAGGATGCGTCAGGAAATAAACCATAATGACGCTGAAGTTAGTACCTGTGAAACTTCAGTGAAGTTAGTAAGCGATGAAACCTCTTCTTCAGACGATGCTACAATGCACTCCGCCGACACCGACGATTCAGCATTTATCCCATGCACCGAATCGCCGTTAAATAGTTTTAGTAACCAAATAATTCTGAAATTGGGAACGGAAGAAGAGGAAACACTCGAAGAAATATTTCCGCGTGTGTACAGACGAACCATAATGAAATCAAATTTCAACGTCCCTTATCTCACCAAACTCTTCAAAGAGTTCATAGATCCTAAACGATCAAACTGTATATTATGCCCAGAAAATCTGATCCAAACAATCCAAATTTTTTATAAAAATTACTTTAGTAGAGGGAAACCATTTAAAATATTTATTACTCAAAAATGTTTAACTGATTTGAAGACCGCTGAAGAACAAAACCTAATAATAGAACAAACACACGAAAGTGGACATCGAGGTATATGGGAAAACAACAGGCAGATTTCCAATCGATATTACTTTCCGAAAATGAAACGTAAGATACAACAGTTCATTAGGCTTTGTCGCACATGCAACAAAAACAAATACGAGAGACATCCGTATAAAATTAAACTGGGATCTACGCCAAATCCTGCAAAGCCTCTAGAAATAGTACACTTAGATTTATTTATCCATAAACCTAATATATTTCTATCCTTTTTAGATAAATTTTCGCGATACGCATCGATAATCCCAATTAAATCCAGAAACATCCACGACGTGAGAAAGGGGTTAACAAAACAACCGTTCAATTATTCACACAGATCAATAAATTGCCATGAGGGAACAGAACTGTACGACCCTCATTATGCAAATGATTCATTTAATTTTCACCAATACTATGAATCGGCACCTAGCACGTCTAGAGAACCACAGTTATCAATTACACCTAACACATCTAGAGAACCACTAGCACTATTGAAAAATGACAATGAAGAAAATGACGAACTAAATTTTCACCTAGTAGAGGAATCGAAAACAAAGGATTAAACAATTTTCTTCCATATATAAAACTCTCTACGAATAAAGGATCCTTGAAGTTTCTGATAGATACAGGGGCTAATAAAAACTACATTAGCCCAAAACACGTCAACTTAGACAAATGTCACTTCACACAAACAGTGAATATTAAGAACATTTATGGCTCACATTCCGTGGATAGATTTGTCAACTTTAACCCGTTTCCAAGTGTAAAAAATGCAAGCAACCAAATATTCTACATTTTCGATTTCCATAATTATTTTGATGGTCTAATAGGATATGAAACATTACGCTCATTGAAAGCTGACATTTTAACGGCGGAGAATGAACTCAAATTTCCTTCAAATATAATAAAAATGTACCGAAAATATCCTGAGTCTGTAACAATACACATGAATTCGAATGAAACAAAAATTGTACATCTCCCAACCAATGAATCCAGCGGCGAATTCTATCTAGAGCATGATGTTTTAATCTCACCAGACATAATGATACCTTCTGGAATATACAAATGCTCAGAAAATCGCGTCTTCGTAACAGTAACTAACCTATCAGATAAACCAGTAAAAATTAACACAGCGCAACCTCTAATAGTAGAAGTGAATAACTTTTCACTAACCACGCCCGAAGAAACGTTGGATGTTCCAAAATCAAACATTTTCAACCAAATCAGACTAGACCATTTAAACCAAGAAGAGAAAATTAAAATAATTAAATTAGTCGCGGATTACACAAACATATTTTATACGGAAGGACAGAAGTTAACCTTCACTAGTGCTATCAAACATAGGATCACAACAACAGACGATGTTCCTATTCACACAAAATCATACCGTTACCCTTTTTGCCATAAAGAAGAAGTTCAACGGCAGGTTTCGAAAATGCTCGAACAAGGAATAATTCGACCTTCGATCAGCCCATGGACTTCTCCCGTTTGGATAGTCCCAAAAAAATTGGATGCATCCGGACAGAAGAAATGGCGGATTGTAATAGATTATCGAAAATTGAATGATAAAACGATTGATGATCGTTACCCCATCCCTAACATCACTGATATTCTAGATAAATTAGGTCGCTGTATGTACTTTACTACTTTGGACCTCGCATCTGGATTCCATCAGATCGAACTAGACAAAAATGATATCGAAAAAACCGCGTTTAGTGTCGAAAACGGGCATTACGAGTTCTTAAGGATGCCTTTCGGTTTAAAAAACGCCCCATCTACGTTCCAGCGTGTAATGGATAATATTTTAAGGGAGCATATTGGTTCCAGATGTTTAGTATATATGGATGACATAATCGTGTTCTCTACAAGCCTACAAGAGCATCTGGATAATCTGAGGAAAATTTTTGAAACACTACAAAAATACAATATGAAAATCCAACTTGATAAAAGTGAATTTCTTCATAAAGAAGTTGCATTCCTTGGCCACATCGTAACACGTGATGGAGTTAAGCCTAATCCAGAAAAACTCGGAGTTATCAGAGAGTGGCCACTACCAAAGAACGAAAAAGAGTTGCGTGGTTTTCTCGGAATATTAGGATATTATCGCAAGTTTATTCGGGACTTCGCAAAAATATCAAAACCGCTTACTCAGTCGTTGAGAAAAGGAGAAAAAATTGATCACAATAAAGATTTCGTAGATGCTTTTGAGCGATGTAAAAACATCCTCACATCAAGCGATATCCTGCAATACCCTGACTTTGAAAAACCTTTTGTTTTGACAACAGATGCCTCTAACTATGCCGTAGGCGCTGTTTTGTCTCAAGGACAAATTGGTAGCGACAAACCAATCGCGTTTGCCTCCAGAACACTTAATAAAACGGAAGAAAACTACTCCGCCATTGAGAAAGAATTGTTGGCTATTGTGTGGGCTTGTAAATATTTCAGACCGTACCTCTACGGACGAAAATTCACACTCTATACAGACCATAAACCTCTGACATATAGTCTGAACTTAAAAGACTCCAACAGCAGGCTTATACATTGGCGCCTCTATTTAGAAGAATTTGACTTTGAGATAAAATATAGACCTGGAAAACAGAATATAGTAGCGGATAGTCTCTCCAGGATGCGTCAGGAAATAAACCATAATGACGCTGAAGTTAGTACCTGTGAAACTTCAGTGAAGTTAGTAAGCGATGAAACCTCTTCTTCAGACGATGCTACAATGCACTCCGCCGACACCGACGATTCAGCATTTATCCCATGCACCGAATCGCCGTTAAATAGTTTTAGTAACCAAATAATTCTGAAATTGGGAACGGAAGAAGAGGAAACACTCGAAGAAATATTTCCGCGTGTGTACAGACGAACCATAATGAAATCAAATTTCAACGTCCCTTATCTCACCAAACTCTTCAAAGAGTTCATAGATCCTAAACGATCAAACTGTATATTATGCCCAGAAAATCTGATCCAAACAATCCAAATTTTTTATAAAAATTACTTTAGTAGAGGGAAACCATTTAAAATATTTATTACTCAAAAATGTTTAACTGATTTGAAGACCGCTGAAGAACAAAACCTAATAATAGAACAAACACACGAAAGTGGACATCGAGGTATATGGGAAAACAACAGGCAGATTTCCAATCGATATTACTTTCCGAAAATGAAACGTAAGATACAACAGTTCATTAGGCTTTGTCGCACATGCAACAAAAACAAATACGAGAGACATCCGTATAAAATTAAACTGGGATCTACGCCAAATCCTGCAAAGCCTCTAGAAATAGTACACTTAGATTTATTTATCCATAAACCTAATATATTTCTATCCTTTTTAGATAAATTTTCGCGATACGCATCGATAATCCCAATTAAATCCAGAAACATCCACGACGTGAGAAAGGGGTTAACAAAATACTTTTCACTGTATGGTACTCCAAAATTGATAATCTCAGACAATGAACCTGCACTCAGGTCCATCGAAATCAGAGCCCTCTTGGAAAATTTAAATATCGAGATTCATTTCACTCCACCCAACCATAGCATAAGTAACGGTACGGTAGAAAGATTTCACTCAACTCTAGGGGAAATTTTTCGTTGTACGAAACCAAGTTACATCGACCTAAGTGATAAAGAAATATATCGAATCGCATGCACTACCTATAACAATACAATACACTCAACAACTAAATTCAAACCTCGCGAAATATTCTATGGACTCAGAGAAGGAGAAGAAAGGCATCTCGATATGAACAAAATTCTAGAGAACAGAAACAAGCTCTATGAAGACGTTATGCTTCAGTCAAATAAAACAAAAGAATACAATTTGGAATACCATAATAAGAAAAGAGAAGACCCACCAACGTTACAGGAAGAAAGCATCGTATACAACAAAATACAAGGCATCCGAAACAAAGCAAAAGAAAAATATCTTCCAGTCAGAGTTATCCGGGATAAAAACAAAACCTTCCTAGATCACTCCGGCCGAGAGATTCACAAAGAAAACATCCGACGAAACTAATAATCAAATGAAATTATTTTCCTAATCATTTCAGTATGGCGTGGATACCATTCCTGTATTCGGCCTTTGCCATCGCATTCCTGTCAATGTATCTACCAAAATCGATTGCATTTCCGCAACAAACATCCATACAACTCTACGACCTCAGCAACAATCCCGGCCTCGTGACATTGAGCCTGAACGAAGGAAGAATAAAGACAGGATCACACAAAATATTCCATGTAATCGAATTAAAAAGTTTCGAGCCAACCTTTCACAAACTAGAGAAAATTATTGAAGGCCTTACCATATTTAATCTAAAAGAAACTACAGACCTTGTTAATCTAAAATATAACTCAATCAAGAACACATATAACAACCTTATCCCAAAACAAAGAAACAAAAGAGGTTTAATCAACATCCTAGGAAGCACCATAAAATTAATAACAGGCAATCTAGACAACAATGATCTAATCGAAATCAACAATCAGTTGGAAACATTATTCAAAAACGAAGAAACAATTGTCACACAAAACAACGAACAAATAAAAATCAATAAACAAATTGAAACCAAAATGAATAGAATAATCAAAAAGGTTAACGAGCAACAAGATATTTTAGTGAAAAACCTAATAAAATCAAGAGACGCTTATGTAAACAATAAAGGCTATGCAGAACAGGCTACAATCATTAAAGAAGTCATGAACCTGAACATGGCACTAGATTTATTACGAGAACAAATACAAAATATTTTTGAAAGCATTCAACTAGCAAAAGCAAAGGTTATCCATTTGAACGTACTGACACCAGAGGAACTAAATGAAGCGACCACAATTTTAAGAAACAGCAACATTACAATCAACACATTCGACCAAACCTACGAGTACCTTGATCTAGCAGTAATACACAAAGATACGAAAATAATATTTGTGATTTCAGTCCCAAATCTCAAACCATCCACATTTACACATATCATCATGGAACCGATACCCAAGGAAGGAAAAATCCTGAAACTGCCAACGAACAGAGCACTCTTCAATGAATTAGAAACATACCTCATTAAAAACGATTGCCAGGAAATTGGAGAGGAAACCCTATGTAACAAAAACCAACTAGAAGACGTTTCCCAAGACAACTGTTACTCCAAAATTCTCAGAGGAGTCTCGGGCAGCTGCGATTATACAGAAGACAGGTACACCCAAGAAACGAAGAAAATAAGCAGTAACCATCTGCTAATCAGAGGAAACGCCACACTAATGCAAACAAACTGTGGGCTACCTTCCAGATACATTTCTGGAACAATGATCATCTACTTTTGCAACTGTACAGTCACAATTAACGGCACGCAGTTTAGTAATGTAGAATATTATCATGAAGATCCACCACTACTCATCCCACTCTACGGAATCCAAATATTCTCAAATAACACCGAAGCAACTCTGACATTGAAAAAACTAGACGAAATTCATCTACAAACCAGAGAACATCTGGTGTTATTAAACAGAAGACACCTCTCACTCACCCTCGGGACAGGAGTTCCAGCAATAATTATTTCATCATTTCTTGCAATCTATCTGTTGAGGAATCGTTTGAAAACTCTCTTCAGATCCACAACCAAGGAGAGTGCAGAGCCCAGTGTACCGAGACGGTCCACTCTTGAAGAGGGAGCAGTTATCAACACAGTCAACCAATCTTCAGTATCGACCAACGCCAACATTACTTATCAGCAGGAGACAGAGCAAACATCACGCATCAATGTTCTAGCGCTTAAGTAAACACTTAAGCATAAATAACGCCATGTGGTAAATGCGACCGACGAACAATTATGCAGCCACAGATAAGGACTCGAGTCGACACCATAAAACGGTTAAACATTCTTTCTGAGAAGAAGGAAGAAGGGAAACATAGAGATAGGCAGATAGGGTAGATTATAAGCTAGCTTTGTACATGAAATAGAAAATAAAGATCAGTCTTGTCGTAACCTTAACAGGAGCAACATAGCTCACTAGTTTTAGTTTTCATTATCCGAAATTCTTTCACTATTTAACTTATATATATATATATATATATATATATATATATATAGATATATATATATATAGATATATATATATATATATATATATATATATATATATATATATATATATATATATATATATATATATATATATATATATATAGATATATATATATATATATATATATATATATATATATATATATATATATATATATATATATATATATATATATATATATATATATATATATATATATATATATATATATATATATATATATATATATATATATATATATATATATATATATATATATATATATATATATATAGCGGATGTCGGAGAAGACAAGGAATGGGAAATCGACCCTTACAAAACAGCATTTGAAAAACTCGATCAATACTTTTTGCCGAAGCAACATGTTTTGTTTGAACGGAATGAATTCTGAAAATTAATAGCCGCAATTACTCAGGGCAGTCCGATAAGTACTCAGCCTACAAAAAAAACTATATAATATTTCATATCAGTTGTCACACTCAATGCGAAACTTCCATTGGAATCTTTATGTTTATCCAATTTCATGATCAACGCGAATCAAACAGTTCATTGAAGAAGAAGTTCCGATTTTATTTGACGCATAACATGCCGGACCAGTTATCGACATTTGCGTGTTAACTGGTCCGGCATGTTATGCGTCAAATAAAATCGGAACTTCTTCTTCAATGAACTGTTTGATTCGCGTTGATCATGAAATTGGATAAACATAAAGATTCCAATGGAAGTTTCGCATTGAGTGTGACAACTGATATGAAATATTATATAGTTTTGACGTGGGACTACGTCTAACCGGAATACATGGAGGGTAAAATGAAAACCTAAACACAGAACATGCAGGAAAAAATGAAAGATTTCGAATGCTTATAGCTCGAACATTTCGTACTGGATAGGAGAGATGTTTGCATCACTTGATAGGGAATATTTCTACGCATCTATCGCAACTAACAAAATGTTGTTTTTCATTAGATAAACAATTGAATAACTGTAAAACATTAGGCGTTATCTAAACGCCCTAACTGCATCGTTTTGATTGGCCCGATTTACGGTTTCCCTAACACAGCCATCAAAACCAAGCAGTCTTGGGGAAATCGGCATTGCAAATACATGAAAGTAGGGGGACTTTTGTTCTCATCGAAAAATGTTCCCTAACACAGACTTTAAAACCAATCAGCGAAATCGGCATTGCAAGCACACGAAAGAGCCTAGAGGCGAGTGAACTGAAAAGTTTAAACCCTCTTAAAGCCAAAAAGAAGAAAAAGAACACACGAAAGTAGGGGGAGCTTTTGTTCCCACCGAAATGTGTTCCCTAATAGAGATTTCTAAACCAAGGTGCCTGGAGAAATCGGTATTTCAAATTCATGCAAGTCGGGGGTATTTTTGTTCCGACTGGAATGTGTTTCCCTAACACAGACTTCAAATCCATGAAGCGTGGGGAAATCGGCATTGCGAATTCTTACAAATCGGGGGTATTTTTGTTCCGATTGAAATGTGTTTCCCTAACACAGACTTCAAAACCGTGGTTTCTGGGGAAATCGGCTCTGCAAATAAATGCAAACTGCGAGTACTTTTGTCCTCGCTTGCCTTTGTGCAGAGTGGAATATGTCTGTCCTAACATGATCTTCTAAACTTAGGAACCTGGGAAAATCGTGCAGCCACTAGAAGCGAATGAACTTCCCAGTTTCAAGCAAATTCGAGATTCGAGAAGTATGTACACTTTTGGGATGTAAACTTCAGAGGGAAATGTAAAATAAAATAATCGTTTGATAATTTTTTTTTGTCTTTATTGGAAAGATTTTCAGCCTTAGGCTGGTTCATCAAACGTTTGATAATTCTTCCGTACATATATTTTGTTCTAGTCATCATACCAAACGTAAAAGGTCCGTCATTAAATTTACTTGTAACGAAGAACAATCAATCACAATAAATGAATTGACTTTTTTAATTTTTTTTTAATTTCTTTTATTTTTCAATAGCACTTTATTTAAGATAGATTACAACAAATTATACGCTTCCAGTGAGAACAAATCTCTTTAAAGGAAGCACACTATCCTATTTTATAGTTAATTCAAAAACTAATTCATAACACAAATTCAACTGTTTCCAATATTTATGTTTAAAATGACAAACTATGAGACTATGGTCGGTCAAAAGATGATAATGAGGGAGGATGACTTGGCGTATCGGTTGACAGCTACGGATGTGCGGTTTTCATAAGCAGGAAGTGATTGCAGTTGAGGTGTTTCCTGGCAAAAATGGGAGTTCCGCTTGGCCTTCGCGCCAAGAAGCAGTACAACCGACAGATGTCCATGGCGGACGAGATTGTATCACGAAGATGCATCAGCAGATGACCTAGTTGCAGGTTGGGCGGTGGCAGCGGCACAGAAGAGTCATGGTCAAGAATGGAAGTCTTCAATCGTGTTCGTTGTCCGCGTGAAAAAATGCTCCGGCAGAACTGAAGTTTTTGACGGATGATGTACATTCCGTGGACGAGGCATGATCGAGGGAGTTCTAGAACTGTTTAGGCTACATTAGGCGCGCAGTATCACTGGCTTCGGCCAGACATATACCAGTCTTTTACCTTACAAAATCTATTTTCCGCTTGGTGTCGGGATGCTGCTCCAGGGACCGTTAAGTTTCCCGCTTGATCGCTGCGTCAGGATACTACATCACAGATTGTTGTTCACGGGAAGAATTACTCGAGTAGAACAAAAGCATTTCACATCGAGAAAACGATGTCGAATGCCTTAAAATACAACCATTGAAGTTCACAAGACCAGGAGCGTCAAATATATCTCAGAACGTTCTGTTTCAGCTTGGTACGAACGACGGCTTTGAAAGTTTTAATACGGCGAATACTTTTTATCTGTTCCGTAAGGTTGTTGTACAGCTTGGTTCCTAGATAGGTAAACCTTTTCTTCCCTGGTTCCGTGTTTGATCTCATCACAGCAAAATTTCCGGCTTGTCTGGTTACTCGTGTCAAATTACCTCTTCGTAAAACTGTATTATGATGTAATGAAGGGTCACTGATGATTTTTTGCATTTGTTCCAAGATTTGCAATTCATGAAGTGCTTTTATTGGAAGCAGTGAATCATTTATGTTTGAGTACAAGTTAGCGGTGGGATACAAGAACGGTTTCCGCAGAACAACTTTTAAGCATCGGTTTTGTAGAACTTGCAACTCTCGCAGATTTGATTTGCTAGCAGAACCCCAGTTTGACACGAGATACTGCAGTCGGGAATGAACTAATCCAAAATACATGTTTTTTAGGCATAATTGTGGCATAAACGGTGAAATTTTCCGTAACAAACCGCACAAGGAGCCAACTTTTCTTTTCAAAGAATTGACTTTACACGGCATTTGTTCATTTTTTTCACTCACAGAGCAAATATATTGAACTCAATTGAATTTGGAAACTGTTTCATTCAATCAAGAATTTAATCAATACAAACGAATGATTGCTCAGCTAAGGTAGTTCCACGTGAACCTTGCGGTTATATCATAGATATAACCCACTAATTTTTTTTTTGTAGGCTGAGTACTTATCGGACTGCCCTGAGTAATTGCGGCTATTAATTTTCAGAATTCATTCCGTTCAAACAAAACATGTTGCTTCGGCAAAAAGTATTGATCGAGTTTTTCAAATGCTGTTTTGTAAGGGTCGATTCCCCATTCCTTGTCTTCTCCGACATCCGGTCCATCAATAGAATAAAATAGATCCTGCAACTCTAAGCCTCCCTATGCTAGCAATATGTTTTTCAGCCTGGATGCGTTTTTCTCTTCACTTCCACAGTGTAGAACTGACAGCGCAAGTGATAGGACGGTCCACCACGCAAATAAAAACGATACCATCACTTGAAACCATCCCGGAAGAAGCGACCGCAGCTCAGAACAACAACCTAGAGACCGATTGTGATTCAGGTTCTGAACAAACAAACGCTATTTTCAGGAACAATACTTCGCCGCCCACGAGAGTATATTGCCCTACCCAGCTAAGAAACAATGCGGTCGCTTCCGTAACGCCATCGAAAAAACGACAACCTAAAACCCAGCTTACCCAACCGGGTATGCAGGACCCCAGCGGTGCGGACGTCATACCCTCACCGGGACAGCTGGACAACCTCTGCAACCTTCGAGGACTCGGGACGCACAAGGGTGGAAACGCTCGTTCCCCGATGGACCACGTAGGACTAGAACGAGATTCCGCAACGCACAAGGGCGGAAATGATCATTCCCCGACGAACTTCGCCGGAATCCAGCGATCGTACAGTTGTGCCGTCGAAACACTACCTCTGTGGCCAGAGGGAATCTTCGACAAAATTGTCTAGGAGACCTACAGTTCCTGAAAGATGCCGATCTCTTATTAATAAAGTCCACACCACAAACCGACACAATAACACAAACAGCGGATCTAAAGCGAAGATCCTTGTTCCTTCCCCTTCGAGATTAGGGGAACAAGAACACTCGACATCTTCAAACCGCGCGGGTTTTCCTTTTCTGGCCAGAGGCCATGGCAGGTAGACATCCTCGCTAAAGATCCGAAGAAAACATGCCATCGAGCAACAAAACAGAACAAAATCTTAATTGTAATTGTAATTCCTTGTTTAAACTGTTCAAACATTTTAATGTATATGTCCAATGTTTTTATACATCTTGCGGCACGATCCAGCCCAGGAGGCTGAAAGTCTCTTCAAAAAGGAATTTTTTAAAAAATCTTCACTTCCAGCTACAAACACTTCAAATTTCCTTTTCTCATCCATTCTTTCCAGGTTAATATTTCGGGAAGATGATTGAATTTGAAGGGATTTATATTCCAACTTTCCATTTCCGATAATTACCGCTCTGAAAAAAATGCACAACAGTGGTGGTTGTCAAGGTAAATGATGAAAGCTGTTAAATTTAAAATATTTTTTTTTGAATCTAAGCAAGCCTTATTTTCACTCATTGGTTTTTCATGCATTCGGCTTCTATTTGCAGACCACTGATTAGGTACGTGTGGTTTGCTCAGTAGTACAGTATATTCTGATTCTTTATTATTATACATATCAAGGCCTACTCATATTAGATTGCACAAACTATATCAGCAGGATTGATATTGGACTGAATTTGGTATTGGTTGTTCAACCGGACGTTGTATCTTCTCTATTACTATGCCAGACATCTAAGTCCAGTCTAAAATTTCACGAACATATAAGTATCGTAACCACCAAAGCATACACTGCACTCGGGTTTATTCGTCGTCATGCTTCTGGTTCCATCGATGTATATTGCCTCAAGACGCTGTACTTCTCACTGGTTCGCAGTATTTTGGTATTTGCTTCTCCGGTTTGTTCTCCGTTCCATATTACGCAAATCATCGAGCAATTCCAGAGAAATTTCATGCGGTTCGCCTTGCGTCAGCTTCCATGGAATGATCCAAGCAATCATCCCAGCTATCCCGATCGCTGCAAGTTGATCGATTTGGAAACCCTCTCTGAGGAGTTTTTGATTTCACTTTGTCAAAAAATGTGTTTAGTGTTAGAATAATGTGTCTAGACTAATTTAGTTTGTAAAAAAAACAGTCTGTACGTAGTCGTAGATGGTACAATAAAATATAAAAATGGCCTAGAGTATAATTCAAAATATAACTTACATCAACCTCGCTGCAATGTTTTGCGGATATCCTCGATAAGATCCTCCGGAAAGAATATATTTGATATATTCTAACGCCAATGGAATATCGTTCAAAACAGGTAAACCTCTTCGTCGAACTAACTGACTCAGTAACAATTGATTTCGAGAAAGATCCGTATACTCACTGCATCAATCAATGAATTTATTGATTAATAAATATTTTAAAAAAAATTGAGCACTTACTGAATGGTTAGCACATCGTTCAAAATAGTTTGCTGTTTTTCGTAAGGTAACAGGACCAGTACTAAATGCTTAGAGTTCCGTCCAGCGATATGTGCTACCTCGATAGCTCCAGCAGTTGATCTTGTTTGGGAATCCATCACAAAAAATAAGACTTTCGCTTTTTCTTTTGCTCGATGTTCCAAATCCAGTAGATCTGGTGTCCATTCTGAAACTTGCTACAATGAATAGGTATGTAAGCAGAAAATAGTCACGGGATTTGCAATTAAAGCACAAGGTTTAGATGTGTGTTGTATTTAGAGTACTATGGTATATGAGAACGACCGAATTCTTACAAATGAGTGGTTCTATAGTTGTAAAACGTAGTGTACAATGCACATCATCAGAACTATCCCTTGACCATCTGCTTCCGCGCATTCAACGCAGTTGGACGTCACTATGATTTTAATGTGTCTTAATGTGTGTTCAAACGTAGTATTAAGTATATTAGGTAGTTCGAAAGATTTGTCAGTCTGTGATATCTGCTTTTTTATCTATATTTATTTATTTAGCCAACAGGTAAAATATTCACCCCAATGACAGAAAAAAAAGACTTGCACTATATAGTGTCCTAAATAAATACACTACGAAAACAACACTTATTTTTGTAACGCGGAACATTGAAGTCAAACACATCGTAGGATCTGTTGAAGATTCGGCACATCATTCGCATGGGCTCGTTAAGTCCATAGTTGGTTCGTGAGGGACTATGCTTATACAGGGAAATCTTTGAGCGTAAATGACGACGACGCGTGTTTCTGTGAAGGCAACTTAAATGCGAAGTGCAGTCGATGTCGATGAAGCTCGCCATCGCAATGTTGCGTCTCGTCTCGTCTCTAGTATTTCCACATGTATGAGCATACAACGGCTTTCATAATTTTCATAATTGTTGGTGTCATTCCACAGAAGATGCATCAGAGCGAATCGAATAAACTTCCGTTGAATAGCAGTTGATTGACGTTTCAAGCTAGTGCCGTTATGTACGTTATGGAGCATTTTGAAACATTGAGCGAAAGCTTCCAATTGGTCCTGTAGGAAACTAGCATGGTTCCCTGTTTCCCGTATCACTAAACCTGGTCCCCGTATCACTAAATACAGTTTTAGGTCATCAGCGTACGACAACTTAAGACATTTAAGAATATTATCAACATCGTTCATATATAACAGAAATAGAAATGGTCCGAGATGGCTGCCTTGACATGGGAAGTCTCCAATTTTAACAGACATACTTCGACCAGTTATATAAGAGGATAGCCAGGCAAGCAGATTGTTATGAACGCCTAATCTGTCGTATTTTGCCAAAGCAATATCGTGATTCTTTTTACCGAACGCTGCAGAGAGATCCGTATACACTCTGTTCAACTTCTATAAGACCACCCTGATTCTATTTCGTTGCAACACAAACAGTTAGAATTTCAACAAGATACATTCATACATTGTTGAATGCTTAGAATAAAGTATATTAAACGTCAATTCCGTTCAAAAGAGTTGTTTGTTTATCTATTGTGCTTTAATATGATAATTTCAGCTGTCCAGTTTCTATAAGACCATTTCAAAATTCATAAGGATTATCAATGAAAAATTCAAAACGATCGGCTGATTTACATATCAATAATTGGCAATCTTGCCATTTCATCTAACAACCTGTAAAATTCGTGTTGGAATACTATTTACCAAATGCTGCTGAACGAATTTCTCGAAATTTTTCCATGTTTCCGAAATTGCGACCTTGAGCTCTTCAATCGTGGTTTACCGTTTTCCCTCAGTGTAGATTCTCCGTACAAGGATCTCCCT
Organism: Toxorhynchites rutilus septentrionalis; assembly: GCF_029784135.1. NCBI lineage: Eukaryota > Metazoa > Arthropoda > Insecta > Diptera > Culicidae > Toxorhynchites > Toxorhynchites rutilus. The sequence goes on from NC_073746.1 coordinate 191,609,403, forward strand.
AAGATTTTCAACAGGATTCAAATCTGGAGAGTGAGTCAACCAGTCCAAAACATTAGATGTTTGGTCTTTAATTCATTGCTTAGTTTCCTTGCTGGTTTGAATATTAGCATTGTTTTGCTGGAATGTGAATTTTTTATCTTCACGATATCCACGCAATAAACGGTAGGAGAGAGGATTCCAGAACATGTATGTCATCCTTGATTGATATGAAAGCTGTCTTGAGGTTTCCGGTTGCACAGAATCCCACCCAAACCATGCACGAGCCTGCACCAAAATTCCTGGTTAAAAATACTGTTCCTTCTTCCGTAAATCACGCTAGTACCCATTGAAACCATCAGGACCATCCTAATTGAACTTTTTTTATCAGTGAAGATAACCTATACATTGAAGAACATTTCGTTATGGTATATAGCAAAATGTATTCTTTTGGAAACATTCTTTGTCACAAAATACCATGTCCCACTGGTATTTCTAGTGAGCTCTGGCAAAACTCACACGTCTTCCGATGTTATTGGTGTAAGATGAGGAGCTTGAACCTTTTAAACCCTCTTTATGTGAGAATGTTTTACCAAAACTTGATGAATTATCACCCGAGTAACATTTGAAATGAAATATTGCTTTATTTACATAAGCGATTTTGAGGTATTCGAAGCTGTTCTAGCTATTTCCCGCTTGTCCCGGTCAGAGAGCTTCGATTTACGTGGAGCTCTTTCCTTCTTACCGTATTCTTGAGGATTCGTCAAATAATTGAGCCCTACTTAATGGGATCGTCCATCTCCGACGAGAAATTTCTCTGATACCAACATTTTCTTGGTGCATTCCATCAATTTGTCTTTCTTTTCTCTCCGTGAGCACTTTTCCCTTCGACATTTTCCAGATTTATTGACCAAAACAACTAAAACAACGGAACAATGTAACTGGTCTTATAGAAACATGACACTTGAAAAATACAAAAACATTCGTTTACGCTCAGCGCTTGCACACACACATATGAAAATCGTGCAATGTATGGTAGTCACCAATACCTACACACTGGAATATAAGTTGAAGCATTGTTTATTTATAATGGCACAAAGCAGCAAGATCATACCCTGGTCCTATATAAGTTAAACAGAGTGTAGATGGTATACAGTAAAACTTGTTTTTGTGCGATTTTTTTTTTGTACGATTTTTTTCTGCCGTTTTCTGTTCTTGTGCTGTTTTTTGTGCGATTTTTTTTTGCGGTATATGAAAAGAAGCATATTTGACGAAGTTATCTTCCATTTTGTTTTTTCGATGGTTTATATGCATTTCAGTGCGAAAAAAAGCATATTTGCGTCTCAATTATCCACTTCTGAAATAATTCCCCTCCTCCCATCAAATGCTCTTCTAAGTTTTTTCTAAGTTTTTGCATGACATGATATCTAACAGCATCACGTTTCGGCATGCAACTAAAAGCACAAAACAGCTACGCGCAACCGAAAGGGCAAACTGTCCCGTCGCAAAGCAGGAAAACAAAAGGAAATTGAACGGTGACCGGCGTGGATTTGAGTTATTTCCTTGGGGGAAACATTTTTTATGCGGTCCCTATCTACCGCACAAAAAAAGTTTTCATTCAAAATGTGTACCGAACACGATTTTTTAAAGCTACTGGTGAAGTTTTGCACGATACTGGTCCTTCGAAATACAGTGGGCGAAGTTTTGAGCCAGTTTTTCGAGAATAATTAACTCGAATAGCTTGGAGGTACTACTTAATGAAGATATTCCTCAATAAATAATTCCTTTTAACTACCCTTCTTGTGAAATTACTTTTACTACCCTTCTTTTGAATAGGGAAAACGAAGGATTTCTTCCAGCAGATTAATCGGATAAGAGAGAGCGATTGAAAACACTGACCAGAAGCGTTGCCAGCGAAGGCAAACAGCGTTTGAGGACCAATGATTGAATGCCATCTGGCCGGAGCCCTTTGAGCTCTTTAGTTGATTCACAGCTGAGATAAACATTTCTCTGGTGATCGAAAATGGATGGCTTGAGACGGCTGAGGAAGGTACATGGCGAGATGCAGTTTCTACGCTCTGATTGCTAATTCGTTCATTGCTGAAAACGCTTTTGAAATGTGTGCGAAATACGAGAGAATATTGTTATTCTCGTCAAAGGTTGCTTTGCCGAAGTCGTAGAATGTGCTCTCTGTCGTGTCGTTGTGATCACGGCCATGGACGAGGAAATGGCCTCCGAAATACGGAACTGATTACGTTTAGGTTTTTGCACCGGTGATCACGTTTCGTACTGTGCTGACAGTAGCGAGCAAGCGGCGACTGTTGGTCAAACACATCGATATTAAGACAGCGTACCTGTATGGCGCACAGTGGTCCCTGAGAAAATTTAGCCGGCCAAAAAAAAAATCCTATAGTCTATCCTATATTCTATTATGTTCAAGGCATCTAGGATCACTTGTTTCACCCCATTCCACACACGCATCATTGCCATAACAACGCGATAAGATACCAGTTTCGCATGCTCGCCGGTGCCGCTATTTCACGTGTGTTATTCTAACACGTGTTTTGGTAAAGTCAGTACTATTTTGAAAGTTTAATTTTGCTTCGGATGGACTTATAAAAATTGCCCCGCATTTCCCCGAAAAACTTTTTTAATGAAAGTGTTCCTCAAAGTGTCTCGTATCACTCAGCACTTGAATATTTCACCCGAAATCCCCCTTTTTGGATTTTTTCTCAATATTAACCCGAAATGTTAATTAGAAGATGTGCGTTTCCATTAATAATGTGAATATTTTTTGTGGATATGACCTCCCAGTTATGTAATAAGAATTTGTTAGATCATTTAAGAACAACTGGACAGGATATAACTGCCTCAACTCCTGCGAGGATTTCATTATACGACTTCGTTATAGGAAAAACAAATTTAACCAACATTTCGTCAATTTTGCTAGCGCTTTTACGAAAGAAAATTGGGAGATTTGTTAGTAAATTAGTAGATAAATGAGGCTCTGCAAACAATATGGTGGACCGATTTTCAAATAAAAAAGATGCATGGTTGATGTTAGAATTTGTAATTCCTTCAGAAACGGGTAATCGTAGTATTCCTTATTATAAATGGTGTTTTAAAAATATTTTATAGGTTACAATATTTTTTTATTTTATTTAGGGACTCCCCCCTTTTGGTTTTTTGGTGAAACAGAGTTGAAAAATGAACTCAGCGTATCCGAAAACATACACTTAGATATCAAACACGATAAAAACTGGAAATTTTGAACTTTGCCCCCTTGTTGAAAAATGAACTTATCGTATCCGAAAACCCCAGTCTACCAAAAATTAGATTTTCTCAGGGACCACTGTGTGGCGCCCTGCAAGAGGAGATTTTCATGAAGCAACCTCCGGAGTACTCGAACGGTGATCCTGATACGGTGTGCTCTTTGAAGCGAAGTATCTGTGGACTGAAGCCAGCGGCGCGGGTGTGGAATCAGCGAATCGATGCGGTACTGAAGGAAATGGGGTTCTACCCATCTGCAGCTGACCCGTGTCTCTTCCTGCGGAATTGGACGGTGTGTTTACGTTTATCCTGGTTTACGTGGACGATATCGTGGTTGTGCAGGACTCTCGGTTACTGGTTACCGGAGCGTTGAAACGGAGTTTGAAAATAACGGAGCTGGGTGACCTGACGTTCTTTCTTGGAATCCACGTTCGACAGCAAGCAGGCCGGTACGTCTTGAACCAGAAGTCATACGTGGTGAAGATTCTGGCGCGGTTCATAATGAGGAATTGCAAAATCTCCCTGGTGCAGATGATGACAGGATTCGTGCAACAAGACGAGGAGGACAGTGACCCGTTGGCAGATGGACAACAGTACCAGAGTCTAATTGATGCTTTGTTGTACATTTCTGGCAATAGCAATCTCCACATCCATTCTCGGGCGGCGGGTCACCAAACCAACCACGACGGATTGGAACGAGGCCAAGCGAATGCTTCGTTACCTCAAATGTACGGCGGACCACGAGCTGCATCTGGGTGGCGGTAGCAACCTTTAACTGGAGTCCTGGAGACGCGGACTGGGCCGGTGAAGTCGACAACATGAAGTCTAGTCGGACTAGTTGGCTGGGGAAGAAGGAAGCAGACGTGTGTCCCTACCCAGCACTGAAGTGAAATACACCGCGCAAGCCGAATGTTTGCGAGAGCAGCAATGGCTGCGTCGATTGGTTGACGACTTGGGCGAGCATCTGGAGTTACCCATCGTAGTCAACGAAGACAACCAGAGCTGTATCGCACTGGCGGCGGCGGACAGAACCTCGGAAATCGCGGTAATCGAAACACATCGACACCATGTACTGTTTCATCAAGGATCTGGCAGCAAGTGTCCATTCGGTACTGTCCCACAGAGCAGATGCAAGCGGATCTTCTCACCAAGCCTTTGGGTGCAACGAAGTTGCGGCAGTTACGAGAAGCCATTGGGATTCTACCATACGATGTTGAGGAGGAGTTTTGAAGCATCAAGGCAACCAGCACATATGCAACATTGTTCCTTTGCTATGTATTTAGCGTAGCAACCACTGTAGAATAAGACACTAGAGAATGAAGATTTTTCATTAGTAGTTCAACCGTCAACTCGACTAGACATCTCCTTATTTCCTCTGGAAGAACCCTTCCATGCACCTAAATCCCGAACATAAATAACATATAACAAGGCTATATAAACACTGGTAAAGAACAGAAAGAACATTCGAGCTTTGATTTACATCCATCAACATAGTTTTCATAATATAAGTTATTACTTTAAATTGGACCTGAAATTTATTTAACTACACAATTTCATGTGATTAACAAAATTTGAATTTTAGAAAGGCCCATCGTTCTCGCCCACAATAAAAACATTGAAACTCACCGGATTGTAAAACGAAATTCCTAAACGCTCTAACGTAGGTATTGCTACATCAGCTCGCCAGGTTGTTGGATTACACGAGCCTCCTAAAAAAACCTCCGGACCAGCCGTTGTTTCGCGTAGCCATGCGTGATTCTCGGCAAACGTTCGATTAGTTGGATAGACGGTCGAGGATGATCCTGTATGGCATGGTCTCATTAGTTCTATCGCTTCACATCTATTTAGCATACATGTGTGCCTAAAATAGAATGTATCTTTGATGGCATCGAAACTTATATATACTTATATTATATATCGGTATACCTTATTTTACGTATATCGGTTATCAACACAGAAAATTCACCAAACGTTAAACCATTTTTCCGCTTGAATTGCCTGTTACAGCTGGTACAGCCTCGTAGAATCAGTCTGGAAGTTCGCAGCATGTCATTCACTGAAATCACACAATTGAACACAATTGAAAAAAACAATTAAAATTTTTCTTACTAATGGAGCATTGCCTAAAAGGACAAAAAAGTCCTTTCCTTTGGATAACTTTGGATAATAAACATCAATGCGTACTCTTACTGGCGGTTACATTTCGGTTCTAAAAAAGTGATTTTTTTACATGCGACTGAAACACACATGACAAACTGATACTCAAATTTTCATCCCTCACTTCGAGAAATAAACAATGAGGAATGAACATTTTTATAGGCGACGACTATGAAAATCCTAAATTTCGTAACACACTCATTCAAAACAAATCGATGGTATACATTATTATTAATATGTAACAGCCATGTGAATAATATATACATGTTTATGATTACCTTGGGTCGTTGTAGGTAGAAGTCCAAAATCATAAAATAGTTTTTGAACGTTTTGTTCGAGAACAACGCAATTTTCAGCTCGTTCGCTCCACGCTGTGTAAGCTTCCCTGCAAATAAAAAAATATTCAATTATGCTATGATGTACTATCAGTTATAATAATTCGTGCCATCAATGGCGATTACTCCTTGTGTATACAATGTGTTCAACCTGTATAAAATATATAAGGATGGGATTGAACATAGCAACTGTTCCGTTCCCACGGAAGAAAAATCAATATTATTTGCCACACCTCTCGGAAACTACCAGCGAAGCATAGAAACAACAACGCAATTCGCGCTCGCTATAAAAGCGAAGAGCGCTGCCCATGAATCAATAAGTTAAAGATGTACAACCCTAGGTTGATCACTTGAAATGTAGAATTATAATGTAATAATGTAAATCAAATTAAGAAATAAAAAGAATTTAAGTGAAAAAAAAACGAGAATCATCAGTGTTTTACCGACCACCGCGACGACAACATCAGGAGGAATGCCCAAGCAGCAGCAGAAGAAAAAGAAGCAGCAGAACCACATATAGAAGAGTAGAAGAAAAAAGAAATATACATTAGAGTTTTCACGTTTCCGCCATTTTTTCTATCTACATTTCGAATTACTAAAGAGTTTATAGATCAGCCTTTTTCAAGACTTTCCGATCACACCCGAACACGAACGAACCCACATCCGAACACCAACAGCCAACGAGAGCTCCACCCGTTCAACCGACAGGTTCCGAGCTTGGAGGATCCCGAAAAGTACAGTCCACCTTGCGGTCTTTGTTCCCAGACTGAACAGCAACTATGGCCATTCTATCATGCAACTCTATGCCTTCAGTTGTTGACAGATTAAAATTTCAATGCAACCCGGAATGAACTTTACTCGATGTGTCATCTACTGCGCAGAACTGGCGAAAATTAGCGAAGAACGAGAACGAGATTTTTAGCGCTAATAGCTCCTAAACAACTGAACGAAATGGTATGATAAACACTTCATGCGAAGATGAAATGTCTACGCGGTATATACTTGTTACTTTTCTGATCCAAAAACTTGTTTCGTTAGCCTTAAAATTGTTTCAAAACAGACTATTGAAATCACCAATCGATATATAAGCGAGCGCCCACTCAGTTATAATTGAACATCGATTGGAGCATGTTGTCGCTGTTGTGGTGAAGCTAACTTCGTTCATCATGAAAGCGCTGATGAACGGTGTCACCAAGAGCCTGTTAGTGCACCTTAGGCCAGAAGAGAATCCATCGGGAGAGAGTGATGCCACTGAAAAGGCGACCAAGAAAGTAACAGCATCGAAAATTGCATCGAGAAAAATCCGGAAAGATGTTATCGTTGCTGAAAAATAATCTGCCAGTTCCCCTTGGAATTGAAAATTACATTCAAGCGAAAGAATTTATTTTAGTGTTTTCTATTCATATAATACTGCGATCTCGGCATGCGATGGTAGAATTCTCAATTGCCCTCCTCTCATGTAACAATTCAGCTCCGGGGTCGGACAAGATTAAATTCAACTTGTTGAAGAATCTTCCCGACTTGGCAAAACAGCGTTTGCTGAACTTGTTCAACAAGTTTCTGGAGCTGAATATTGTCCCGCATGACTGGAGACAAGTGAGAGTGATAGCCATACGAAAACCCAACAAGCCGGCTTGCGATCACAACTCGTATAGGCCGATTGCAATGTTATCCTGTATTCGCAAATTGTTAGAGAAAATGATTCTACTTCGTTTGGACAAGTGGGTCGTTGCTGTGGGTCGATATCAAAGGGGCATTTGATTCAGTTTCCATGGAAATTCTCTCAGAGAAGCTTCATAATCGTGGACTTTCACCAATTCTGAATAATTTCCTGTACATTTTTCTGTCAGAAAAGCACATGAATTTCTCTCATGGCAACTCAAAATCTTCTCGTTACAGTTTTATGGACCTACCGCAAGGCTCCTGCCTAAGCCCCCTCTTGTACAGTTTTTACGTCAATGATATGGATGATTGTCTAACTAGAGACTGCACGCTGAGACAACTTGCAGACGATGGAGTTATTTCCATCACGGGTACTAATCCCGTCGCTCTGCAAAAATCCTTTCAAGATACCCTGAACAACCTGTTCACGTGGGCTCTCAAGCTGGGTATCGAATTCTCTACGGAGAAAACCGAAATGGTCGTTTTTTCTAGGAAGCACGAACCCGCCCAATTCCAGCTTTACCTATCCGGCAAAACGATCCAACACTCTATGTTTTTCAAATACCTGGGTGTATATTTTGATTCTAAATGTACCTGGGGGAGACACATTGCGTATTTGAAACAGAAATGCCAGCAAAGAATCAATTTTCTCCAAACAATAACCGGAACATGGTGGGGCGCCCATCCAGGAGACCTCATTCAGTTGTACAAAACAACGATATTATCAGTGTTAGAATATGGCAGTTTTTGCTTCCGATCAGCTGCCAGGATTCATATTCTCAAGCTGGAGAGAATACAATATCGTTGCTTGCGAATAGCCATGGGGTGTTTGCATTCGACACATACGATGAGTCTCGAAGTTTTGGCAGGAGTACCCCCGCTTACTCTTCGGTTCAGAGAATTATCCTACAGATTTCTCATCCGTTGCAAGATCATGAATCCATTGGTGATTGATAACTTCGAAAATCTACTAAAAATCTTTATACCATGAGTACCTTACCCACGAATGGCACCCTTCACCAGGCATCTTCAACCAAGTTTGCTTCCCATACTTTTGCAATTCCTCTGTCATTATTGATCTGTCCATGCGACAAAAAATCCATGGAATACCAGATCACCTACGCTCCAATGTTATTCCGTCGATATTTTCGGAAAAATTATAGGAGGTTGTGTCCAAGATACGACCGCATTGTTGACGTAGAACTACGCTGTTATTTTATATAAGTCGCTTGTTTATACCTTCGGATATTATTCTATAATGCTGTGAAAGTTTAGAAACAACTGCTTAGTAGAATAATCTCTGAAATGATTTTTTTATTGTAGAATCACTTGACGATATTTGATTGATGATTCATTCTTGCCCTCGCAAAACAATCGTATGTCGCAATTTATTTCATGTCAATGCATTGAAAATTTACCTCGAAGGCTATTCCGGTGGCCTTTTTCGAAATTGACATAGACTCGGCTACAGTCGATTATATACATGTTGCACCAGCACCATTATTCCATATCTCATAACTACATCAATATATCTTTGGCACCGCATGTAAACAACAACAATGACAACACTTGCAAGTATCAAATATCATGCTACATGTTATTTAGTATTGCCTCAAAGGAATCTCACCTCTAGATATCGTTCGTAAAAAACTAAGCGTAAACCAAGCGCCAAACAAGCGTTCACCATAGCATGCATACAGAGCCATACATTGGTGGCTTGAAACTACTAGTAATATAAACATTTCTCATCATTTTGCGCTATTCTCAAAAGGAACGCTTCTGTTAATATTACTGGCCTCGAAAAGAGTTGCATTACTTTCTCATGCTAGAGAAGCGCAGCTGTCAACCTTAGTGGAGGAAGTTTTGCTACTGGCAAGCGAAACCTAATCACATACAAAATTCCAGAACATTTACTTTCTTGATGACTAAACAAGAGAAATTTTTTTGTTAATAACAACCTCGAAAACAGTTGCAATGCTTCATTATGATCAATATTAGCGCAAATGCAATCCTAGTTGAAGGCAGTTTTGTGACTGACACGCGAATCCAAATAACTTATAAAATTCCAGTAAGACATTCAAGATGCTTGGTATTCCCAAATAACTTTTTGGTGCACAACCTTAACGTCTGCTTCGCCAGAACGTCAGTTTAATGCATTGATGCATTCTCAAAGGCACAAACGAAGCCCTTATGAAGACGGAAAATAAACAGTGTTAACTGCTTGGAATAAGACTGAATTATGCAGCACAGCTTGTACTCTGCTGTAACACCCATCGATGCGAATTCGCTGATGAGTTTGTCAAGAGCGACCGCCTTCACCACCAGCGGGGGGAGCTTGATTTTGGTTGCTGCCTGGGCGTTTACATTTTCGACCGACGCGCCGAAATCGCCTACCTCGCTGTTGTTCGGTGCGGTGTCACATTTGCGAAGGCTCGGTTCAGTGCGAGCGCTTTTCACTGCACCAACACCGCGTGCATCATTAGATGACGCTTGCCTCGAAATTTTATTGCCCCTGGCAATGCGTTCGTTTTTTGCAGGGCTCGAGCCTGCCTTCCTCTTCTTCTTGCTCATCGCACACTACGCGAAGCGTCCAATTTATGACGCGGAAAGAAGAACATACGATACGAATAACGCGAAAACGAACTGGAAAAACCACACGACGATTTCCAAGTTGAATTACCACTGGTGGGGTCCAATCTTAGATCGAAGTGCAGCGAAAGCAAAGTGAACTGGATTGCTCAACAGTCCGATGCCGAATGAAAGTTTGTCTCAGCGAGATCCACTGTTTATACTCTAGGCAAGTATTCCCCTTCATTCTTCTTCTTTTTCTTTGTTTACGGTGACTTTATATCCTACGATTTCCCCTTTGTTGGTCGTCGATAAGTTGCTCGTTATTGACAGCTCTGTTCGGGAAGGCACACAAATGGACTGAACAAATGTATGGGAAAATAGAAACGCTTAAAGTTTTCATGAATTTTAACCATTTACAAACCAAGGGATTCTAATGTATAGAATATTAAATAAATCTTAGGGAATTTCCGATTCGTTTAGTATGTAAATCGCCAAAATCCGTTCGCGGCAAAAATAGTTATTAACGTTAACTTTATTTCATAAAAACGTGACCTGTTTTCTGATTTGACACCCTTAATGAAAGACGTAGTTCTACGTCAAAAATATGGGAAAGTTGGATCTGATAAAATGTTCTTTACTGACGGTTCATACATAAACGGGTCCACTGGCTTCGGCATCTTCAATGAAAATTCCAGTGCCTCTTTCAAACTCAAAGATCCTTGTTCCGTGTATGTCGCAGAAATGGGTGCGATATACTATGCTCTAGGGATCATTGAAACACTGCCCATCGACCATTATTTTATTTTTTCAGACAGTCTCAGCTCAATAGAGGCAATCCGCTCAATGAAAGTTGATAAACGCTCATCTTATTTCCTAACAAGAATAAAACATCTATTGAGTGTTTTGGTCGAAAAATTATTCAAGATTACCTTAGCATGGGTTTCCTCTCATTGCTCGATTCCGGGGAATGAGAAAACGGACTCGCTAGCTAAGGTGGGCGCTTTAGAAGGCACACTTTTTGAAAGGCAAATTGCCTATAATGAATTTTTTCACATTCCTCGTCAGGACACACTCGTTAGTTGGCAGCGCATGTGGAGTGAAGATGAGTTCGGTCGTTGGTTACACACGATTATCCCTAAGGTTTCGACGAGTGTTTGGTTTAAGGGATTGAATGTAGGTCGTGATTTCATTCGCGTGATATCTCGGCTTATGTCCAATCACTACAACCTAAACGCGCATCTCTATCGCATTGGGCTCGCAGCAAACAATATTTGTGATTGTGGCGATGGCTACCACGACATCGAGCATGTTGTCTGGTCGTGTATCCGGTTCCATGCTGCTCGCTCTCAGCTCTCTAGAGCACTGAGAGCACAAGGCAAACAATCGGATATCCCCGTCCGGGATATCTTAGGTAGCCGTGATCCTGATCTTCTGCTTCATCTATACCTGTTCCTCAGAAACGCCGATGTCAACGTTTAATGATGTTTCCTTCGTTGTGTCCCTGTTTCATATCCCTCCTATCCAATCTATAAACTTTTACTTAGTCGCGGCAATACATACACACACTCTTTACAGATACACGGGCCAAAGGTTGTGCAGTCCACTGATGATTCAACAAGAGCCAAAGGTTGTACCGCTCATGACAACTCTACACGAGCTGATGATTGCGCCGGCTAGTGACCATTCTATCCTGGATTCCTCAAGTCGAGAAGACGCACCACGCTAGATATGGGGTACATACTAGGGGGGCGTTGCTGATTAATGGTCAGCTGCATCCCAATAGGAAGTATCCCGTGTCAGGCACACGTACAGAGCATTGGAGACAGCAACATCCCAATTACGAGAACACTTTCTAATACTAACCTCGAGCCGACCGCGAGTAATCGGTTACATATTACTAACATAGATAATAAGAAAAACTGTCAAAATATTGAACTCCGGCCCCGTCAGGCTAACGCCATATGAGCCTTGATAAAAATATATATTTTGGAAAAAAAATACTGCGGTAGGAACAAAAAATATCAAATGCGTTTCGTTTTGTAATTTTTCAATCAAGTGCAATTAACAGAAAAGCTTCTGAAGATTTTGCTTCCCCATCAGTAGAATATTTTTGTAACCAATATTGGATGCATAAAACCTTGTGCCTCTATCGTAACGCTCTCGTTTTCGAAGTCCCCCAAATATTCATTTATTCATTCATTCAGAATGGATTCAGATTCAACTTCAAACAAATGATCACTAAATCAACGATAGTCCTACGTCAACCTTACGGTTATACCACAGATATAACACACTTCCTATTTTTTCACTTAAAACGAAATGCTCGAACACCCTTCAGCAATGCTATACCACAGCATACTACAGCATGTTCAACCATACTACCAAACCCAAATGCAAGGAGGAGGACGGAAACGACCACGTCACAGGTAGCTTCAAATGTCTGGCGTACAAAAAGGCGATTGCGGGTTCGCAGTAATGGAGGTTACCCAGCTCAACCTCAATCATTGCGACATAGCACAGCAATTGTTGTGGCAGTCAACAACTGAAACTAAATGCGACGTTGCAATGATCGCAGAACCGTACCGAGTTCCTCGCGATAACGGAAAATGGGTGGTGGATAAAGCAGGGATGGCTGCAATACTAGTGATGGGAAGGTACCCCATCCAAGCAGTGGTGGAAAGCTCACAGGAAGGTTTCGTGATCGTCAAAATCAACGGAATCTTCATGTGTAGTTGCTATGCACCCCCAAGATGGTCAGCGGAGCAGTCTCACGAGATGTTGGACGTACTCACGGATAAGGTCAGCGGCCGCAAACCAGTCATCATCGGAGGAGACTTCAACGCCTGGGCTGAGGAGTGGGGAAGCAGATGCACCAACGCCAGGGGGTACAGCCTACTAGAAGCCTTCGCAAAACTAGACGTCACACTTCTGAACGAAGGCACTAGCAGCACCTTTCGAAGGGACGGCCGCGAATCCATCATCGATGTAACTTTCTGCAGTCCATCACTGGCGGCTAATACGAAGTGGAGAGTGTCGGAGGGATACACACACAGCGACCACCAGGCAATCCTGTATAGTGTCGGCCAACGGAATCCCGCAGCGGTACGGAATACAAAAACCTTTGAGCGGAAGTGGAGGACAAAGGTTTTTGACAAGGAGCTTTTCGTCGAAGCACTACGCATAGACAGCAGAACTCTTAATCTGAGCGCCGACGGGCTGACAGGAACATTGGTGAGGGCATGCGATACAGCGATGCCGAGAAGACTGAACCCGACGAATGAACGACGTCCAGCCTACTGGTGGAACGAGACACTCAGCATCCTCCGCGCTAACTGTCTACGAGCCAGAAGAAGAGTCCAGAGGGCACGAACCGATGTAGAGAGAGAGGAGCACCGCGCGTCTTTCCGAGCGACCAGAGCCGCCTTGAAACGAGAGATACGTAGGAGCAAATCGAACTGCTATAGGGAGCTGTGTCGAGACGTCGACGCAAACCCTTGGGGTGAAGCATATCGAATCGTGATGGCGAAATTCCGTAGTTCAACGACTCCCATGGAATTATGTCCGGAAAAACTCGAGGTCATTGTGAATGGACTCTTTCCGCAGCACGACCCACCGACGTGGCCACCCACACTGTACGGTGAGGACGAAGCAGAGAACGCACAAGTCACCAACGAAGAACTCATCGCGGTGGCAAAAGGTCTAAAGTTGAAAAAAGCACCCGGCCCCGACGGAATCCCCAATGTGGCCCTGAAATCGGCGATCCTTGCTTTCCCCGACATGTTCAGGGTGGTGCTGCAGAAATGCCTGGATGACGGTCTCTTCCCTGCGGAATGGAAGATACAAAAGTTGGTGCTGCTCCCGAAACCAGGAAAGCCACCTGGAGATCCAGCGTCGTATAGGCCTATTTGTTTGTTGGATACTTTGGGAAAGCTCTTGGAAAGGGTTATTCTCAACAGACTGGTGAAATGCACGGAGGATGACCACGGATTGTCGAAAATGCAGTTCGGGTTCCGGAAAGGAAAGTCGACAGTGGACGCTATTCGGACAGTTATCGAGAAAGCTCAGGTCTCGCTTAAACAAAAACGAAGAGGCGACCGTTACTGCGCGGTGATTTTGATTGACGTGAAGAACGCCTTCAATAGTGCCAGCTGGGAGGCCATCGCCGAGGCGCTACACAGATTGAAGGTCCCTAGCTACCTGTACAGGATACTGAGGAGTTATTTCCAGAATCGGATCCTGGTATACAACACAGACAGGGGACAGATAGTGAAGAATATCTCGGCGGGAGTTCCACAAGGTTCCATCCTAGGTCCTACGCTTTGGAACACGATGTACGACGGTGTTCTAAGGCTGAAGCTACCCAGAGGTGTGGAGATCGTGGGCTTCGCGGACGACATTGTAACAACGGTAATCGGCGAGACGCTTCAGGAGGTGGAAATGTTGGCGACTGAGGCTGTAGACATGATCGGTAGTTGGATGGACAGCGTAAAGCTCCAGATGGCACATCACAAAACCGAGGTGCTGTTAGTGAGCAATCGTAAGGTAGTGCTGCGGGCAGAGGTATCGGTCGGAGGACATACCATCGTTTCGAAGCGGGCGGTGAAGTACCTCGGAGTCATGATCGACGACCGGCTGAACTTCAACCAGCACGTCGACTATGCATGTGGGAAGGCGTCAAAGGCCATCAACGTGGTGGCGAGGATCATGCCAAATAGCTTTGGCCCAAGCAGCAGCAAGAGGCGTCTCTTGGCAAGTGTATCTTCGTCGATACTGAGGTATGGTGGCCCTGCCTGGTTGGCGGCTCTGGAAACCCACCGAAATCGGAGGAAGCTGAACAGCACATTCCGACTCATGGCCATGCGAGTCGTAAGTGCTTATAGGACCATTTCGACAGAAGCTGTGTGTGTAATCGCCGGAATGATTCCCATCTGCATCACTCTGGCGGAAGATAGCGAGTGCTACAAGCGACGGGAAAGCAGAGGTATCCGGAAATTGATGAGAGCGGAGTCGTTGGACAAATGGCAGTATGAATGGGGTACGGCAGAAAATGGTAGATGGACGTACAGGCTGATACCGGTACTTTCGACCTGGTTGAACAGGAAACACGGTGAAGTTAACTTTTACTTGACGCAGTTTCTGTCTGGGCATGGCTGTTTCAGGCAATATCTACACCGGTTCGGGCACGCAGTTTCACCCCTCTGTCCGGAGTGTGGAGATATGGAGGAAACACCGGAGCACGTCGTTTTTGTCTGTCCCAGGTTCACCGAAAGGCGCGAGGGGCTGCCTGCACTTCATGTCGGGAATATTGTGGAGGAGATGTGTCGCGACGAGATGATCTGGAATGCCGTGAGCAGTGCAATCACACAAATCATGTCGGAGCTGCAGCGAAGGTGGAGGGCTGACCAAAGTGCTGACAACGTCCGACGGTGAAAGGTGAACAACGGCGACGGCTGTTGCAAGAGATGGTACCTCACGAGAGTAGCTGTGACGGGGTGCGCGTTGTGTTGGAGGGCACCACCTAATCGGCTCTCCGCTGGGAAGAGAAATCCTGCAAGGGTGACTGTGACGGGGCGCGCGTCAAGTTGGAGGGCGCTTCCTAATCGGTGCACGTCTTGACAGGTAAACGGATGCCGATTTAATAACTACGACGGAGTGAGTGTCAAGGAGGGCGTCTTCAAACTGGTGTATACCCCACGAGAGCTGCTGTGATGGAGTGCGCGTCATGTTGGAGGGCACTACCTAATCGGCGCTCCGATGGGAAGAGAAATCCTGCGAGGGTGACTGTGACGGGGCGCGCGTCAAGTTGGAGGGCGCTTCCTAATCGGTGCACGTCTCGACAGGTAAACGGATACTGCCGCGGAGAACAGCAAAAGGCCTGCCTGACAACGCCTGATCGTGGCCTGGATGGAGGAACACCGCGAACATTTCGAAGGAACGAGCATCAAGGATGAAGCCACAATCAAAATGGTGAATACCCCACGAGAGTAGCTGTGACGGAGTGCGCGTCAGGTTGGAGGGCACTGCCTAATCGGCGCTCCGTTGGGAAGAGAAATCCTGCGAGGGTGACTGTGACGGGGCGCGCGTCAAGTTGGAGGGCGCTTCCTAATCGGTTCACGTCTCGACAGGTGAGAAACCCCGCGAGGGTGGCTGTGACGGGTTGCGCGTCAAGTTGGAGGGCAATTCCTAATCGGTTCACGTCTCGACGGGTAAATTCAAAATGCCTGCGAAGAGGACATCAGCGCAGTGGAATTAATAACGAATGGAAAGAAAAAAATATTGAGAAAAAGGGAAGGACAACGCTAGTTAGCGTTGAAAACTCGAGAAGTGCATGAGCACAGCCGCCCCCTGCAGTAGTCGCCTAGATGTGGTCCCAGGGGGAATAAGGCAACGAGTAGAGGGCTTGGTTTTTGTGGGTGCGATCCCCACTCGACGTCTGGGTTAACCCTTCCCAGGTAAGGCTGGTAGAGCGTTCCTCACCTCTTTTAAAAAAAAAAAAAAAAAAAAAAAAAACTACCAAACCCAAAAAACAAGGTACAAGTTAAGCCTAAAATAACAACACATACCGGATTAAACTACGTGATTCCTTAAGAAGAGACATCCAACGTCGGCCTTGCCCATAGTAGTACCGGTCACCATAGTGGTTCCCGAAATAAATCGCACCAGAAAACAACTTCAGCAGAAACAACCGCTCGTAAAAAGTGTAGTAGGCTAGAAATATTGTGGCGCGGGAAAAAACATCATGGGTATAAGACGGTCTGTGATACCGTGCGCGCGTATATTATGAGTATATATATGAGTCATGATTTTGCGCGCTAAATGTCCAAACCAAAATACCTATAATTGTGGATTTTTTGACGTAGGACTACGTCTTTCATTTCTATACCAGGGTGTAAAATCAAAGTTTCGAAAACGAAAGCGTTACGCCGGATACCGAGATTTTGAGCGTTAATAGCTCCTAAACAACTGAACGAAATGGTATGATAAACACTTCATTCGAAAGATAAAATGTCTACGCGTTTTATACTTGTTACTTTCTGATCCAAAAACTTGTTTCAATAGTCTTAAAATTGCTTTCAAAACAGGCTATTGAAATCACCAATCGGTATATAAGCGAGCGCCGCTCGGAAATCCACTCAATTCAAATTGAACAGCGATTGGAGCATGTTGTCGCTGTTGTGGTGAAGCTCTTCGTTTATCATGAAAGCGCGGATGAACGGTGTCACCAAAAGCTTGTTTGTGCACCTTAGGCCAGAAGGGAATCCATCAGGAGGAGAGTGATGCCACAAACGGTTCCCCGGGAAAATCTCGAAGCAGCCGCTACACACACACACACACACACACATACACGCGCGGAATTCTTTCCGTTTGGATGATATTCAACATCGAGAAAGATCTGGAACATAATCTGCCAGTTCCTCTGGAATTTAAAAATACATTCATATGAAAGAGTTTATTTGAATGTTTTCTATCCATGTAACACTGTGACCAAATATGTTTCAATCAAATGCTATTAACAGATGGTTATCGAGTTAGCATTAACCACTGGTGGGCTTCCAGTATCGAGGAAAATGTGGAAATATCTAATCGTTACTGAAAATAATCTGCCAGTTCCTCTGGAAATTTAAAAATACATTCATGTGAAAGAGTTTATTTGAATGTTTTCTATCCATGTAACACTGTGACCAAATATGTTTCAATCAAGTGCTATTAACAGATGGTTATCGAGTTAGCATAAACCACTGGTGAGCTTCCAGTATCGAGGAAAATGTGGAAATATCTAATCGTTACTGAAAATAATCTGCCAGTTCATATGGGAATTTAAAAATACATTCATGTGAAAGAGTTTATTTGAATGTTTTCTATCCATGTAACACTGTGACCAAATATTTTTCAATCAAGTGCTATTAACATATGGTTATCGAGTTAGCATTAACCACTGGTGGGCTTCCAGTATCGAGGAAAATGTGGAAATATCTAATCGTTACTGAAAATAATCTGCCAGTTCCTCTGGGAATTTAAAATTACATTCATGTGAAAAAGTTGACCAAAAACATTTGGTTTTGTGATTTTTCAATCAATCGCAATTAACAGGATAGCTTCTGAAGATTATTCTTCCCCATCAGTAGGATATTTCGGTACCCAATATTGGATGCATAAAACCTTGTGCCTCCAACGTAACGCTCTCGTTTTCGAAGTCCCCCAAATATTCATTCATTCAGAATGAATTCAGATTCAACTTCAAACAAATGATCTCTAAATCAACGATAGTCCTACGTCACCCTTGCGGTTATACCATAGATATAACCCACTTCCTGTTTTTTCTTCAGATCGTTGGGCAATAGTTTCGCATTACAATGAATGATGTATTTCAAATCAAAAATTAACCGGGCAAACGTAATGCACCAGGCAAACGTATGTCGTCCGACACTCGCTAAAGGATCCTATCCTATGTTTAAAACTAACCGGGCAATCAGTGGAACACATGTTTGTGTACAAGAGACCGCCGCTTCCGATAACGACAATAATGTTTTTATAATCTTCCCTATTGTATTCATATTGTATTAGAATCAGTCTGAATGAGAGTCATTTCATTTTGACATTCATGTGTAACATGATGTCCTGCTTTCTCATTCGATCTAAAGCGAAAACATGCAGTATTTTATTTTATTTACTATGACTCTACATCCCATTGAGATTAGATCTGATTCACTACTCTTCTCCAATAAACCCGGTCCATGGCTGCAGTTCTCCAACTCCCGGCTGCACCGATTCTTGCCAAGTCCTACTCCACCTGGTCCAACCACCTCGCTCACTGGGCTCCTCTCCTTCTTGTTCCTACCGGATTAGATGCGAACACCATCTTTGCAGGGCTGCTGTCCGGCAACCTTGCAACATGCCCTGCCCATCGCACTCGTCCAGCCTTGGCGACTTTCTGGATGCTGGGTTCGCCGTAGAGTTGCGCCAGTTCGTGGTTCATTCTCCTTCTCCATACTCCGTTTTCCTGTACACCACCGTATATTGTCTTGTGAGTCCTCTTCAAGCATCGTCCATGCTTCGTGCCCATAGAGAACAACCGGTCGAATTAGGGATTTGTACATGATAAACTTCGTACGGGGTCGGAGCTTGTTGGACCTCAAGGCACGACTTCCGTTGACAATGCGTCTTCGAATTTCACAGCTGTTGTTGTTGTCAGTTGTTATCAACGAGCCAAGGTAAACAAATTCCTCCACCTCCTCGAGCTCGTCACCGTCGATCACAACACTACTACCAAGAAGAACTCTGTTGCGATCAGTCCCTCCAGCTAGCATGTATTTAGTCTAAGGCGAATTGATCCCAAGTCCAATCAGCCTTGCTTCGTGTTTCAGTCGGGTATACAAGTCGGCTACCGTCGCATGTGTTCTTCCGATTATGTCCACGTCGTCGGCGAAGCAGATAAACTGACTAGACTTCTTGAAAATCGTGCCCCGCATGTTGAACCCCGCTCTCCGCATAACACCTTCCAGCGCCACGTTGAAGAGCAGACAGGAGAGTCCATCGCCTTGTCGAAGCCCCATGTGAGTCTCAAAATATTCCGACAGCTCACCTGAGATCCGCACACCGTTCATCGTTGCCTGAATCAGTCTTGTCAGCTTTCGGGGAAAGCCGTGTTCGTCCATGATCCTCCATAGCTGTCGTCGGTCGATTGTATCATATGCGGCCTTGAAGTCGACGAAGATGTGGTGTGTAGGAACCTGATACTCGCGGCACTTCTGAAGGATCTGCCGCAGTGTGAAAATCTGGTCCGTCGTCGAGCAACCGGGCATGAATCCGGCGTGATAACTTCCCACAAATGTAATTACTTTTGGCGATAGACGGCGGAAGAGGATCTGAGACAAAATTTTGAATGGTGCAGGATTGTGATGACACGATGGTTCCCACAATCCAACTTGTCGCCTTTTTTATAGATGGGGCAGATTACTCCGGCCTTCCACTCCTCCGGTAGCTGTTCTGTGTCCCAGATCCTGGCTATCAACCGGTGCATACACTCTACATGTTTTCTCGGACCTCCCTTGAAGAGCTCTGCTATGAGGCCATCCTTACCAGCTGCTTTGTGGTTCTTGAGCTGATTAATGGCCTCCTTAACTTCACCCATCGTCGGGGGTGGTACGTCGTCGTTGTTCATTGCACCGGTGTAGTCCTCCTCAACGCCGTCTTGGTCTCCTGTCTGCGCGCTGTTCAGGTGTTTATCGTAGTGCTGTCTCCACCTTTCGATCACATTGCGTTTGTTCGTCAAGATGCCTCCTTCCTTGTTTCTGCACATTTCACAAAGCCTTCGTGCGAGGCGTTTAGTTTTTTGAAAAACTTCCGCGATTCTCGAGAACGATAAAGCAGCTCCATCTCCTCACACTCTTTCTCTTCCAGGCGGCGCTTTTTTTTTCCCGAAAGAGATGTGTTTGCTGCCTTCGCTTCAGTTTGTATCGTTCCACGTTTTGTCAAGTCGCTCGTTGCAGCATGGCTGCGCGTGCTGTATCCTTCTCGTTCAGGAGCACTCGGCACTCGTCGTCAAACCAATCGTTCCGTTGTCCTCGTTGTTCATACCCGATGACGGTCTCTGCTGTGCTGCTAATTGCTGCTTTTAAGGTGTTCCAGCATTCATCGAGGAGAACAGCATCCAGTTCGTCTACCCCCGGTAACGCATCTTCAAGACGCTGCGAGTATGTTGCAGCAATGTTCGGCTCCTGTAGTCGTCGTAGGTGATACCGTGGTGAGCGCTGGTGTCTTATGTTATTGACTACTGACAGTTTAGAACGCAGTTTGACCATCACCAGGTAGTGGTCTGAATAGATGTTAGCGCCACGATAGGTTCTGACGTCGATGATATCTGAGAAGTGTCGACCGTCGATCAAAACGTGGTCAATTTGTGTTTCTGTTTGCTGTAGGAGATCTCCAGGTGTAACGGTATTGGAGGCTGTGCTGGAAGAAGGTGCTACGTATGGTCATGTTCTTGGAGGCAGCGAAGTCAATAAGTCTTAGGCCGTTTTCGTTGGTTCGCTGATGGCCGCTGAACCTACCAATTACCGGTCTGAGCTCCTCCTCTTGGCCGACCTGAGCGTTCAAATCACCGATGACGATTTTGATGTCGTGTTTTGGGCAGCGATCGTATTCACACTCTAGCTGCACGTAGAATTCTTCTATATCGTCATCGGTGCTAGCTAGATGGAGGCTGTGGACGTTGATAATGCTGATATTGAAGAAGTGGCCTCTCATTCTCAATCTGCACATTCTTTCATTGATCGGCCACCAACCAATCACCCGTTTTTGCAACTCCCCCATCACGATGAAAGCTGTACCTAGCTCGTGTGTGTTGCCGCAGCTCTGATAAATGGTATACCCACCATGGAACGATCGCACCATCGAACCTCTCCAGCACACCTCCTGCAGCGCTACGATGTTGGAATTGCGGGCTCTCAATATTTCCGAAAGAATTCGGGTACTCGCAAGAAAATTGAGAGACTTTTTTTTCTGTATTATAGTGACTTTCAACGCTTCTGGCTGGTTCGTCACTTTTACCTTCCATTTTGGAAGAATGTCGGGAGTGAGAATTGAACTTGTGATCTTGAGCGTGAGAAGTATGGATGTTACCTCCAGGCCAGATCGGCTCCAATTGAGAGACTTGCAGTTCCATGTTCCGAGTTTCCAATCTCTAGTCCGTGTTCTTTGCGTGGGTCTAGTCCGATTGTCCTGTCTCGAATTTCTTTGTGAATTTGCCTGTGCGTTTTATTTTTACGGATGGCTTGCAGGGCCTGCACCAACCCCCTGTCTCGCCGGAGGACCGTCGTGCACAGCACTTTTTAGAGTCCCCGCTGGCACGAAGACAGTGATCAGCCGCCCCTAACATGGGAATCAGACGCTGTTTTGAGCCGCACCTCCATGGTAAACAGACGCTCGGATAGGCCCCCTTCCCTGTCAGCATACGACCAAGATCCCACCGGGGTTGGTTACCCGATCTTCACTATGGTTACTCGTACCCCAGCCGGCACCACGGGGAGGTAGGGATAGGAGTTACTGGACAGGAAGATAAGGTCCACAAATGGGGTCTTTTTTATGCCTGCAGGTATGGTACGCTTAGTCCAGTCATTTACCAACCAACATGTAGTAACTATAAATAATACATTTTATCTATTTTTACTAAATTACAGTGAATGTGAATTCCAATTGTGCTGTCCAGAAAATACATTTTGAGTTGAAGTTTATTTTAAGGATTAAACATATCTAATACAGCCATCTATACGTTTTATACATATATGTATTCATTTTCAGTTATCAACAGGTTAAAATAGAACACTAATACACCCAGGTTTTTTTACGCGGTTTCTTTTGCGTGGTTTTTCACGAGGTTTTTTTACGCGGATTTTCCAATTAACGCGGTCCAGTGCAATATTACATCTCCCCTTCAGCTCACATTTTTCTCTTATGTTCCCTCAGAGCATATTACGGTAATTAATGTTTGTAACGGAGCTTAGCGCTTATGAAGGAAATTAGTGCCGCACCTTATCACGATTCTTACGTGGATTTTAGGTGTTGGGTAACGGGTAGCTCACCGGGCGGTATAACGGAACGGGGTTTTTACGAGCAGCGATTCGTGAATGGATTTCCTTGTCTACTTAGCTCTGGACAGTCCAACAGTGGTACTGCACGTGCATCGGCAGTAGAGTGTACAAATCACAAGAAAATCTTCTAGCAACAGCAGATGTCTTCATTCGTGAGGAAAACCGAACTAAAGCTACCAGTAACCAACGAAATTACAGGAAAAAACTACGGGTTTTCGGAAGCGTGTAACACTCAACTTTTTACTTCCTACGTAAGGATAGTCCCATTTGATATCTATCATTAGGTGACATGGTTTTTTTGCGCGGATTTTCCAATTAACGCAGATTTTCGAATTAACGCGGTTTTTTCTTACACGGATTTTCCAATTAACGCGGATTTTCCAATTAACGAAGCGGGTTTTTATTGATTCTCTCGATAAATAGAAGTTAATGAGCACGAAACGTGCATGAAAAGTCATCTTTCGTACAGCCAAAGCGGACAAATGAGAACACAAATTAGTAAAACTTAGAAAGGTTCAACTACGACTGAAATAAACTTTGAATCGAATGAGGGACTCGATGGCCAAATCTATTTTACTATTTTCGTACAATGTTTTTTCTATTGTTTATTGAGTTGGAAAAATAAACTGAAGCACCCGATTTCTCTCAGGTCAATTGGAAAACCAGAACAATTTATCCCACTCCCTTGAGCAATATATGCCCAAAATAATACAAATAATACATCGTAGTAAGATCAGACACTGGAGATTTCGATTGATACCTGAATTTTCCGAAAGATATCCACGTCAATTTTGAAGATATAGAAACTATCGAACTGGGCGAAAGCAGAAAAAATTTTAGGACCATCTGCTGAACCGTTAAACGCAAATCACTTTTAGGACCATCTGCTGAACAGTCAAACGATTGAAAAACAAATATCAGAATAAAAAATATTAAAATAAAAATCTACTTGGTTAATTTAGAATGTAAAAATTATATCAGAGACCAGTTTTGGGTGTACCAAAAATATATTGTAATAATGCTACGTAGCGCAATGTCCTTGTAACTGTGTGAACTTCCATTACATTGTATTTTTCCAATGAAGCATTATATTTTTATTACAATGTACATGCTTGCTAGCTCTACGTGGATACCATCAACATCGTTGAGTCAATATTAATTATGCCAATCAAATACAAAATCTTCGGGGTCTACGTAGCCTAATTGGATGCGTGTCCGCTACTAAGCGAACAGTCATGAGCTCATAACTCAGGGCCCTCAACTGACCATCGCTGTGTGTTTTTTTTTTTTTTTTATCCAAAATATATATTTTTATTAAGGCTCATATGGCGTCAGCCTAACGGGGCCGGGAGTTCAATATTTCGACAATGTTTGCTTACAACTATGTTAGTAATATGTAACCGATTACTCGCGGTTGGCTCGAGGTTAGTATTACAAGTGTTCTCATAATTGGTATGTTGCAGTCTTCGATGCTCTGTACGTGTGCCCGACATGGGATACCTCCTATTGGGATGCAGCTGACCATTAATCAGCAACGCCCCCCTAGTCTGTACCCCATATCTAGCGTGGTGCGTCTTTCTCGACTCGAGGAATCCAGGATAGAATGGTCACTAGCCGGCGCAATCATCAGCTCGTGTAGAGTTGTCATAAGCGGTACAACCTTTGGCTCTTGTTGAATGATCAGTGGACTGCACAACCTTTGGCCCGTGTATCTGTAAAGAGTGTGTGTATGTATTGCCGCGACTAAGTAAAAGTTTATCGTTTGGATAGGAGGGATATGAAACGGGGACACAACGAAGGAAACATCATTAAACGTTGACATCGGCGTTTCTGAGGAACAGGTATAGATGAAGCAGAAGATCAGGATCACAGCTACCTAAGATATCCCGGACGGGGATCTCCGATTGTCTGCCTTGTGCTCTCAGTGCTCTAGAGAGCTGAGAGCGAGCAGCATGGAACTGGATACACGACCAGACAATATGCTCGATGTCGTGGTAGCCATCGCCACAATCACAAAGATTGTTTGCTGCGAGCCCAATGCGATAGAGATGCGCGTTTAGGTTGTAGTGATTGGACATAAGCCGAGATATCACGCGAATGAAATCACGACCTACATTCAATCCCTTGAACCATGCACTCGTCGAGACCTTAGGGATAATCGTGTGTAACCAACGACCGAACTCATCAACACTCCACATGCGCTGCCGACTTACGAGCGTATACTGACGAGGAATGTGGAAAAATTCATTATAAGCAATTTGCCTTTCAAAAAGTGTGCCTTCTAAAGCGCCCACCTTAGCTAGCGAGTCCGCTTTCTCATTCCCCGGAATCGAGCAATGAGAGGGAACCCATGCTAAGGTAATCTTGAATAATTTTTCGACCAAAACACTCAATAGTTGTCTTATTCTTGTTAATCGCTGTGTGTTATTCTAGCTCTCACTCCACATACGATCTGCTGCATCGGTAATTGGTGCTATTTATAACACAGCAATGGAAGCTACATATTAACAGTCTCGCTATGTACAACTGTGAACATTCGAACAAAAGAAATATGCTTACGCCGAAAAATGTGACATGTGTTGTGTATCGATAGAATAGGAATACAGTAATCGTTCGCTAACTGGTCCTGGTTTAACAGGTCTGCTGTTTAACTGGGCGAACGTTAACTGGTCCTTGGACCAGTTAAAAAGCAGAATTTCGTAAACAATCGATGCTATATTCAAATGGAAGATTTGCTGTGAGGGGCATTCGAATGTAATTTTAAATGTTATGAAAATTGACTTTATTTTCGCACGACAAAAACATTGATTAAACTACAGAAAAATAATTTTCTCAAATCATATGTCATACCTGTTGTCGCACTCAATGCGAAACTTCCATTGGAATCCTTTTGTTTATCAAATTACAGGAGCAATGCGAATCAAACAATTCATTGAAGTTTCCCTCGATTTTATTTGACGTTTAACATACCGGACCAGTTAAAACACGAATGTCGATAAGTGGTCTTCCGTTTTCTCCCAGTTAGTGAGAGTTTACTGTACTCTCACGCCCAAATGGCTACTGTGTAGTATACAACATGAGAAAAGTATACACGATAAATTCGGCTCTTTTACAGTTGAATTGCTAAATGAGCCTAATGAAAAAAATAAATAGAAGGGATTAAAAAAGACGGGTGGGTAATGTCGGGGACATAACCGGAGTGACGTAGGACTATACAAAGGGGACAGCTTTTGTTAAATATATATTTTAAATATATTGTTTTATTTTCTTCTCCTACGTGAATACCTACCTATCTACCTGAAAAATGGATTAGTTTACTGTTTACTCTTTATGAATATGTTGATGGTTCTGAAAAGAACCTTTGGTGTTGTGTTTTTGTTATCACTCGATATTCCCATCTTGTTCGGTTAAACCTTCCTGTTTAGCTATTGCGTTTGCCACTCGCCACAGCTTTCACAGTTGGAAAATTTCTTCCCATCCAGCTTGTGACATGTTGTTCAGTAAATTACATTTAATGCGACGTGCCGGAGAAACACTTTGCCACTCACTGAAACTAATTGTTGCCTTGATGAGCGCCGAACCGAAGCTGCTCTGTTCTTGATGCGGGTTTTCTGATTGTCGTGAGCAGCTTTGCAAGCCAACTCGAGCACTCCGACGGCCGAAACTCTATAATCGCTGTTAGGTATACTGGTGCTCCGGCACCAATCCGTTCGGCCTAGTTACCCTTGCGGAGCAATCAGTGAATGCGACCAACAGGGAACTGGAGACCTGCACGGTTCGAGTGAGACTTTGCCTTTCCCTTAACTTGTCCTCCTTTGTTACGTCCACGATGCCGATACAACCACACGGGTTTACGGTTTGAAAGAAAATAAGATATTTTTTGGGGTCCGCGTGTTTTATACTCTAGCGGTACACACTCACAGGATAGAGACAAATCGGCAGACTCAGCCAAAGAGACGAGTCCAACGAGACGAACGAATGAGCGTTAAAAGGGAGCGATGGCAAAAAAAATACATTCATTATGATTTGTTCGCTCATTGGATTCACATGCAGGCTAAAAAGGGTCCTTTTCAGGATCACAAAATTATCTTCAATCTAAAGAGTTTATTGTTTTGTTATCACTCGATATCCCCATCTTGTTCGGCTAAACCTTCCTGTTTAGCGATTTGTTGCCACTCGCCACAGCTTTCACAGTTGGAAAATTTCTTCCCATCCAGCTTTGTGACATGTTGTACAGTAAATTACATTCAATGTGACGTGCCGAAGCGCCACTCAGTGTCGCATTGGAGGCGATTTTAACCTGTAATTGAACATTTGCGATGACAGTGGTACAGTGTCGACTTTCAATGCGGGGTCATAATTTGGATCTCTATGTTTACAAAAATGTCCAACTAAATAAGTCGCATTACATGTCCGTCCAATTAGCTAAATGTCGAACTAATTGTAAATTACTGTACTTTCAATCTGGAAACAATTTAAGAATTGGTGAAAATTGAATAATCTGGAAAGTTCCCAACTATCAATAAGCTCAGAACAACTGCCAAATTCACATACTCATCTGATCCTGGCAAACAAATTATGAAAAAATCAATTTGTGTTTTATTATTATTTTGGATAATGTTTTAGAAAGCATTGAACTTTATTTCCTAAACTCTTTTTTGGAAGGTTTAATGGCCCTGAAAAGCGCCTTGTTTTATGGAATGGTTCCAATTTAGAAAACTTTGTACTCGTGGTTTTGAAAAAAAAACCTATTCGAACGCCCTCGATGCCGCCTTGTTCTGGATTTGCCACCAAAGCAGTTTGTATAAAGAACAAACTTTTTTCTTCTGCTACCTGATGCCGTTTTGCGATTGCGTTTGCCACTCGCCACTCGCTGCAACTGCCTGTTGTCTTGATGTCCATCGAACCGAATGTGTTCTGTTCCGAATGCGGGTTTTCTTATCGTCGCGAGCAGCTTTGCCAGCTAACTCGATCACTTCGGCGGCCGAAACTATATAACGCCGGCTAGGTGGACTGGTGCACTGGTACTAACGCGCTCGGCCTAGCTACCCTTGCGGGGAACTCCAGATCAACACGGTTCGAGCGGGATTTTGCCTTTCCCTTCACTTTTCCTCCTTTATCATGTCCAGACATGGCTGCTTGGGTTGGTTTGTTGATGTGTTGTGATGCGAACCGATGTGGTGTACAATGATCCTTACGGCAGCGGAGCGGGGATTTTTAAGCTGACTGGCTGGCTCGAGAATTACGCATGTGTGAGACTGCGACCAATGTTTCGTTCATTTTTTTCTTTTTCCTTTCCAATCGTGTTTCATTCTATTTCGCTGCTGCTCTGGTTGCCCGTTTTGGTCGGCACGATTTGAGGAGCACAAAATGGACCAATCAAAAATGGCATAGTGCATTTTGACAATGCTTGATATTTCACAATTATTCAATTATTTATCTCAAGAAAAATGAAATGTTATTTGTTATGATAGATTCGTAGATATATTTCCTATCAATTGACGCAAAAACCTTTGCGATCTATTGAGAAATGCTCGAGTTATAAGCGTTCCAAATCTTGCATTTTTTCCTACTTGTTCAGTGCCTAGATTTCCATTTCACCCCCTATATCTTCCGGTTAGACGTAGTCCTACGTCAAAAAAATACAAAATCTAAGACTGTGCTACAAAAATGCACCTATAAATTTTATACAGATACGGTTTTTCTGGGAAAAACCAAGATACAAAGATTTTTTGGACCAAAAACACATATTTTATTGTGGTAACCCTGCTAGTAACGACGATTTCCAATCATAGTTGAAAATAGCCATGCTCGTCGGAATAATGACCGTTGACTTCAACTTCTCCGTGCCAGGTCTTGGGCACAACTCTTTATATTATATTCCGAATCGTTGGAGCTTCTGAATGACAGAACCGACACCCTCTGTCGAAGTTGTAGCAGTTCACTCATTGACATTTCCGCACTCATCATTGATTTGATAGTTCGGCTGGGGTGAAGCAAGACAGACGACCTTCATTGAAGTGACCACTACTCGATTTCAATCAACCTCAACGCACCGCCGCCTTAATTCACCCGAAGACCAAAATGGATCTTCGACAAAGCTGACTGGGATACAGGGTTTCCTCTAGCCTCCTGATCGGAAGAGACAACCCGACCACTATGCAGAAGTTTAACGAAATCATCACCGAGGTGGTTGAATTCGCCATCCCCAAAACCAAGCCCAACCTTGGGAAGAGAGCGCTGCACTGGTGGTCTGAGGACATCAAAACGGTGAATGAAGGCAGTTCCTGTGTGCAATTAAACGAATCCAGTACGATGGTCCGAAGAAAGAAACAGGTACCGAGCACAGCACAGTTGTGCTCGGTACAGTACGATTTCCCAGCAGCATAGAACCATAGTATCTCGGTCCACATCCCCAAAGTCGGATAGAACAGCTGCTTCGTGAAAGGGTACCGAGCAATATCCCTGCATTCCCGTACATCCAAGACCCTGAATAGAATGGCGATCCGACGGCTCGCCACATACTTGACCGCAAACAGGATGCTGGACTACCGACAATTTGCCTTCCGACCGGGATGGACACAAACAGGTATTTCGTATCTCTCGGGGAGATACGACGGGTAACACCCATCACCATGACAAGTGTATTATATTGAAAAACAATCATGATTTTAAATGAAAGTATCCGGTTATTACTTATGGTATCATCTAACACAACAAGTCACTATGGGAAAGTCCATGTTATAGAATATTACCTGGATTTTTATGTTCATTATTTCTCATACTACGTCTTTCGTTTCTGTACTGGGGTGTAAATTCAATGTCAGTATCATATGAAGTAGTTCAGGTTTTGTTGAGAAAGCAAAACCAAAAAGGCGTGTCCATAGGATTTGTAGACAACTCTTTGGGTGTGGTGGATGCCCGCCTTAACGATACATTCAAGGCGCGCGATCAGCAGAATTAGCAAGAGTCCAAAGTTCCGAGAACAGGCGATTGCGATTTATGCTGACCGCGGCAGAAAGTGTCACGTAGGCATCGCCGCATGCATGGTAGAATATGTCTGAGAGAGTTAATAAAATCATTCTTACACCTCAACTCATGGCGAGTAGTACATTGCTAATACCACGTCCCTCGATGTCTAAGCTGTACGAGTAGACATCAAATCATGGCGATCCCTCGCCAGTCGAGTAAAAAGTTAACCTTTTTAACAGAGTAAAAGTTGAGTTTTAACAGTGCAAAAGTCGAGTGATAAGTGGCAGAAGAAAAATCGATCACAGCAATCATTCATTACCGACCAACAATGGGTTGGTTTAGCAGCGACGAGATCGTCGCGCCGGCAGCACTTAACAGCACAGCCGAAAACAGCCACGCACAGAAGATAGCAATCTGCATACTTGCGGCAGCCGCCGTGGGATACATCGCGATTAAATTAATTGCGAAATTGCACCGCCAACAGACAGAGCGAGTGGCCAACCGGACCATTCAAATGAACAATTTAGCAGCGAACGTTTAACCCTTAAACTTCTAACGATGTTTAACGTTTGTGCTATGTGAACTGTGAAGTGAATAATCATAAAGACCATAAAGTGAATAATTCATAAAGACTCAGACCAGCCGCACCGTAGTGCGAAATTCAAAACGAAAAATGGCACACAGTTAATTTAATTATCAAAATACTGTGACCGAATGAGAGCACCGGGACAGCAGAACGGTTAAAAGCAGCAACAATCAACCGCAGCGAACATCAGTGAATGCATGCGACCATCAACATTTTCCTGTTATCATTTCACGACGCAATGCGGAATGCGCATCCACAGGCTAACTTCAAAATTAACAACAGGCTGCGTAGAGGAGAGCGCCTCCGCAGGCCAACAGCAACACTATCAACAGGCTGCGTAGAGGAGAGCGCCTCCGCAGGCCGCATCCAAACAACGAGCAACCGGAAACCTGATTCAGACGACCGCCAGTGAAGTGTTCTTCAATCAGTTCAACGACCATGTAGATTAGTACAAAGCAAAACAACGAAAATTAATGTAAGTAAATGGATTTTATTTTTACAGTGGGGGATAGATTAAATAAGCTTTTAACTAATTTAAAAAAGCATAAATCATATACGCTACCCACAAAGAAACAAAAAATTAAAGATATCAAACAGCTATTGCTAGAAGTTAAACATGTAATGATTGATGCTAGAGGAACGGAAAATCAGATAGCTTTCAAAAACAGATACATCGATCTTAAAAACATAGCAAGGGAGTGTTTGGTAATATTGAAATCAAACGACCTCGAATGCACAGCTATAGAGGATGATGATTTAGAAATTGGGGAAAATACTGAAAATAAGGAAGACAAAGAAGAAGACGAAGTCGATAAGCAAGAAGAGGTAGAATTGGAACAAGAAGAAGAGGAAGAACAGAATAGTGAATTTTCAGACTTATCAGAAGAGGAAACAAGTGAATCTGAACCTGAACCATCCAAAATGGCTACGCTAGATCTTGGAATAGCTATGAAACTATTGAAAAATATGATGGCGAGCCAACTGGGCTATCATTATTTTTAGAAACGATGGATCTGCTCAAAGAATATTCGAAAGATGTTCCTGAGGCATCCATCATAAAATTCCTAAAAAACTCGATTAATAGGAGCAGCCCATGGCTCCATTGAAAATGTGACTACGTTAGGACAAGTTAAGCAAGTTCTGAAAGACAAATTTACCATACGCCTCACCCCTAGAGCGGTGGAGAGCGAGATTCGTCAATTAAGACAACAGAACAAATCTTTCAGCGAGTTTGGCGCTGATATTGAAAAGCTAGCGACAAAACTAGCAGCGGCACACGTGTCGAACAATACCTTCACATCGGAAGCTGCTGCATCCAGTATTGTTCAGCCAATAGCTGTACAAGCTTTCATAGAAGGATTGAAAAATCCCCAGACCATGTTTTTCTTAAAGGCTAGAAACCCTAGTACTTTAAATAAGGCGATCTCAGACGCACTAGAATGTGCACCAGAAGCGTCAAAAACTGAAAATGCTTTCTGGTTTGGGTTTTCAAACAGATCAGGAGGATACAACAACAATGAAAGAGGCCGTGGAAATCCACGAGGCCGTGGATACTCTCGTGGAAGGGGAAACTTCCGAGGCCGTGGTAACCACCAACAACAACAACGAGGTAATTACCAAGGTCGAGGTAATTATCAAGGCTCAAGAGGACGCGGTAATTACCAAAACCAGGGGAACGGTAATAATCATTTCCAACAATATTCGCAACAGCAAAACCATAGGCAACATGCACATTTGGCAGATCACGAGCCTCAGCAATCGAATGCATCAGTTGCAGCACAGCAACCTACAGAGGAAGCTAATCTGATCGAGTTATTTCGTTGACTTGAATCAAGGAAAATTAAGCTCGTCACCCCGAACAGCATTTACCATTTTTGACAATACTATTAGTTTTATTATTGATAGCGGAGCATCGTGCAGTGTTATTGATATAAAACACATACCTGAAAATGTGAGAATAGACAAACAAGATATAATCTCAATTAAAGGAATAAATGGATTAACAAAATCCGTTGGGTCCGTCAACACTGTATTGCAGTTCGGTAATGACTATTTCGACATTAAATTTAATGTTGTTCCAAAATTGCCGAGCAGCATAGCAGGATTGATAGGCACGGATTTCTTATTGAAATATAAAGCCAATATTGATTTTGAAGCTTTAAATTTGACATTAAGAAACAACCAAAATACAATGAATCAGATACCCCTAACACTTAATGGAACTGTGTCGATTGTTATACCACCAAGAACAGAAATAACTACCAATGTAAAAACAAAATTTTGCAACACGTGTGTAGTACTTAGCGAACAGGTTATGCCAAATGTATTTATTGCAAACTCAATTGGTCAACCCTCGAAAGGTACTATACCTGTTAGGATAATCAATTTAAAAAATAAACCAGTAATAATCAAGCAACTGGAACCGAAGATAACATCAGCTGAAAAGTACAATGTTATCGAATTTAAAAAACAAGAGAATAATATTGACAAAACACGAGCGGAAAAACTATTGGAAGAATTGAAACTTAGTCATCTATCTGGGGATGATGAAAAAACAATTAAGCAAATTTGTCTGAAGTACTCAGATATATTTTGTGTAAAGGGAGATAAACTTGGAACCACCAATGTTTATTGTCCTTCAATGACCACCAAACCCAATAGTCAACCAGCGTTTAGTAAACAATACAGACTACCAGTCTCACAGAAGAATGAAATCTGTCGACAAATTGACAAAATGTTAGAGGAAAAAATTATTGAAGAAGCCAAGTCAGAGTGGAACAGTCCATTATTGCTTGTACCAAAAAATCAAGTGATGATACTAAGAAGTGGAGATTGGTGATTGATTATAGAAAAGTCAACACTAGTCTTCAAGATGATAAATTCCCTCTTCCAAATATTGAGGAGGTGATTGATTCACTAGCAGGTGCGCAATACTTTACTTATTTAGATCTGTCGCAAGGCTACTACCAATGTAACCTAAAGCCTGAAGACAGACACATTACTGCTTTTTCAACGCCGTCGGGCCAATATCAGATGACCCGACTGCCGATGGGACTGAAAACCAGCCCATCCTCTTTTTCACGATTGATGACCGTAGCGATGTCGGGACTTAATTTGGAAAGATGTTTAATCTACCTTGATGATATTATTGTGTTTGGTAAAATATTTGACGAACACAATAAAAATTTAATTTCTATATTTCAAAGACTTCGAGAAGTAAAATTGAAGCTTAATCCTTCTAAGTGTAATTTTTTGAAGCAAGAACTGCTTTATCTAGGACATTTTATTTCAAAAGAAGGTGTCCTTCCTGACCATTCAAAAATTGAAACTATAAAAACTTGGAAAAGCCCTTCAAATGCTGACGAAGTTAAACGCTTCGTAGCATTCTCCAACTATTACAGGAAACACATTCGAAACTTTGCTGAAACGTGTATTCCATTAAACTTCCTTACGAGAAAAAACATTCCATTCAATTGGACTTCGGAATGTGAAACAGCATTCCAAAAATTAAAGGAACAATTTATAAACCCACCGGTGTTAGATTATCCAGATTTTAGCGAACGAAATATTTTTAAACTACATACTGACGCTTCAGGTTATGGTATAGGTGCAGTACTCAGTAACAATAATGACAAACCAATAGCCTTTGCAAGCAAGACGCTAAATAGCGCAGAAAAAAATTATTCAACTATAGAGAAGGAACTTTTGGCTGTGGTTTGAGCAGTCCGACATTTCCGTACCTATTTATATGGGCGAAAATTTGAATTGTACACAGACCACAGGCCTTTAGTGTACCTTTTTACATTAACTGACCCTTCAAGCAGGCTGACGAAGTTTCGTCTAGCTCTTGAAGAATACAATTTCGATGTCTATTACAAAAAAGGTTGTGAGAACGTAGTAGCGGACGCGCTATCACGTATTTCAACAGCTGAATTGAAAGACATGAATACAAAATTAAGCCAAGATGCATTCATAACAACCCGAATGCAAGCTAGAAAAGAAAAATCGGAATCTTCCACAGGTGATGTGATCAATGGCCATGATACTTCACATGGAAAGAAAGCTCAAATTAAAATACAAAATAATGATTTTCAAGAGAACATAACGTAGATCCCTGAGAAAGAAGAAATAATTATTAAACCAACAGAATCCTTGGTATCGTTACGACGAACAATGGATAAACTTGGAGCAATATGCAAAATTAATAACGTCGACGAATTATACATAAAAATCAACAATGAATGTGCGCACAAATTCTATGAAAAAATAATAAATCATGATTTAATCAAAGGGATACCAAATATAATTAAAATCTCAAACAAGGTGAAAATTATAACGGACGAATTAACTAAAAAGTTGATCCTTAATGACTATCATTTGTTGCCAACTGCAGGACATGCAGGCATCAAAAGAACAATAAACACGATCAGACAAAAATACTACTGGAAAGGCATGAACCAAGATGTAGCGAGATTTGTTAAATCTTGTGTAAAATGTCAAAAATATAAGTCAATCAACAAAGAGAAAATTCCTATGACCATTACTACAACAGCTGGCGCAGCGTTTGAAAAGATTTATTTAGACCTTGTTGGACCGTTGATTCCTTCAGAAGGTTATGAGTATATCTTGACAACGCAGTGCGAGTTGACAAAATTCATTACCGCAACTCCAATAAAGGACAAAGCAACTGAAACAGTAGCCTCAGCTTTCGTAAAAAGCGTCGTATTAAAATATGGCGTGCCAGAGAGGATTGCGACTGATAGAGGAACAGAGTTTATGTCGGAACTGTTCACATCAGTTGCAAAACTCCTGAATATTGAAAAACTAAATAGCACAGCATACCACCATGAATCAATAGGAGCATTAGAAAACTCACACAAAGCACTTGGAAATTTCTTAAGAATCCAGTGTGATAACAAGTTATTTTCATGGATAGACTGGGTACCATATTATGAATTTGCCTATAATAATACGGTTCATTCTACTACACAATTTACACCTTTCTATCTCGTGTATGGCCAACAGTCTAGAATGCCATCAAACCTTACAGACAACAAACCTGAACCTATTTATAACTTTGACGATTATAGTAAACGCATGAAACTACGGCTACAAATATGTCACAACGAAGTAAAGGAAAGATTAATACGAGAAAAAACCGTCAGGACAGAACACATAAATAGAAACGCGAAAATAAGGAATTATAAACAAGGAGATTTAATCCTACTAAAAAATGAAACAGCAAGGAAATTGGATGAGAAATATTCTGGTCCATTTCAAGTATTGGAAGATTTAGATCCAAACATAAAAATTTTAATTCAAGGAAAACAAGATTTAGTATGCACTATGCATTTATGCAAATGTAGAGTCAAACCATACATAGGACGTGTGGTGGATGTTTAGAACATGACAACAATAACAATAATAATAATAATAATAATTATAATATGCCATAATTGTAATTCACCATAATAATTCATTGTAACACTCTATTTGAAACATTAAATGATCTTCAATTAAATATATTTATACAATATTAATTTTTAGCGTTAACAGTTCAATATCAATACAATATCAATATAATCAATTACAATATCAATTAATAACAATTTATCATCAACTCAATTTATTATATTGCTTATAATACTACTATAAATAAGAAGAAGATTATAACAACTTTAAACTTGATTTAAAAATTAAACTATAGCATAATTTTTAAATTTTATAAGAAAGGGCGTGTGGTGGATGCCCGCCTTAACGATACATTTAAGGCGCGCGATCAGCAGAATTAGCAAGAGTCCAAAGTTCCGAGAACAGGCGATTGCGATTTATGCTGACCGCGGCAGAAAGTGTCACGTAGGCATCGCCGCATGCATGGTAGAATATGTCTGAGAGAGTTAATAAAATCATTCTTACACCTCAACTCATGGCGAGTAGTACATTGCCAATACCACGTCCCTCGATGTCTAAGCTGTACGAGTAGACATCAAATCATGGGCTTATGACGACAACATGATCTACAGTGTGAAACATCTGAAGAACTGTTTAATCTGTTTACTCGTTTTTCGTAGTTTCAACCGAACCCTGAGAAATGTTTCTGAACCACACAGGTGTGCTGTTAAAAGATTGACGCAAACTCGATGGAGTGCTCATTATAATGCTGTTAAGTCAATTTATGCGGCTCAAATACTGGATCAAGTGCATGGTCCCTCCTACCAGAATTTTATGATTGAATACTTTTGTGTTATATGTACTGCTGCGTTGTACTAAATGAAGTAGATCTAGCGCAGAATATTTGCAAACCAACGGACCATCTCTGAGTAACGGAACCGGGCTAACAATGAAGGAGTGAATGTTGGAATGCATTGGTTATTTCATCGGGAAATACAAAAACGGTCAAAATCGTCTAAAGAAAAAAGTGAATACATGTTATGAGTACCTGAGAGCGAACTGAAAAAGTCGATTTTACGAACTGGGAACTACGAAGTTTCGAAAAGGCAATTTTTACTAGAGATATCAAACTCCGTAGACATTTGAAGGCCGCTGAAATTAATTGTAATGTTGTCTGCAATGAGTTACGGTTCATCATTAAGTGGGACTTCCAAGAATCGGTTTCAAATCTTAGGCGGCTCGCACATCGGAGCAATAAACAACTAGCAATTAGAAACATGCAATAAGCAATATTATCGCCAATGGGTTTTTCCATTTATTTTTTGCTGATCTCGCACACTGACGCAATACGATATCGCTATCGCCTTCATGGAGCAACTCATATCGCTAGCAACACAACGTGTCGGTTAAAGAGCAACTTATCGTCCATAATTTGGCAAGTTACGTTCAAAGATATCAAACAGCTATTGCTAGAAGTTAAACATGTAATGATTGATGCTAGAGGAACGGAAAATCAGATAGCTTTCAAAAACAGATACATCGATCTTAAAAACATAGCAAGGGAGTGTTTGGTAATATTGAAATCAAACGACCTCGAATGCACAGCTATAGAGGATGATGATTTAGAAATTGGGGAAAATACTGAAAATAAGGAAGACAAAGAAGAAGACGAAGTCGATAAGCAAGAAGAGGTAGAATTGGAACAAGAAGAAGAGGAAGAACAGAATAGTGAATTTTCAGACTTATCAGAAGAGGAAACAAGTGAATCTGAACCTGAACCATCCAAAATGGCTACGCTAGATCTTGGAATAGCTATGAAACTATTGAAAAATATGATGGCGAGCCAACTGGGCTATCATTATTTTTAGAAACGATGGATCTGCTCAAAGAATATTCGAAAGATGTTCCTGAGGCATCCATCATAAAATTCCTAAAAAACTCGATTAATAGGAGCAGCCCATGGCTCCATTGAAAATGTGACTACGTTAGGACAAGTTAAGCAAGTTCTGAAAGACAAATTTACCATACGCCTCACCCCTAGAGCGGTGGAGAGCGAGATTCGTCAATTAAGACAACAGAACAAATCTTTCAGCGAGTTTGGCGCTGATATTGAAAAGCTAGCGACAAAACTAGCAGCGGCACACGTGTC
Source organism: Toxorhynchites rutilus septentrionalis (assembly GCF_029784135.1). NCBI lineage: Eukaryota > Metazoa > Arthropoda > Insecta > Diptera > Culicidae > Toxorhynchites > Toxorhynchites rutilus. The sequence goes on from NC_073746.1 coordinate 191,647,062, forward strand.
GAACAATACCTTCACATCGGAAGCTGCTGCATCCAGTATTGTTCAGCCAATAGCTGTACAAGCTTTCATAGAAGGATTGAAAAATCCCCAGACCATGTTTTTCTTAAAGGCTAGAAACCCTAGTACTTTAAATAAGGCGATCTCAGACGCACTAGAATGTGCACCAGAAGCGTCAAAAATTGAAAATGCTTTCTGGTTTGGGTTTTCAAACAGATCAGGAGGATACAACAACAATGAAAGAGGCCGTGGAAATCCACGAGGCCGTGGATACTCTCGTGGAAGGGGAAACTTCCGAGGCCGTGGTAACCACCAACAACAACAACGAGGTAATTACCAAGGTCGAGGTAATTATCAAGGCTCAAGAGGACGCGGTAATTACCAAAACCAGGGGAACGGTAATAATCATTTCCAACAATATTCGCAACAGCAAAACCATAGGCAACATGCACATTTGGCAGATCACGAGCCTCAGCAATCGAATGCATCAGTTGCAGCACAGCAACCTACAGAGGAAGCTAATCTGATCGAGTTATTTCGTTGACTTGAATCAAGGAAAATTAAGCTCGTCACCCCGAACAGCATTTACCATTTTTGACAATACTATTAGTTTTATTATTGATAGCGGAGCATCGTGCAGTGTTATTGATATAAAACACATACCTGAAAATGTGAGAATAGACAAACAAGATATAATCTCAATTAAAGGAATAAATGGATTAACAAAATCCGTTGGGTCCGTCAACACTGTATTGCAGTTCGGTAATGACTATTTCGACATTAAATTTAATGTTGTTCCAAAATTGCCGAGCAGCATAGCAGGATTGATAGGCACGGATTTCTTATTGAAATATAAAGCCAATATTGATTTTGAAGCTTTAAATTTGACATTAAGAAACAACCAAAATACAATGAATCAGATACCCCTAACACTTAATGGAACTGTGTCGATTGTTATACCACCAAGAACAGAAATAACTACCAATGTAAAAACAAAATTTTGCAACACGTGTGTAGTACTTAGCGAACAGGTTATGCCAAATGTATTTATTGCAAACTCAATTGGTCAACCCTCGAAAGGTACTATACCTGTTAGGATAATCAATTTAAAAAATAAACCAGTAATAATCAAGCAACTGGAACCGAAGATAACATCAGCTGAAAAGTACAATGTTATCGAATTTAAAAAACAAGAGAATAATATTGACAAAACACGAGCGGAAAAACTATTGGAAGAATTGAAACTTAGTCATCTATCTGGGGATGATGAAAAAACAATTAAGCAAATTTGTCTGAAGTACTCAGATATATTTTGTGTAAAGGGAGATAAACTTGGAACCACCAATGTTTATTGTCCTTCAATGACCACCAAACCCAATAGTCAACCAGCGTTTAGTAAACAATACAGACTACCAGTCTCACAGAAGAATGAAATCTGTCGACAAATTGACAAAATGTTAGAGGAAAAAATTATTGAAGAAGCCAAGTCAGAGTGGAACAGTCCATTATTGCTTGTACCAAAAAATCAAGTGATGATACTAAGAAGTGGAGATTGGTGATTGATTATAGAAAAGTCAACACTAGTCTTCAAGATGATAAATTCCCTCTTCCAAATATTGAGGAGGTGATTGATTCACTAGCAGGTGCGCAATACTTTACTTATTTAGATCTGTCGCAAGGCTACTACCAATGTAACCTAAAGCCTGAAGACAGACACATTACTGCTTTTTCAACGCCGTCGGGCCAATATCAGATGACCCGACTGCCGATGGGACTGAAAACCAGCCCATCTTCTTTTTCACGATTGATGACCGTAGCGATGTCGGGACTTAATTTGGAAAGATGTTTAATCTACCTTGATGATATTATTGTGTTTGGTAAAATATTTGACGAACACAATAAAAATTTAATTTCTATATTTCAAAGACTTCGAGAAGTAAAATTGAAGCTTAATCCTTCTAAGTGTAATTTTTTGAAGCAAGAACTGCTTTATCTAGGACATTTTATTTCAAAAGAAGGTGTCCTTCCTGACCATTCAAAAATTGAAACTATAAAAACTTGGAAAAGCCCTTCAAATGCTGACGAAGTTAAACGCTTCGTAGCATTCTCCAACTATTACAGGAAACACATTCGAAACTTTGCTGAAACGTGTATTCCATTAAACTTCCTTACGAGAAAAAACATTCCATTCAATTGGACTTCGGAATGTGAAACAGCATTCCAAAAATTAAAGGAACAATTTATAAACCCACCGGTGTTAGATTATCCAGATTTTAGCGAACGAAATATTTTTAAACTACATACTGACGCTTCAGGTTATGGTATAGGTGCAGTACTCAGTAACAATAATGACAAACCAATAGCCTTTGCAAGCAAGACGCTAAATAGCGCAGAAAAAAATTATTCAACTATAGAGAAGGAACTTTTGGCTGTGGTTTGGGCAGTCCGACATTTCCGTACCTATTTATATGGGCGAAAATTTGAATTGTACACAGACCACAGGCCTTTAGTGTACCTTTTTACATTAACTGACCCTTCAAGCAGGCTGACGAAGTTTCGTCTAGCTCTTGAAGAATACAATTTCGATGTCTATTACAAAAAAGGTTGTGAGAACGTAGTAGCGGACGCGCTATCACGTATTTCAACAGCTGAATTGAAAGACATGAATACAAAATTAAGCCAAGATGCATTCATAACAACCCGAATGCAAGCTAGAAAAGAAAAATCGGAATCTTCCACAGGTGATGTGATCAATGGCCATGATACTTCACATGGAAAGAAAGCTCAAATTAAAATACAAAATAATGATTTTCAAGAGAACATAACGTAGATCCCTGAGAAAGAAGAAATAATTATTAAACCAACAGAATCCTTGGTATGGATAAACTTGGAGCAATATGCAAAATTAATAACGTCGACGAATTATACATAAAAATCAACAATGAATGTGCGCACAAATTCTATGAAAAAATAATAAATCATGATTTAATCAAAGGGATACCAAATATAATTAAAATCTCAAACAAGGTGAAAATTATAACGGACGAATTAACTAAAAAGTTGATCCTTAATGACTATCATTTGTTGCCAACTGCAGGACATGCAGGCATCAAAAGAACAATAAACACGATCAGACAAAAATACTACTGGAAAGGCATGAACCAAGATGTAGCGAGATTTGTTAAATCTTGTGTAAAATGTCAAAAATATAAGTCAATCAACAAAGAGAAAATTCCTATGACCATTACTACAACAGCTGGCGCAGCGTTTGAAAAGATTTATTTAGACCTTGTTGGACCGTTGATTCCTTCAGAAGGTTATGAGTATATCTTGACAACGCAGTGCGAGTTGACAAAATTCATTACCGCAACTCCAATAAAGGACAAAGCAACTGAAACAGTAGCCTCAGCTTTCGTAAAAAGCGTCGTATTAAAATATGGCGTGCCAGAGAGGATTGCGACTGATAGAGGAACAGAGTTTATGTCGGAACTGTTCACATCAGTTGCAAAACTCCTGAATATTGAAAAACTAAATAGCACAGCATACCACCATGAATCAATAGGAGCATTAGAAAACTCACACAAAGCACTTGGAAATTTCTTAAGAATCCAGTGTGATAACAAGTTATTTTCATGGATAGACTGGGTACCATATTATGAATTTGCCTATAATAATACGGTTCATTCTACTACACAATTTACACCTTTCTATCTCGTGTATGGCCAACAGTCTAGAATGCCATCAAACCTTACAGACAACAAACCTGAACCTATTTATAACTTTGACGATTATAGTAAACGCATGAAACTACGGCTACAAATATGTCACAACGAAGTAAAGGAAAGATTAATACGAGAAAAAACCGTCAGGACAGAACACATAAATAGAAACGCGAAAATAAGGAATTATAAACAAGGAGATTTAATCCTACTAAAAAATGAAACAGCAAGGAAATTGGATGAGAAATATTCTGGTCCATTTCAAGTATTGGAAGATTTAGATCCAAACATAAAAATTTTAATTCAAGGAAAACAAGATTTAGTATGCACTATGCATTTATGCAAATGTAGAGTCAAACCATACATAGGACGTGTGGTGGATGTTTAGAACATGACAACAATAACAATAATAATAATAATAATAATTATAATATGCCATAATTGTAATTCACCATAATAATTCATTGTAACACTCTATTTGAAACATTAAATGATCTTCAATTAAATATATTTATACAATATTAATTTTTAGCGTTAACAGTTCAATATCAATACAATATCAATATAATCAATTACAATATCAATTAATAACAATTTATCATCAACTCAATTTATTATATTGCTTATAATACTACTATAAATAAGAAGAAGATTATAACAACTTTAAACTTGATTTAAAAATTAAACTATAGCATAATTTTTAAATTTTATAAGAAAGGGCGTGTGGTGGATGCCCGCCTTAACGATACATTTAAGGCGCGCGATCAGCAGAATTAGCAAGAGTCCAAAGTTCCGAGAACAGGCGATTGCGATTTATGCTGACCGCGGCAGAAAGTGTCACGTAGGCATCGCCGCATGCATGGTAGAATATGTCTGAGAGAGTTAATAAAATCATTCTTACACCTCAACTCATGGCGAGTAGTACATTGCCAATACCACGTCCCTCGATGTCTAAGCTGTACGAGTAGACATCAAATCATGGGCTTATGACGACAACATGATCTACAGTGTGAAACATCTGAAGAACTGTTTAATCTGTTTACTCGTTTTTCGTAGTTTCAACCGAACCCTGAGAAATGTTTCTGAACCACACAGGTGTGCTGTTAAAAGATTGACGCAAACTCGATGGAGTGCTCATTATAATGCTGTTAAGTCAATTTATGCGGCTCAAATACTGGATCAAGTGCATGGTCCCTCCTACCAGAATTTTATGATTGAATACTTTTGTGTTATATGTACTGCTGCGTTGTACTAAATGAAGTAGATCTAGCGCAGAATATTTGCAAACCAACGGACCATCTCTGAGTAACGGAACCGGGCTAACAATGAAGGAGTGAATGTTGGAATGCATTGGTTATTTCATCGGGAAATACAAAAACGGTCAAAATCGTCTAAAGAAAAAAGTGAATACATGTTATGAGTACCTGAGAGCGAACTGAAAAAGTCGATTTTACGAACTGGGAACTACGAAGTTTCGAAAAGGCAATTTTTACTAGAGATATCAAACTCCGTAGACATTTGAAGGCCGCTGAAATTAATTGTAATGTTGTCTGCAATGAGTTACGGTTCATCATTAAGTGGGACTTCCAAGAATCGGTTTCAAATCTTAGGCGGCTCGCACATCGGAGCAATAAACAACTAGCAATTAGAAACATGCAATAAGCAATATTATCGCCAATGGGTTTTTCCATTTATTTTTTGCTGATCTCGCACACTGACGCAATACGATATCGCTATCGCCTTCATGGAGCAACTCATATCGCTAGCAACACAACGTGTCGGTTAAAGAGCAACTTATCGTCCATAATTTGGCAAGTTACGTTCATTAGGCAGATTGTTTGCATAATGGCAGGCATTTTACTGTTTTGGTATACGAAGCACAATAAAATATGTTGCCTGTTGCATATTGCGTATTGCAGCTTGCTAGTTGCTCATTGCTCCGGTGTGCGAGCCGCCTTAGGCCGATTACACATTATCCGGTTCCTGCCGGACCGGTTTGAAACCCAAATGGCAAATTTTCTACCGTACCAACCTTTTTACGGCGCCGTGATGCAGCCGTCTACTGCGACTACAATGCCCGGTGACCGGACAAGCATTATATGCGATGACAGTAGTATTGTGTGGACGTCTTGTGGAGATACCAGTTTGGGAAAGCAAATGATTCTCTATAAGATTATCAGACCTTAACACGATTTCGAATTGTTCAAACATTGAATGAAAATTTTTACTTCATATAATGTGATTGTTCAAAACACGTAATACTGACTCTTAATTAATCATTTTTGTATAATTTTGCTGATATTTTCACCAAGACTCATCATTATAATATGAAATTATAATCAAACACAATTCTTGCTTAAGAACTTTTCACAACTTGCAAAAGAACGCGTTACTCTATTACACAAAAGACATATTTGTTAGGAAAAATTTCATTTTCATTAATAATTTTTATTTTGAATATGTGTTAATTGCACCTGAAAATTTATTTTTACTATCACTTCCCAAAAGCGTAGCACGAAGCCCAATAGGGCTCTTGCTACACATACATGCAGAGCATGTGTTGGGCACACATTCGCTTGTTTACATTCGTAGTGTCTATGCAGCAGAAGCGGATTTTTATCAATCGGCGTTCTTGTAGATGATTTAAATAGAGTTACGGTCATTCTAATAGTGCATAGAGCTAACATGAACTTTGTGAAACAGTTAGGCAAGCTATTTTATGAACAAGAGTTTTTGTGTAACGCATATTATTTAGTTTACTAGCACCTATTTCGCGATGTTCATTGAGCGACTCTCCCATTAGATTGGAATCGAAAAATTGGCAGAAAAAGGATTATCAACATTTTCGCACCTAGATCAAAGTCACAGAGTCTCGAGCTCACGTTTGAATGCTTCCTTGTATTTCCATGAATTGGTCAATCGATGGATTTTTTCCGTTTCCGATAAATTTTCTTATAAACGTATTTAGCTTCTCCGCAGAGCATTCGGGTACTCGGAAATCATATCTGAGAGTTGGTTGATATTTCAGGCTGAAAATGTCCTTAATTTCAACATAATCAACTGCTTTTTTGGCGGAACTAGCCGCCGATTAAGGATATCTGCACACGAATATTCATTATAGTTTATTCTTTCACGAGACCAGCAAAAAGCTTAAAACCTAAATGGGAGCACACTTCACCTAATCCGGCTATACAATCGCAATGTGCAGTTTGCACTATTTCTGTGAAAATTTTTGAATAATCAATCTGCTTCCATTGATATGAATCATGGCCAAAACAGAAATTTCTATTTTTCCCCGTGTGTATGGCTTTGACGCTAAAAGTAAATATTTTTATGTGAAGAAACATATATTCGCATGTTATTCATATAGATTAGCGCGTAATCTTTATAACTATTTCGCTAAAATAATTATTTAAACAAAGCTCAATCTTGTCGCTCCATATAATTCCTATGGAGCGATCACTTTTGCCTGCCCAACAGATCACTAATACATATGCACGCTGCAAGCGCCCTATGCCATCAACGCGCATTGACAGATGTTTGTCATGTCTGTTAGTATTAGTGCGATTCATGCAATTTTTCGTCCCATGTATTAGCATGTGTGTGCTATTGACGTTTGTTTGTTGATTTTGAAATCATTCCAGAAGCTGCAAATGATATGGATGCCGAAAATTTTGCTTCGCTTCTTTATTTCGCTACTGTGGAACAAGTGAAGTGATGCAAATTTCTGCTCAAAGCGAATCAATGGTCACATGCGCACGAGGTTTCATGGAGTGTTTTGCCATGGATTGTGTTCAACGGTGGGTAGTGTTATTATTCATAATTCATCAATTAACTTTTGTTTTTGTTTTGCTCACAGAAAATTTCCCTCATTTGAAATCGATACTGAACAAGTTTTAGAATGTCAACCAAATTTTCAACTGTTTCATCAAGGGGCAGATTTCAAGCGACTTCATCCAGCTGAATGCGAAAGTGAGTTTTTGTTAATTTGAACACATCAAAATCTTCTAATATTCTTATTCGGTATTTCATACAGTTCAACCTGACCCGGAACGTGGTGGTTAAGGCTCGGCTCGAGGAATTCAAGACCAAACTGTCCGATTAGTGCTCGGTGATCGAGATGTTTCCCTGCCCGACTCTGTCAGAACGCAATCACCCAGTTATCGGTCATTCTTCGCCCAGGATCCGCTGTGCGTTGATGCAAAACGCGCTCAAGAAGCTGCTTCTGCACCAGGAGTACGTCCTCGAGAAATTGCGGCTGAGTGCGTTTCTGGACGAGGATCTGCAGAAGCAGCAATTAGATAGTGTTTGAAAGAAAAGTATGATGTAATTTTAATCACAAAGCATTATTACTGCAATGCTGAAATTAAAAAAAACACTCTAGAATGCTCTTGTAGGCAGATTTCAAGATGATCACAGGAAGTGAACAGATAATACACATAAATAAGTAGTGCCTCTAGCTTGTTATAGCGAATTCCTTTTTAAAACTGAGTCAGTGCCAAACTGACTCTGTAATAAAAAAACGTTTTCAGTTTCACGAATGCGGTGGTTTGTTGGTGTGCGTTATATAGTCTGATTTGTTTATATTTACGACGGCAAATGTACAGTGTCGACGTCTGGTGGTGATATTAGTGCTTGGGAGGTAAATTGTTCTCCATCAGATCAGAAGGGCCAAGTGCAGTGTAAACATATAAAAGTTTGAATGAAAATTTTTACTTAATATTGTTTGATTACCTAACACATGTAGTTCTGACACTCACTTAACCATTTGTCGATGCATTTCCTGTTTGTTCCACAAATAATTACTATTATAATATAAAACCATCATTAGACACAGTTTTCGTTCAATATTCTGCGATATCGGAAAAAAAACTTTTATTTAATCACATAAAATAAATATTCGATACGTTAAAGTAAATTTTCATTCATAATTTTGATTTTGAAATTTATTCCACCTGAATATCCATCATTATTTTCACCTCCCAATGAAAGCACACGTAGCTTAATGCCGTCTACTCTACTCTTCAAAATCAGAATCCGAATTGGATTACGATTCCAATAATACAAAAGCAAAAGCAGCAGGTTTTCCATTTTCATAGTCTTTATTTTTAGATTTTCCAAAACAATATTCGGAACTTGACAGTTCAGTATAGTTGTATTGGTGAACCCGAGTGCCAACCCGTGAAACATCTCAGTGCGAAACTAACAGCTTTCGGGGCGAACTAGTGCGACACTGAGTGCGAAACTGAGTGAATAAAAAAACGTTTTGACAGCAGTTAGTGCGGCACTGGGGTTGAAACTGAACAAAAACGAATTCGCTATTAGAAATTGTTATTATTATTGCTTCATAAAATTTTACACTTTTATCCAACCGTGTTTCTGAGACTGTTAAAAAATATGTGGCAACAGAGCGTGTGAAATAAATCATGCTGTTTGTGTGTTTCGAAATAAAATAAATACATGGATGAGTACACAGCAACTGGACAAAAGTTAGTTTTTGTAATAATGTTGATGACAGCCATGTTTTTTGTCCAGTAAGTTTTTCATGTTTATTTATCATTGCAAATTTACGTTGCCGTCGTTGTGGGAACTGTTGTAGAACCATATGCGCCTAACATAAACGTGTGCGCTCTAAGAATTACCGAAAAGGTTTGCGAACGTATTTTGAAATGGGGCGGAAAGGTTTATACCTCTGACCGCTCTGATCGCACTTATCGGTAAGAACACCGTCCTGATGTGCGCGTAATGTCTGCGAGGCCTGCACTCACTTTGGCCGTGCTCATGGCGTGCCACACTTCAACATTCGTCCGTATGTACTTTCAAAGGAACGCAAATTTGAGCAGGTTCGTGGTTGCAACCCCAAAAGGCATATCATAAGAGGGTGAATGCCCTAAGCTGCTCACAAACAATAGTGGAAATTCAAAAAACACGGGCTCGATCAGCTAGGTGCAGCTATACCAAGAACAAGGTACAGATGCTTGATCTTCGCTCACTCATATGCGATCGGGAAGCGAAAGATGCGCAAGGGAATTGGGGAGTTCACCGCTGCCGATAGCGATCAAGAACATCGCACAGATATGCGATCAACAAAGCGTAAGCGGAAATGATTTTATTATTCTGCGGAGCAGATACGTCCGAATCGTTCACCATGGAATCAACAATAAATTAAATATTTTATCGGGTGTTTTGTTAAATAAATACAAATTGTAATGTTGTGAAACTGTACATTGTGAATATAAGTTTTATATACCTAGTGTTTTCATGTGAATATATGTAGTTCTACCAGAACTGTATTTTGAATGAAGAGACGGATTCTTTGATGTTTGTGCCGGTTGTTCCGCCGTTTTGTATTTACTGTCGGCATTGCGTGGAGTGCAGTTCGAGTTTTTGTTCTCCGATAGCAATTTGAGGTGGGGAAAATAATTTTCCCATACAATGTTGGCAGCTGGAAATTGTGGGCTGTCGAATTGAGCCAGCCACCCAACAGCAATCAGTTGTATGTAGCAGAAATATTTGCAGCAATGTTCACCTGTCAAACCACTGTATAAACAAATGCATGTATGTGTATGTGAAAGATGTACGGTTTTGTATAGCGCTAGGTCTCTTTCACATTGTTATCCGGTTATAATGTGTTGAAACCGGTCCGGCAGAAACCGGATAATGTGTAATCGCCCTTACAGTGAATTTGAAGCTGCAAGAAGAGAGCCAAAGCGCTCTTAACGGGAAGCACTTGTACAATATCAATGTCGGTTTCAGCTCCCAAAGATATTTATTTGAAAACATTTATTGACTCACATTTCGACATCTACAAATAAAACACATTTTATTTATTTTCTTATTTTGTAACTGTCAATCCCAGTGACCAACGCGTTAAAACTTTGTGATTTCTTGTTCGTCCTTTCTAATATTATAATAAATACAGGGTGGGCCATTTAAAGTGGAAGCATCTGGCAACCCCATAACTTTTGACAGAGATGTCAGATTAACAAATGTCATACCGCGTTGGAAGCGTCATTTCAGTACAATTTTAACCATGGAACAATACACACCTAAACAACGCGCTGAAATTGTTCAGCTGTACATTCAAAATAACTTCTCAATTGTGTTAACTAAACGTGCGTGGAAAAATAAAAATAAAGTTAAAACATCGCCTGGAGACAACACTATACGTCGATTATATGCCAAATTTATATCGTCTGGTAGTGTTGGTAATGCCAGTCATCTGTCCAGACAACGACCAAGACTTTTCGACGAGAATATTGATGCCGTTCGAGCCAGTGTTGCAGAGACTCCATCGACATCAGGTCGCCATCGTTCGCAAGAGTTAGGCATCTTTTTATAGCCATTTGTTCGTGAAAATGAATTGGACAATTACTGGTTCCAACAGGACGGCGCTACATGCCATACAGCGGCTGCCACGACCAAATTATTGCGCGAAATGTTCCCCGGAAGATTAATATCGAAAAACGGCGATTATGACTGGCCACCGAGATCACCTGATTTGACGCCTCCTGACTTTTTTTTATGGGGATATTTAAAATCCAAGGTATACACTGGTAAACCAAGGACCCTGGCTGCGCTGAAAGACAATATCCGACAAGAAATTGCTGCCATATCGGCCGAAACATTGGGCAAAGTGATGGAAAATGCCGAAAAAAGGGCACATTTTGCGGTCAAGGCCAGAGGCGCTACGCTACTACTTGAAAGAATCGACATCACGAGGAGATGATAGCCTTGGTTCTGGAGAAGGCGTACAATCGAAGCTGGATTCCACTAGTTCTGAAGACACTGGCAGACTGGAGAGTAGACGACAACCTGATACACTTTGTGAAAAACATCGCGACAACCCTGACCTTTGAGGTAAAAGTTGGGAACATCAGCCCATAAGGAATGTGTTTTGTTCTTTCTCCATATTGCCAAGGGAAATCAAAATCGATGCAGAAGAGATTCACAACAAGATTCAAGGATTAACTCACTGTCGATCATGGTATGATAGTCTTGAACAATAGACCGCACACACGTCTTGATCCTGCCACTGAATACACACATGCTCTCGATAAAACCATCTGTTCTGCCGCAATTGCCAACAAATTCACATGGGAAAAAATCTCAGATTATAGAAACCGATAGGGACAGCAAACGACGCCATATTTTCCCCGCTCTCTTTACATTTCTCTTCAGCAGGGTTTGCCATTTCATAACAGAAAGATATACGATCCAACAACGAGTCGAGATTATTAAAATTTACTGCCGAAATTCGGAGTCAATGAGCTCACATCAAGAGCGCTACGTCCAATTTATGGTCGTCATAATCGTCCTGCCAGATCAACAATTAAGCGTCTAGTGGAAAATTTTGAATCCACAGGCACAGTACAAAATGTTCCCGTGCCAGTGAGACAAAGAAGTACCAGTAGTGTTAGAATATTGCTGCCGCTAGCGCATTATTTAAGGAAGACCCAAATCAGACTCTCACACGTCGTTTTCAAGCGTTGAGCATCTCTGTGACATCGGTGTGGCGAATTTTGCGAAAAGTTCTTGACCTACATCCTTACAAGATCAAATTGACGGAAAATGAATCCGCTTGACCACCAGAAGCGTCGTAGGTTCGTGAATTGGGCTGAGCAACAACTTGAAAATGATCCGGATTTTCATCGAAAAATCATCTACAGCGATGAGGCTCATTTCTGGCTGAAAAGTTTTGTCAATAAGCAAAATATGCGTTATTGGTCAGGCAGCAATCCACACGTACTCCATGAGTCACCCCATGCATCCCGAAAAACATACGGTTTGGTGCGGGTTATGGTCCGGCGGCGTCATTGAGCCGTACTTCTTCCGTGATGATCAAAACCGGCAAGTTACTGTGAATGGGAATCGCTACCGCTCAATGATAACCGAATATTTTTGGAATTGGATGATATGGACTTGGACAATATGTGGTTTCAACAGGACGGCGCTACAAGCTACACAGCATATTTAACAATCGATTTATTAAAAACCAAGTTTGGTGAGCGTGTTATCTCACGAAATGGCCCTGTCAACCGGTTTTATAAGGGTTTCGTACAGGGAACATTTTGCACGATTACTAAGTCTGTTTGACCTTAAGTGTTTGTGTAGACCGTAGTGAATACGAATCCCATCGATAATGCGTCTCCGGATCTTGCGACCGGTATCATTGTTAAACGTTACCATTAAACCAAGGTAGATAAATTGTCCACTACCTCGAACTCATTACCGATGATCACTACACTACTACCTAGCAGGGTAACCATATCTACAGAATAATCTGTACCCATACAGATTTTTCAGACTGTTTGAAACCAGATTTCTCAAAATAACGATCCAATACTAGTTATGGTTTGATCTCAATAATATTTTCTCCCAACTCATCTATTTTATTCATATAGCATTCGAATCAGTCTTAATGAGAGTAATTTTATCATTCGAATGTTGCGTGTAGTACTGATTTCTTATGTTCAATCTAAGGCGAAAAGATGGAAAAGTCTACGTCATCGGCTAGCTTAACAATAAACAAATAACACTGTTTATCTTTTTCCTACTAAATCGTAGTGAATACGAATTTTTACGTGGATACCATCAACATCGTGAAATTCGAAATAACTATGCCAATCAATGATACTAAAGCTAAAATTAAACTGACCAGACGTCCCGCGTGAGATTCCGTCCTGCGAAACGTCCCGCATTTGGCAAAAGAAACGAAAATGTCCCGCGATATCAATATATTTCAATATCACAATATGATCATGATGATTTTCTTAAATGGATGAACCTCAAAAAAAACTTTTATTTGGCAAGAGCGTCTAATACATCCAAAGATTAATACGTTGAGCTGGTTTCATCGGTTTTTTGTTTAGAGAGGGTCAACTGGAAGCGACAGCAACAAAATTGGAAAATGATTCTTATCAAAGTCCCCGCAGGGACCAACGTGAGTCAGACGAAAAGTTCATCTTTGGTCTCCTAGCTCGGTCAGGGCTTAACGTTTTAAATAAGCCGGAAGAACTAGTGTATACTCGACAGGAAGAGGCGGAGTTGTTTGATGAATTATCGTAAAGTAAGCGCTGGGCGGTCTTACGGAAGTTGGCCGGAACCTGAACCATGGCTGATGAAAAGATGTATATCGACGTGTTATTTTACCTTTTCGTTGCTTTGGTGGTCGTCTGTCTCTCTATTTTGGCCATTTGCCCAAAAGTTTTCAATCGGGCGCAGCTGGGGAATGTTGGGAAGATTGGTGGTCTTCGCGACAATGTTTATCTCCAGCCGATCCATCCTCCAGTGATCTTTTGGCATAATGGGCTGATCCCAGGTTCGGCATAAAGACCACGTCACCTTCCCAACTCCGGCAAGCACTTCGTACTATATATCTAATATATCGTACTAATATATCGTTCACCATATGACTCGAAAGAAGAGCGGCTTGGACATTCCCTTCACGTCTGTCAGAGAAGGACCTTCTTCGAGAACTTGATGTGAATGATATAGTCGACATCATCGCTTACCTGGGGAATGTAAAATACCCGGTCCCCTGGCATTCGTTGAATTCTAGCATCAAGTACGTCTCGTCTTTCATTTAAAAATGAAAAAAAGAAGTTTTTCACTTCTTTCACCGGAAAGAATTTTTTCACCAGCACCTCAAGCTACTCCTTCTGGGTGATTGCCTGCTGCTCAGATACGGCCGGTCTCGCCGGTTCCGCATAAAAATGTCCATTTTGGTCAGATTCTTCTCCACCGTTTGGCCGGTTGCTTTGATCTCCCGGCTTAAGGAGCGACAAAGAAATGATATTGTAAATACCAGATCGGCTATATCTGGCGGACACAAAGTGCCTCAGGATGTCCAACTCTTTCGCTGTGGGATGGAGCTTGCAGTATGGAAAAATCATCAAGTTGCTTGACAGTACTGCTGCAGCGAATCAACAGCCTTGAATCATTTTTGACGTAGGACTACGTCTAACCGGAAGATATAGGGGGTGAAATGGAAATCTAGGCACTGAACAAGTAGGAAAAAATGCAAGATTTGGAACGATAACTCGAGCATTTCTCAATAGATCGCAAAGGTTTTTGCATCAATTGATAGGAAATATATCTACGCATCTATCATAACGAATAACATTTCATTTTTCTTGAGATAAATAATTGAATAATTGTGAAATATCAAGCATTGTCCAAATACACTATGTGCCCATTTTTGATTGGTCCATTTTGTGCTCCTCAAATCGTACCGACCAAAACGGGCAACCAGAGCAGCAGCGAAATAGAATGAAGCACGATTGGAAAGGAAAAAGAAAAAAATGAGGGAAACATTGGTCGCAGTCTCACACATGCGTAATTCTCGAGCCAGCCAGTCAGCTTAAAAATCCCCTCTCCGCTGCCGTAACGATCATGGCCATTCCACACCGACCGTCGACAGAGACGGACGTGTTTGGAGCTCTATTTACTACCTGTTTTTTAAAAGTTATTTATTTCTCTTTTCAGATTGTCTACCTGCGATTCATCAACCTCCTGTCTGCCCTTGAGGACTGCGATAATGGGGAAAACTCGGTCAACCGACCCAGGCATACCACATGGAACCAACAAACGACATCGATCGGATACCGGCAAGGAGCCAATATTAGAAAGAAACCGCTATGCTTTATTGGAGGGCCACACTGGAGAGGAACCAGTCAATGTTGATAAAAAGGTGAAGGTTCCGCCTTATTTCACTACATCAAAGGACATCGGTACTTTGAGATCCGAGCTACTGGCGCAGAAATTGCAGCCGGTGTTCAAAATGTGCAGTATAGGGATTAAGATTACCTGTCCCAATTTGGAACAATACAAGATCGTTGGAACGTACCTGAAAAAGAACAATCATGAGTTTTACACTCATGATATACCTTCTGAAAAACCATTTAAGGTTGTACTTCGAGGTATTCCTGCCATTGAAACAGAGGACATCAAAAAGGAACTAGAGCAATCCCATAGTCTACAACCGCTGGCTGTACATCGGATGACAAGACACAAATCACAAGACAATGGCTTTTCCAATGTTTTGTATCTGATCCACATTAAAAAAGGATCGACCAACATCACGCGTCTGAGGGAAATCAAGACCATTTTTAACATCACGGTACAATGGGACCGATACAAACCCCAAAATCGGGACGTCACTCAATGTACTAATTGTCTTGGTTTCGGTCATGGAACAAAAAATTGCCACATGAAAACTCGTTGTGGCAAGTGTGCTGCTGACCATCCAACAAGCGCTTGTAGCCTTCCAGAGGAAGAATCTCGCAAGTGTGTGGCGAAAATCACCAAGCCACTAGCCGTAGCTGTACAAAACGTACGGATTTCAAACGCATCCGGAAGCAAGCTACTGATAAAACGCAGAATAGGAAGAAGGTTCCAGAACTTACTGACAAAGAGTTCCCTCCAATGGTTTCTCGTACGATTCCTGTTCTTCCTCCTCTTCCACTTCCTACAGGTCGCCCCCAAACGGCCTCTTCTAGCGAAAAGCCAAAAAAGGAGCAACCGAGCTATAGTAAGGTTGCAGCTATTGGTTTACCACCTACGGCAACATCTTCACCTCACTCTTCTTCTAGTGAGGATCTTTATAGCATGCAAGAACTTGCAACCCTGTTTCTTGAACTAGATCGACAGACTAGAAGTTGTCGCAACCAACAGGAACAAGTGCAAGTCATGCTACATTTTTATTATAATCATGGATCGGTCATCTCTCAGGCTAATTAATTGGAATGCCTGCTCTCTCAAGAGTAAGGTCATCGAATTCACTGACTTCTTAGTGACAAACAGCATCGACGTAGCTATCGTTACCGAGACGCATCTTAAACCGAATATTAACATTCGAGTTCCGAATTATCGTCTGTTGAGAATGGATCGTACTGGTTCTGGTGGAGGAGGTGTTGCCCTAGCCATCAGAAATAACATCAGATATCGACTTTTGCCGTGCTTCAAACTTAACATCATCGAAGCTATAGGGGCGGAAATCACAACATCGTTTGGGCCTATTATCGTGATTGCGGTCTATTATCCCAAACAGACGTCAATCAGAGACGGCTCGGCGTTACTTCTTAAAAACGATATCATCAAGCTAACACGAAGGCAGTCGAAATACGTCATCGGCGGGGACATTAATGCTCGACATCAGTCCTGGGGAAACCAAAGGAGGAATCAAAATGGAGTGACTCTAAATTATGATCTACAGTGTGGGCACTACAGGATTCTTAGCCCAGCAACCCCCACTCGCATTTCTCGTTCTGGAGTACATTCCATAATTGATTTCTTCATTACCAACATGGATCGCCACATCGGTGATCCTATTGCCCTTAACGAGCTGAGTTCGGATCACTTCCCAGTGATGGTTGAATTGGGAGTGAATGTCGTAGTCAGGAGGCCACAATGTAGACGAGACTATCATCGTGCGAATTGGGTGGAATTCCAGCAGCTTATCGACAACAATATTGATCTCGATCAGCCTCTTGAATCTCCCGAAGATATCGAAACAACAGTCAGCTATATTCAAACTGCAGTTATTGAGGCTCGCCAAAACCACATCCCAGAAACAATTCAGGTGAGTGACTCTGTTCAAATTGATCCAATTACTAAACATTTGATTAGACTTCGGAACCTCTATCGAAGACAGTACCAACGTACTGGTATTCGAGAGAGGAAACGACAGTATAATCAGTTAACCAAGGTTATCCAGACCAGAATGATTGATCTCCGTAACAAAAAATTCGCAAAAGATATAAGTAAACTTCCGAATAACTCCAAGCCATTTTGGAGGCTCGCTAAAATTCTCAAGAGCAAGTCTAATCCTATTCCTCCTCTTCTACAACCTGACAATTCAGAACGATTGATAACACCTGCCGAAAAGGCTAATGCAATTGGCAACCATTTCGCTAGTTCACACAATCTTGGCCAGAACATTACAAGTCCATTTGAAGCTTACTGATACTGTAAGGGCTATTGACAATATTCATTCTGTACCTCAAGAGAATGAAATCATCTCGACTGCAGAGGTTATCTCGGTTATACGCTCGTTGAAGAATATGAAGGCCCCCGGCTTCGATAGTATATTTAACATTGAGTTGAAACATCTTAGTAACAACTTATATGAAATTATGACTTCTGTCTTCAACAGATGTCTATCACTTGGCTACTTCCCCTCGAGTTGGAAGTTGGCAAAAGTGATCCCGATACTAAAACCCGGAAAAGATCCTTCTTCTTCAAAGAGCTATCGACCAATTAGCCTTCTCCCAGCATTTTCGAAAGTATTCGAAAAAATTATATTAACGCGTATTCTTGCTTTTGCAGATGAGCACAATATATTTTTGGATGAGCAGTTTGGATTCCGAAAAGGCCACTCTACCATTCACCAGCTTCGTAGAGTATACAACATAATCAGACGAAACAAGTCAGTTTCAAAATCATCTGCCATGGCACTTCTTGATGTTGAAAAAGCATTTGATAATGTTTGGCATAATGGTCTCATTTACAAGCTTCAGAACTTTGGTTTTCCTACATACTTGATAAAAATTATCAAAAATTATCTTTCTGATAGAGCGTTCAATGTTTCTATAAACAATATTTCATCGGGAAAATTCATTGTGAATGCAGGTGTTCCTCAAGGATCCATCTTGGGACCAATTCTTTTCAATATCTACACTTCAGATATTCCCGCACTCCCATCTGATGGGAAACTGTCACTATTTGCAGATGACACTGCCATCATTTACAAGGGCAGAAGTATCACAGAACTAAGATCTAAACTTCAAAGAGGGTTAGACGCTTTGTCTGGATATTTCAATAATTGGAAAATATGCATAAATGCCGCAAAGACACAAGTTATATTGTTTCCCCACAAGAACACTCCAAAGCTTGTTCCTCCTCAAAATATGACAGTCAGTCTTAATGGCAATAGTATTGAATGGTCTTCAGAAGTAGTGTATCTGGGTCTAACTTTCGATCGAAAGCTTACCTTCAGAGCACACATTGACAAAACAGACACAAGATGCAACATTTTAATCAGGTCATTGTATCCCCTGATCAATAGATACTCTCAATTATCTCTAACGAATAAACTTGCAGTATACAAACAAATATTTCCAGTTATCGCATATGCGATGCCCATTTGGGAGTGCTGTGCTCCAACTCACAAATTAAAACTTCAACGCATACAAAACAAAATTCTTCGTATGATTCTAAACTCTCCACCCAGAACGCGAAATTCGGAGATACATCAGCTGGCCGGGATTAAAACCTTGGATGAAATTATCAATAACAATTGTATGAAATTTGAACAGAGTTGCGCTCTTTCAACACACGGAATAATACAAAATCTGTAGGAGTATGCTACCTGACTTTATAGTCGTTACCTTTCAAGGTAATGGCTTTGGGTTTGGGTAGATATATTTATTTCCAGTGAGATAAGTAGTGTAAGTTGGGATAATGTAAATAATTTGGGGAGGGTATCTTATAAGTTAGATTTAGGTAAAAAAGGTAACAAAAAACTAGAAAAGTTTAGGCATGATTTTACAATAGGAATATGAAACAATCGAATAATGTGTATGATACAAATCATTACAAAACTTGACATTGCAACTTAAAGATGTAGAACCCTAGGTTGATCACTTGATATGTAGTACTTTATTATAATGTAAACCAAATTAAGAAATAAAATGAATTTAAGTGAAAAAAAAAAGCCGTAACGATCATTCTCATCCGAACCGTACACCACATCGTTTCGCATCACCTCACATCAACAAACCAACACAAGCAGCCATAGTTGGATATGGCAAAGGAGGAAACGTGAAGGGAAAGGCAAAATCCCGCTCGAACCGTGGTGGTCTGCAATTTCCCGTAGGTGTATCCGCCAATTGCACCGGAAAAGGTAGCTAGGTCGAGCGCGTTAGTACCTGTGTACCAGTCCACCTAGCCGGCGTTATATAGTTTCGGCCGCCGGAGTGATCGAGTTGGCTGGCAAAGCTGCTCGCGACGATAAGAAAACCTGCATTCGGAACATAACACATTCGGTTCGGCGGACATCAAGACAACAGGCAGTTGCAGCGAATGGCGAGTGGCAAACGCAATCGCAAAACGGCATCAGGTAGCAGAAGAAAAAAGTTTGTTCTTTATACAAACTGCTTTGGTGGCAAATCCAGAACAAGGCGGCATCGAGGGCGTTCGAAATGGTTTTTTTCAAAACCACGAGTACTAAGTTTTCTAAATTGGAACCATTCCATAAAACAAGGCGCTTTTCAGGGCCATTAAACCTTCCAAAAAAGAGTTTAGGAAATAAAGTTCAATGCTTTCTAAAACATTATCCAAAATAATAATAAAACACAAATTGATGATTTCATAATTTGTTTGCCAGGATTTGATGAGTATGTGAATTTGGCAGTTGTTCTGAGCTTATTGATAGTTGGGGACTTTCCTGATTATTCAATTTTCACCAATTCTTAAATTGTTTCCAGATTGAAAGTACAGTAATCTACAATTAGTTCGACATTTAGCTAATTGGACGGACATGTAATGTGACTTATTTAGTTGGACATTTTTGTAAACATAGAGATCCAAATTATGATCCCACATTGAAAGTCGACACTGTACCACTGTCATCGCAAATGTTCAATTACAGGTTAAAATTACCTCCAATCCGGCACTGAGTGGTGGTAATGCGACGTGCCATTGAATGTAATTTACTGTAAAATATGTCACAAGCTGGATGGGAAGAAATTTTCCAACTGTGAAAGCTGTGGCGAGTGACAACAAATCGCTAAACAGGAAGGTTTAGCCGAACAAGATGGGGATATCGAGTGATAACAAAAACACAACACCAAAGGTTCTTTTCAGAACCATTAACATATTCATAAAGAGTAAACAGTAAACTAATCCATTTTTCAGGTAGATAGGTAGGTATTCACGTAGGTGAAGAAAATAAAACAATATATTTAAAATATATATTTAACAAAAGCTGTCCCCTTTGCATAGTCCTACGTCACTCCGGTTATGTACCCGACATTACCCACCCGTCTTTTGTTGTAGACCTCATAAACGTAAGATTTAAAGAAAATTTGTTCCTATAAGTTATCTTTCATCGCCATCCGAAATTAGTCCATTTTTTTTAATGCATACGTTAGCACTAAAATCGATGAAAAATGAATTGGAATTTTCGAGCATTCCATTCGGTAATTTGAAGAAAATTGTAGAATTTGAATCGTGCTTGCCAGGCGTAAATGCTCTGATTGAGCGAGTGATTTTCGGGCGTAAACAAAAACTAAACCACCGAAAAATCACAATTGAATGCCGATACTCAGAAAAAAAATAATACTGATCAGTTTAGACTCGCTAAACTATGGTTCATGTTCACATAACGTATATACATAATGTTTTGTTTTTTGTGTTCCGCGTTAGACCTCTGACCATCTGGTCACTTTAGCTAAGATTATACTTCAAGATTGAACTTATAAATTTAACCCTTTGCGTTCGTATTAAATTTCGACATGTGTGTCGTACTGGTCGCAATTATTTTTACACGAAAGAGCAGTGATGTATAACTCGCGAGATAGAAGACGATATAGGAGTGCGTTTTATCACATTAAAATCCATTTCCATTTCCACTATCATGAGAACCTTCCCCGACCCCAAAAACCCCTACATATCAATTTTCATGTCAATCGGTTCAGTAGTTTCCGAGTCCATAAGAATCAGACAGACAGATAGACAGACAGACATCCATTTTTATATATATAGATAGATAGATAGAAAAATTCTTATTAAATTAATTATAGATAAATAAATAAATTTTACCTATGCGCCTGCCGTCACCGTATCAGTACATTTCAATAATGGTTGAGGATATATGAAAAACTTGGCCAAATATGCAGATTTGTATGGCAGTCCCCCCTCAGATGAAGGGGAGGAGTGTCTTTTTACCATGGAAACGTTTCGTGTCCCCTAAAACATTCGCATGACAAATTTGACTCCATTTGCTTGATTAGTTTTCGAATTATGCAGAAACTTGTCTCTCATTTGTATGGCAGCACCCCTTAGAGAGGGGGGGTGGAGAGTCTAATCATCATAGAAGCATTTATTGCACCCTAAAACCTCCATGTGCCTAATTTGGTTTCATTTGCTTGATTACTTCTCGAGTAAAGCAGAAATTTGTGTTTAGTTTGTATGGCAGCCCCACCCCCCTTTTTTTTTGACGTAGAACTACGTCTTTTATTAAGGGTGCCAAATCAGAAAACAGGTCACGTTTTTATGAAATAAAGTTAACGTTAATAACTATTTTTGCCGCGAAAGGATTTTGGCGATTTACATACTAAACGAATCGAAAATTCCCTAAGATTTGTTTAATATGCTATACATTAGAATCCCTTGTTTTGTAAATGGTTAAAATTCATGAAAACTTTAAGTGTTTCTATTTTCCCATACATTTGTTCTGTCCATTTCAGTGCTTTCCCATACAGAGCTATCAATAACGAGCAACTTATCGACGACCAACGGAGGGGAAATCGTAGGATTTAAAGTCTCCGTGAACAAAGGAAAAGAAGAAGAATGAAGGGGAATACTTGCCTAGAGTATAAACATTGGATTTCGCTGAGACAAACTTTCATTCGGCTAGTGATCCCCGATTTTTTAAATTAATCGTTCATCAGCTAATCGAATACTTTTCAGTAGTTTGTTATTCGATACGATTAATCGCCTCAAATAATCGATTAATCGATTAATCGTTACACTGAGAGAAATAATTCGTTAGAATAATATTTCTCATTTACTAGAAAGCCATCTGGAATCAAAAAGACGGGTGGGTAATGTCGGGGACATAACCGGAGTGACGTAGGACTATACAAAGGGGACAGCTTTTGTTAAATATATATTTTAAATATATTGTTTTATTTTCTTCTCCTACGTGAATACCTACCTATCTACCTGAAAAATGGATTTACTGTTTACTCTTTATGAATATGTTGATGGTTCTGAAAAGAACCTTTGGTGTTGTGTTTTTGTTATCACTCGATATTCCCATCTTGTTCGGTTAAACCTTCCTGTTTAGCTATTGCGTTTGTCACTCGCCACAGCTTTCACAGTTGAAAAATTTCTTCCCATCCAGCTTGTGACATGTTGTTCAGTAAATTACATTTAATGCAACGTGCCGGAGAAACACTTTGCCACTCACTGAAACTAATTGTTGCCTTGATGAGCGCCGAACCGAAGTTGCTCTGTTCTTGATGAGGGTTTTCTGATTGTCGTGAGCAGCTTTGCAAGCCAACTCGAGCACTCCGACGGCCGGAACTCTATAATCGCTGTTAGGTATACTGGTGCTCCGGCACCAATCCGTTCGGCCTAGTTACCCTTGCGGAGCAATCAGTGAATGCGACCAACAGGGAACTGGAGACCTGCACGGTTCGAGTGAGACTTTGCCTTTCCCTTAACTTGTCCTCCTTTGTTACGTCCACGATGTCGATGACGTACAACCACACGGGTTTACGGTTTGAAAGAAAATAAGATATTTTTTGGGGTCCGCGTGTTTTATACTCTAGCGGTACACACTCACAGGATAGAGACAAATCGGCAGACTCAGCCAGAGGGGCGAGTCCAACGAGACGAACGAATGAGCGTTAAAAGGGAGCGATGGCAAAAAAATACATTCATTACGACTTGTTCGCTCGTTGGATTCACATGCAGGCTAAAAAGGGTCCTTTTCAGGATCACAAAATTATCTTCAATCTAAAGAGTTTATTGTTTTGTTATCACTCGATATCCCCATCTTGTTCGGCTAAACCTTTCTGTTTAGCGATTGCATTTGCCACTCGCCACAGCTTTCACAGTTGGAAAATTTCTTCCCATCCAGCTTGTGACATATTTTACAGTAAATTACATTCAATGGCACGTCGCATTACCACCACTCATAATTCATAATTTCATAATTTGGACCCCGAACTCTATGTTTACAAAAATGTCCAACTAAATATGTCGCAATACAGGTCCGTCCAATTAGCTAAATGTCGAGATAAGTGTAAATTACTGTACTTTCAATCTAGAAGCAATTTAAGAATCGGTGAAAATCAATAAGCTCAGAACAACTTCCAAATTCACATACTCATCATATTCTGGCAAACAAATTATGAAAAAATCAATTTGTGTTTTATTATTATTTTGGATATTGTTTTAGAAAGCAATGAACTGTATTTCCTAAACTCTTTTTTGGAAGGTTTAATGGCCCTGAAAAGCGCCTTGTTTTATGGAATGGTTCCAATTTAGAAAACTTAGTACTCGTGGTTTTGAAAAAAACCATTTCGAACGCCCTCGATGCCGCCTTGTTCTGGATTTGCCACCAAAGCAGTTTGTATAAAGAACAAACTTATTTATTCTGCTACCTGATGCCGTTTTGCGATTGCGTTTGCCACTCGCTGCAACTGCCTGTTGTCTTGATGTCCACCGAACCGAATGTGTTCTGTTCCGAATGCGGGTTTTCTTATCGTCGCGAGCAGCTTTGCCGGCTAACTCGATCACTTCGGCGGCCGAAACTATATAACGCCGGCTAGGTGGACTGGTGCACTGGTCCTAACGCGCTCGGCCTAGCTACCCTTGCGGGGAACTCCAGATCAACACGGTTCGAGCGGGATTTTGCCTTTCCCTTCACTTTTCCTCCTTTACTATTTCCAGACATGGCTGCTTGGGTTGGTTTGTTGATGTGTTGTGATGCGAACCGATGTGGTGTACGGTTTGAATGAGAATGATCGTTACGGCAGCGGAGCGGGGATTTTTAAGCAGACTGGCTGGCTAGAGAATTACGCATGTGTGAGACTGCGACCAATGTTTCGTTCATTTTTTTCTTTTTTCTTTCCAATCGTGCTTCATTCTATTTCGCTGCTGCTCTGGTTGCCCGTTTTGGTCGGTACGATTTGAGGAGCACAAAATGGACCAATCAAAAATGGGCACATAGTGCATTTTGACAATGCTTGATATTTTACAATTATTCAATTATTTATCTCAAGAAAAATGAAATGTTATTCGTTATGATAGATGCGTAGATATATTTCCTATCAATTGATGCAAAAACCTTTGCGATCTATTGAGAAATGCTCGAGTTATAAGCGTTCCAAATCTTGCATTTTTTCCTACTTGTTCAGTGCCTAGATTTCCATTTCACCCCCTATATCTTCCGGTTAGACGTAGTCCTACGTCAAAAAGTGTTCATCCCGCCTGGAAATCAATTATTATCGTTCACGCTCCCTTAGACTCGTAAACGAAGCTCAATTCGCGTTGACGGCATTGAGCTTCGTTGACCAGTTAGGGGATCGTCAAAGATAATGATTGATTTTCGGGATAAAACTGCAGCGACCGTACGTTTTTTTTCTCTGGGTTTGGATCGATTAATCGACGTAAATTATTCGTTCGCTTCGATTATTGGTTGCGCAGTATTCGTTCGATTAATATTCGATTTCTGTAGGAAGTATTCGATTAATCGATTAATCGAACGATTATCGGGGATCACTACATTCGGCATCGGACTGTTGAGCAATCCAGTTCACTTTGCTTTCGCTGCGCTTCGATCTAAGATTGGATCCCACCAGTGGTAATTCAACTTGGATATCGTCGTGTGGTTTTTCCAGTTCGTGTTTCGCGTTATTCGTATCGTGTGTTTTTCTTTCCGCGTCATAATTTTAACGCTTCGCATAGTGTGTGATGAGCAATAAGAAGAGGAAGGCTGGCTCGAGCCCTGCGAAAAACGAACGCATTGCCGGGGGCAATATAATTTCGAGGCAAGCGTCATCTAATGATGCACGCGATGTTGGTGCAGTGAAAAGCGCTCGCACTGAACCGAGCCTTCGCATCGAACAACGGCGAAGTAGGCGACTTCGGCGCGTGTTATTATTGTTGTTGTTTCCTCGCGGTGCCAAAGATATATTGATATAATCGACTGTAACCGAGTCTATGTCAATTGCGAAAAAGGCCACCGGAATAGCGTTCGAGGCAAATTTTCAATGCATTGACATGACATCAATTGCAACATACGATCAGCTAGTGTATTGATCTGCGAAGGCAAGAATGAATAATCAGTCAATTATCGTCAACTGATGCTACAATGAAAAAAACATTTCAGAGATTGTTCTACTAAGCAGTTGTTTCTAAAATTTCACATAATGATAGAATAATATCCGAAGGTTTAAACAAGGGATTTTTATAATATAACAGCGTAGTTCTACGTCAACAATGCGGTCGTATCTTGAACACAACCTCCTATATATATATATATATATATATATATATATATATATATATATTTTTATAGAGGTGAGGAACGCTCTACCAGCCTTATCTGGGAAGGGTTAACCCAGACGTCGAGTGGGGATCGCACCCACAAAAACCAAGCCCTCTACTCGTT
Source organism: Toxorhynchites rutilus septentrionalis (assembly GCF_029784135.1). NCBI lineage: Eukaryota > Metazoa > Arthropoda > Insecta > Diptera > Culicidae > Toxorhynchites > Toxorhynchites rutilus. Next base: position 191,673,186 of record NC_073746.1, read on the forward strand.
GCCTTATTCCCCCTGGGACCACATCTAGGCGACTACTTCAGGGGGCGGCTGTGCTCATGCACTCTTCGAGTTTTCAACGCTGACTATCCGGTACTACAGCCGTCTCAATTGTTCATCTCTTATGGTCAGGCGATATCCGCATGCTGGTCGGTCCTCCACTTCCGCTGTAGCTCGGACATGATATGTACGATTGCACTGTTTACTGCGTTCCAGGTGCCCTCGTCACGACACATTTCCTCCACGATGTTCCCAGCATGAAGGGTAGACAGCCCCTCGCGCACTGTGGTGAATCTGGGACATTCGAATACGATGTGTTCCGGTGTTTCCTCCACATCTCCACACTCCGGACAAAGAGGCGATCTTGCGTGTCCGAACCGGTGCAGATACTGCCTGAAGCAGCCATGACCAGACAAAAATTGCGTTAGATAGAAATTTACCTCTCCGTGTTTCCTGTTCACCCAGCCCATTAGTGTCGGTATGAGCCTGTGCGTCCATCTGCCGTTTTGCGCCGCACTCTACTCTTGCTGCCACCTAGCCATCGACTCCGCCCTCATTAGCTTCCGGATTCCTCTGGTTCCCCTCCTCCTATAGCACTCGCTGTCCTCCGCCAAGATGATGTCTATGAGCTCCCTCCCCCCTTAGAGAGGGGGAGGAGTATCTAACCACTATAGAAACATTTATTGCACCCTAAAACCTCAATACGCCTAATTTGGTTTCATTTGCTTGATTAAATCTCGAGTAATGCAGAAATTCGTGTTTCTTTTGTATGGCAGCCCCCCCTTACAGAGGGGGGAGGAGTATCTAACCACCGTAAAACATTTATTGCACCCTAAAACCTCAATACGTCTAATTTGGTTTCATTTGCTTGATAAATTCTCGAGTAATACAGAAATTTGGGTTTCGTTTGTATGGCAGTCCCCCCTTAGAGAGGGGGGAGGAGTATCTAACCACCATAGAAACATTTATTGCACCCTAAAACCTCAATACGCCTAATTTGGTATCATTTGCTTGATTAATTCTCGAGTAATGCAGAAATTCGTGTTTCATTTGTATGGCAGACCCCCCTTACAGAGGGGGAGGAGTATCTAACCACCGTAAAACATTTATTGCACCCTAAAACCTCAATACGCCTAATTTGATTTAATTTGTTTGATTCATTCTCGAGTAATGCAGAAATTTGTGTTTAATTTGTATGGCAGCCTATCGCACGTCAGGTAATCAAATAGGGATAACAGCCGAAGGGGGTTGGAAATTGCAGATATTGTAGAGAGTCGGAACGCGATAATTTTGAACGACGGCAGCATCACCTTCTCACGGGGTCGATCAACGTCAGCAATAGACCTCTCTATCTCCTCCCACCAAATAGTTGATTCACTCAGCTGGTCAACATTTCCAGATAAGTGCCACAGTGATCACTATCCTATAATGGTGAGCCACGGCAGCTGCCGTCCGGCCACCACTCGGAGACGTAGGTGGATATACGAAAAGGCCGATTGGGATGGTTATGAAAATGAAATATCAAGCGAACTAACCCCGAATGAGATGGATCGAGGGATTTCACTTGAAGAGTTCGAAAACATCATCGTTCGTGTGGCGAGTGAACATATTCCTCGCACAAGTGGTTCTCCTCCAAAGAGAGCCGTCCACTGGTGGTGCCCAGAGGTGGAAACAGCCATCAAATCTCGACGTAAGGCACTCCGAGCTCTTCGCAAAATACCGACGAACCATCGCGATTACACAGCGAAATTGGAAGAGTTTCGCAGAGTGAGAAACTTGGCTAGGGCGGCCATCATAGTGGCTAAAAAGAATAGCTGGGAAGCATTTCTAGACCGTATTTCCCCAGAATCGTCGACCGCTGAGCTCTGGAGAAGAGTGAATGCACTAGCCGGAAAAAGAAGAAGCACTGGTTTCACCATAGTGGAAAACAATGTCGCCATCACAAATCCGATCGAGATCGCTAACCGAATGGGAGTATTTTTCGCCTCGCTATCAGCTGACTCTGCCCTGCCCGCGCGCTTTCTAGAACGTAAACGAAGAATAGAACGACAATCTCCTGTCGTCTTCTCGCCCGATTCTGCGCAGATGTATAACAGGCCATTAGCTGGAGCTGAACTGCATTATGCCCTTTCGACAGCCAAAGGCAGTTCACCAGGATTGGATAACGTCAGCTACCATCTTTTAAAACACCTACCGATAGATGGAAAGAGAGTTCTACTGGACATGTACAACCAAATTTGAACCAACGGTACAAACCCGACGAAGTGGAAAACTGCATTAGTCATTCCCATTCCCAAGAAAACGCAGACGAGGTCCCCTAGTGATTTCCGCCCCATCAGTCTACTACCTTGCGTAGGAAAAATCATGGAGCGTATGATGAATCGTAGACTGATGCAGTTCCTGGAAGACGGCAAATATTTGGACAACCGGCAGTTCACTTTTCGACAGGGTTTTGGTACCAGTGGTTACCTAGGATCACTAAGCGAGACGATCTGGCACGCTGTCGATTCGGGCCATCACATCGATATAGGCATTCTCGACATTGCCAAGGCGTACAATTCCGTCTGGCGTGAGGGAGTCCTTCGTCAGCTTCTCGATTGGGGCGTAAAAGGTAGACTCGGCGTATTCCTGCAGGATTACCTAGCTAACCGCAAGTTCAGAGTTGGGATTGGGGGATGCCAGTCCGATGAATTTGTGGAGGTAAACGGTGTTCCTCAGGGCTCCGCGCTTGCTGTAACACTGTTCTTAGTTAGCGTCAACTCCATGTTCCAGTGCTTGCCAAGGGATGTGTATGCCTTCATGTATGCGGACGACATTGTCATCGTAGTGTCAGGTAGAAGGGTTCGCCCAGTCCGTAGAAAAATACAAACAGCAGTAAACGCGATTGGACGCTGGGCTGAATCAGTCGGATTCTTGATTGCTGCAGAAAAGTGCTCGATAACACACTGCTGCAACACACACCATGTGGCAACTGGTGTTCCGGTGAAATTGGGAACTGTCAACATCCCGTCCAGACGCGAACCTAAGATACTTGGTGTGACCATCGACCGGAAATTCTGTTTCATACCACATTTTCGCAGGATCAAACAAGAATGCGAGAGCCGCTTAAGACTGCTACGCACGATCAGTTCGCGTCACCCTAGATGGAACAGACATACCGGGTTGAATATCCGCAGAGCTCTTATCAATAGTCGCATAATCTACGGGGTGGAAGCAACGTGCACCAACAGAAGCGGCTTAACAAGTGTACTTGCCCCACTTTACAACAGATCGGTGAGGCTCTGTTCAAATCTTTTGCCCGGTACTCCGGCGACTGATGCTTGTGTTGAGGCAGGTGTTCTTCCTTTCCGTTGGATCGTTGCGGTTACCATTATCAAACGTGCTCTCATTTATCTCGAAAAAACCACAGGGAACGACTGTGTGCTGCTCCAGGTGAGTAAAGAGATTCATCGCAGTTTTACTGGAACTGACCTTCCGAAGCTAGCTCGGTTGCACCATGTATGCAAACGTCCATGGTTCGAGAGTGGACTCAGTATCGACACGAGCCTGGCATCATCACTAGGGGCAAACCCCAACTCTAGCGTGGCAACAGCGAAGTTCGCGGAACTGGTGAACACCAGATTCACCCACCACATGCAAGTGTTCACTGACGGATCCAAGTGTAACAATTCAGTCGGCATCGGAATCAGCGGCATCGGAAGAGGCCTATGTCTCAAAATGCCAAAGTTGTGCTCGGTTTTTTCGGCGGAAGCGGCGGCCATAGCACATGCTGTAGGTCGTGTTCCAGCTAATACTCCTGTGGTCATTTTTACCGATTCGCTGTCGGTAGTCTCAGCCTTGGAAGCGGGAGAGTCACGGCACCCATTCATTCAGGCAATAGAGGTAAACTGCGCAGCTATGACAACTTTGTGTTGGGTCCCCGGTCACAGCAACATTCATGGCAACGAGCGGGCGGACACACTGGCGGCAGCTGGTAGGTCGACACAGCGTTCCTGAAGGATGCCGGCCTGTTTTGGGAAATTTAAAAGAGCACCTCTCTGTAGCATCCCTGTCCGGAGAAGTTCCGACTTCAACTGATGAGCCTCCGGCGGCAGGTGCTGCGGGGAACCTGAGTGTAGCCCGTGTAAGTACCATTTCTATTCTCGTAATCAACACGCATACTGTTCCTTTGCGTTTTTCCAGAAATATCACATGCGTTGTACTGAAAATCAGGATTTGCTAGGATGAAGATAAGACAAACGGACGAGACAATCTATGCTGTAAGACCGCTGCCCGTCTCGTCTCCGCAACGCCCCTGTACGAGGAGGTTTCGTTATATACTGATTGTCAACGATGAAAATATTGTTAAATGTGTTGTTCATTTTCCATTATGTCATGTAATTGTATTATTGTTTACACCATACATTTTCCGAGAGACGGTGAATTACCTAAAAGGTTAAAGCCGGCCGAAATAAACCAAACATAATAATAATAATAATACTCCTCCACATCTCACGTGTACCAAAACCCTTTTTTCCAAATGTTTATATGTAATTCTTTCAATTTAGTATTTCATAAATCAGTTGTAGATAGTTTGAGAAGCAAAATCGCACATTAAACTCACGATAATTCCGCGTTTCATCTTACCCCGCACTACGAGACAACGGGAAACAATGCATATGAAAACAAAACATTTTCAAAATTGATATTTTTCAAAGCATCCAGTGTGAATCCCTATTTTTTATCGAAAGTCATCGGTCATACCTTGTATATGCTGCAAACAGATTTCAATTTAGTGATCTAGCGATTTTTTAAGATAACTTTCAAGTTGAACTTCGAAAAAATCGTTCCAACTTGCCCCGGTGTACCTTATATAGATTCATAGTAGCACCGTTTTGGTTCGTGAATAAGTTTTTTTTTATCTGTATTATAGAGACTTTCAACTCATTTGGCTGATTCGTTACTTTTACTTCCATTTTTGGAAGAATGTCAGGAGTGAGAATTGAACTCGTACCGTGAATAAGTTAACAAGACATTAAAATTTGTTTAGAAAAAGTGAACTGAACTGATATACACTGTCGAACAAATTATAATATTAGTATACTTCTTTGCTGTGGTGACTGAAAGCAGACAAACGACCGCAAAGGGTTTATACAAATTTCGATACAGATTATCTAAGAAAGAACTCAGATAAAAAGATTCTTTGAGACCAAAAACACAGATTTTATTATGGCAACCCTGCAACCAAGTCGGATCCGGAAGCCAGCATGTACTTGGTTTTAGACGCATTGATTCTCAATCCAACTCTCTCTGCTTCGTACTTAAGTCTGGTGTAGTGTTCAGCTACCGTCTAAAATGTTCTGCCGACAATATCTACTTCATCAGCAAAGCAGATGAATTATATTGGATATTGAAATTATATAAATATTGGAAATTGTACCACGCAAGTAAAACGCCGATCGTCTCACCCTCTAGCGCAATGTTGAACATCAGGCAAAAGAGACCATCACCTTGTTGATACTCCTTGGGGGACTCGAATGAATCAGATAATCCACCTGATATTCGTACACAGCACTGTATTAATCAGTCTTGTCAACTTCCCGGGGAAGCCGTTTTCGTTCATGATTCTTCATAGTCAGTGTTTGGATTTCGATCAAAATCGAATGATACACAATGTGTCATGCAAGTAACGTCTCACGAACAGGTAACCAAATATGAGTGGATCATTCAGATATTAGGCTGTCAAAAAAGTCCTGCGGTATTTTTTTTTGAATTTTCATTTGTTCATAAAATTAGTTACAATCATCTGTTTTAAGTCAAATATGCGCCGTTTTGTTCGATGACTTGTTCCCAACGAGATGCCAACTTCATAATACCTCTGTTATAGAAGCTCGCTTCCTTATTGGCAAAAAACTCGGATAGCCAATTTTCACAGACCTCTTTTGTGGCTAACTTCTGACTACCTAGCTCGTTCGCCATGGACAAAAACAGGTGGTAGTCACTTGGTGCAAGGTCCGGACTATACGGCGGATGCAAAAGAACCTCCATCCGAGCTCCCGGAGCTTCTGGCGCGTCACCAAAGAAGTGTGTGGCCTGGCGTTGTCCTGATGGAAGACAATGCGGCCTCTGTTTATCAAAGATGGCCTCTTCTTCATGAGTGCTACCTTCAAGCGGTCCAGTTGCTGGCAGTACAGGTCCGAATTGAGCGTTTGGCCATAGGGAAGCAGCTCATAATAGATTATTCCTTGACAATCCCACCAAACACACAGCAGAACCTTCCAGGCCGTTAATGAGGGCTTGGCCACCGTCTGAGCCGCTTCAGCGGGCTTCGACCACGACCGTTTGCGCTTCACGTTGTCGTAAGTGACCCACTTTTCATCGCCAGTCACCATCCGCTTCAGAAACGAGTCGATTTTGTTGCGATTCAGCAGCGATTCACATGCGTCGATACGGTCAAAGATGTTTTTTGCGTCAACGTGTGTGGCACCCATACATCGAGCTTCTTTGTGAATCCAAGCATCTTCAAATGGTTAATAACTGTTTGATGACTTATCCCCAGCTCTTGACCGATGCTACGGCTGCTACTATGCCGGTCTTTCTCGGCTAATTCAGCGATTTTGTCGCAATTTTTGACGACAGGCCTTCCGGAGCGTGGCACATCTTCGACGACCTCTACACCAGAACGAAAACGTTGAAACCATCGTTGTGCGGTGGAAATGGAAACTGTATCGGGTCCATAAACTGCACAAATTTTATTGGCAGCTTGAGATGCATTTTTGCCTTTGTCATAGTAGTACTGTAAAATATGTCGGATTTTCTCTTTATTTTGCTCCATATTTGCGACACTATAACTCACGAACGACCTAAACAAACAAAACACTGTCAAGGACTATATTATAGCTCGCAAATAATACCATTCCAACAAGCTATAGTATGACTCGATACAATGAATACAACTAGAACTACGCGCTTACAACGACACCTCGCGGAAATACTGCAGGACTTTTTTTAACAGCCTAATACTTGTATGAATGACAGTAATCACTTGTGTTTCACTAAATGATTAAACCAAGAGAGGAGCGAAGACTGTGCATATTCGAGCTGTACCAAACATCACACACCATTTTCGAAACCTGCATACAAGTTTGAACCGCATATATCGTCCCGTTCTATTAGAACGAAACCCACTGCACAGACAAGTGCAAAGCAATAAATGATACAAGAAAAATTACGTCATTATTCGGTCACCATTTGCGGAGAGCAACGAATGGGAAAATAGAAAAAAACGAGAGCGTACGATCCACGGTTCTTTAAAAATGAGTTGCGGCTCTCAAATGAACAGCTCTTAAATGAACCTCGGTTCAAAAAAGAACTGCGATTCACAAAAGAACCGTGTTTCTTTGAAGAGCCTTTGAAGATCGTACGCTCGTTTTGACGAACCGTGGCCAGTGGCAGTGCGGGAGAAATATATGCTTCCCAGGCTGCTTTTTAAGCGGTTTTATTTAGCTGTTTGTATGTTTCAAATTCTGGCGGATTACACATTTTTTCGAAACCCCATAAATATGGGTATCTAATGAAAGGACTTGACTACAGTCAACCCTCCTATAATGCGGTGAGTGCGTACCGCGTTATATGGAAACCGCGCTATAAGAAACTCGGATTTTGCATACAAACCAGGGTAATCCGTAGCGCGTTGTATGGAAACCATCTACCGTGTTGTATGGAAACCGCGCTATAAGAAACTCAGAATGAGTACAAATCACACCATTCGTACCGCGTAGTATGGAGACCAATAAGAGATCATAAATGGAAATGATAAAAAAATAAAACAGAAAGTAGGTGGGTCTGAGCCTAGGGGCACGGACGGAAGTTTGACGTTGGACTGTAATTGTTCAGAACAGTTGTTTTTTAACTGTAATTATTTTCATTGTTCAGAAATCTGTTATTTTAATTCTTTTGAAACTCTAAATAGTAGCTCTGAAAAGTAGCTTTTTCGGTGGAATAATGTTCGTTTGCAGACTATCACAATCAAGTCGTATTGGTTCTTCTTCTCAATCTATCATAGAAGGAATTGAGTCATTGAGAATTATGAATATGAGTCATGAAGATTAATATTTCATTTCGTTTCATTTAGTTTCAATATGAGTCAATAGGTCCTCGCTTGATAATCGCTGCCATCCTCCTAGTATTGATATCATTTTTCGCTGTACAATTGCCCATGTTGCCGCAGCCCGGAAGACACTCGCTTATGGTGTCCATCACCCCGTCATATACAGAAGTCATTCCCTAACTGGGCTATCTTCAACTGGACTTATCTATAACAGTGTACGTTAACTGGGATGCAAAGCACTTATGTATCAATAATAGATGTTATCTTCAATTCGAAGTATTGCTTTTGCTGTTTTGCAGCCCAGTTAGCGAGTAAAATTCGATAAGTGTATTGAACGAACGTCTTTTTTTTTTTGTTAAATTGTACACATGTTTAATTATTTCCACGGTTGATGTCTCAGGCGAAAAAAATTCTGGATAAATTGGCTGTCAAATAGTATATATTATGACATATATCGTAAGAAAGATTCTGCGTAATATGCATTTGAAGACTCTTAATTCACATTATATTTTTCGTAGTGACCCTCCTATATAGAAATCAAAGACGTAGTTCTACGTCAAAACTAAAAATTTTCATTTAAATGTTAAACTTCCAAAACTGCATTCGGTTTCTTCTCTGATAAAAACGTTGATGATGCTGAAGTTAAATAAGTGGCTTCGCATACTCAATCTGCATTTTTGTAACCATTTTTTAAGTATACCGATTCTTTGAAAACAAAACAAAATACGCTTGTGCACATTTGTGAAGTCTACAACAATTCATGTTGTAAACGTTTATCTTCGGATAAAATACTAGCAGCAGCTGAATACTACTTAAATAATAAGAGAGTGCAGAAGTTATTCAAACTCTTGTGATCATCCTTTCTCTTTAACATTTCAGATAAACCCTCTTCCGCTTTATGTCGTACTGTTTTCACCGCTCCTCTAACCCAGCTTTACACATTAAGGAACCCACGTTTTGGGGCAAACTTGAACGCTTCATTTGTTCGGATTCCACGAATGAGATCGTTTCGTTCGATGTGGATGAGACGAAGGCGAGGCATCGGTAGGTTTGTTAGATTTTTGGGAAACCAAGAATTTAACCTTCAAGTGTAGAACACACTGGTTATATCGTGATCCATCCGTAACAGACGGAACGCGAAACACGAGAAATCTCGTGAGCGGTCCGCAATATGTTAATAATCAAACGGGCGCACTTTTTCCATAGTTCTGCCTTGAACTCACAGAGTAGTTCGATAGGTTCGGAAATGACAGCTAAATTGGACTTGCGAATCATATCCTCTAGGCCGGAGATTGCCTGAAACCGATGTCGTAAACGGCTAAGAAATTATCTTGAATGTTTAAATAAACATATTCAGTTAAAATCATGCATTGGTTGCACGAAAAGAACTGATAAGACGTGGTTGAACGAAAACCGCGCTATGAGAGTACCGCGTTATAGGAGGGTTGTCGCAATTTCATCTCCGCGTTCTCAGAGTACCGCGTTATAGGAGGGTTGACTGTAGCAAGACACAGTTATTTATGTAAAATGGAAATCCAAGATGGCGGCCGTTACAAAACGGCAGACAACAAATTTCGTCAAAACCCCATCAGTATGAGTATTAAATAAACTGGCTTGACTAGTAGAACACCGTTATTCATGAAAAATGCAAATCCAAAATGGCTAAATATGTATTTTTTTAAATACCCCATCAATATGGGTATTTGATGAAAGGACTTGACTAGTAGAACAGAATTATTTATGTAAAAGGGAAATCCGAGATGGCGCCCGTTACAAAATGGCAGACAACAAATTTCTTCAAAACCCCATCAATATGGGTATCAAATGAAAGGGCTTGACTAGTAGAATACAGATAGTTATGGAAAAAGCAAATCCAAAATGGCCGCTACTCCAAAGTGGCGAAATATGTATTTTTCAAAGCTCCATCAACATGGGTATCAGATGAAAGGGCTTGATTAGTAGAGCACAGTTATTCATGATAAATCCAACGCCAAGTTGGCCAGTTGCTTTTTTCATGTAACTCCCGCATATGGGTATCAAATGAAATGATTTGACTAATATAATATAGTTAATCATGTAAATATTCCATTCAAAATATTTTAATAATGTTTGGGATATAAAACGGGGAGAAAATTGTGTCGTTATCGAAAACTGCTATACTCTCCCGACTGATAATTCGACATGACCAACATTATATGGATCAAGAGTAATCAGTTCTAGCGATTATAAAAAAGCACTGTAATGAATTGATTTCGGAGGTGGTAAACCGATTTACAAATCTCGGACGAATTAGTAGCCTAACCAATACTGCTAGATCCTCGCTTCAAGCAGCAAGCTTTTAGGGATAACAGAAAGTACAACTATGCACAGCAGTCGTTGTTAAGGACGCTAAAAATGACATCCATAGAATACAGCAGTACAAGTTTGCAGTGAAAGATGTAGTAGACTTTCATCAGATAACATTGAAAAGATAATATTTCTAAATAAAAAAAAAGTAAAGAAGATTATTGTGATGGAAATATATCAGAGAAAATCTTCAGTAAAGTAATATTTTTACTATTCTCTGTACTGATTATTATTTTAAACCTTATTTTTTCCGTCTTTCATTCTTCACATATCCGAATAAACCAGTTCTTGAAAAGAGCCATTAGGTCGCTCAAATGAGCCGGCTCTTTTCATTGAGCGCACGGCTCTGAGCCGCTCACTGAAAAGAACCATTTTGCCCATCTCTAGAATAGATGGTGTGTTGGGACTTTGTACTAACGGCATTTCTGGAGAATCTGCGGCAAGGTGAAAATCTGATCAGCAGTAGACCGACCTACGATGAAGCCGGCCTGATAACCTCCCACGAATCTGTTTGTCAGTGGCGATAGACGACGGAAGATGAGTTGGGAAAGCATTTTGTAGGCAGCATTCAGGACGGTGATTGCACGAAAGTTTTCACAGTCTAGTTTGTCGCCTTTCTTGAAGATATCGCAAAAAAACACCGTATTTCCACTCCTCCGGTAGCTGTTCTGTTTCCCAAATTCTGACAATCAGTCGATGCAGACAATAAACCCAAATTCTGGCAATCAGTCGATGCAGACAATTGACCAACTTCACCTTGATAAATTCTGCTCCGATGCCATCTTTTTTAGTTCATTGGTTGTTCTTAAGCTGTTTGATGGCACTCTTAACAGCACCTAACGTTGGGGGTGGTACAACTCCATTATTCACAGCACCAACGTAATCACTTCCATTGTTATCTAGGTCCTCTGCCTGTACGACATTTAGGTGTTCATTGAAGGAATTTAGAGATGTCTATTGTCTTATAGCGGTGTATGTGTCATACAACGCTGTTCACATCGATCGCCTGGAACGTGTGCAGAAAAGTTTCGTCCGATATGCTCTTCGTGTTTTATTTGTTTGAATTTGATATGACCAGAAATATGGTCAGTATATAATTTATCAATCAATAATTCATTTTAGTCTGTCCGGCACTTTTTTTGCGAAGACTGTATAGATAAATAAATTGAGAGCTTGTCGATTAGTCCGGTTCGAATCTTCTTGTGTATCGTTCGTTTCTTGGTGTTTTAGTGGTGCGGCTTGCAAGGCCTGCAACCAACCCCACTATCTCGCAGGAAGATCATCGTGATACTCCTGTTTTACGTCCCGAGTATCACCAGAACTGGGCAAAGAATCAATTCGCTTAGAGGAGCTGTTTCCGAGTTTCTTGGGGACAGACTATGCCCGTTGCTCATCCCACCACACCCTAGACCAGTGGTGGCCAACCTGCGGCCCTCCGGTTTTGTTCATGCGGCCCACAGCCTGATTTGAAAAAAAAATCATATGAGCAAAATTAAGAATATAGTTGAAAATTATTCCATACAATTGAATAAAAATAACTTTGTGAGTAATTCTTGTTAATCGTGTGTATCCAAGCATTTTCTGTTTTATTTTTCCGTTTTTCTGTACTCAAAGGACTTTTTCACGTTTTTGGTTCTGTTCTCCTCATACTCGCATAAATTAGAGCAAGTAACGGCAGTAAAATCGGGGTTTTACGTCGTCAGTTGCGAGTAAACGTCAAACGGTGCGAAAAATTACGAACGTACCTATGCCATGAAATTTGATATTTGATTTGTATGTATGGGAAAAAGGGTGAATAGCCAAAAAACTTTGAAGCAGCTCGGTCGCGAGTAGCCCCATACATGCAAATCAAATGTCAAATTACGTGGTATGGGTACGTGCGTAATTCTTCGGATTGTTTGGATTTTACCGAGTAACTGACAACGTATAAACCAGGCTTAACTGCTGGTAACTGGAGAATGGGGTGTATGTACACGTGAGTTAATAAGAGAGAGAGAGAAACTTTAAAAGAAAATTCATTCGATTTTGATGCGCTCTCATCATTAAAGGGCAGTCGAGTTCATTCTCTATTTCAGTGGCTATTGGCAATCTCTTTTTTATCGCAGTGTGTGTTGTGTAAATTAAAGCAAAATGGAAGCTTCGGTAAAAAAGAGTGACTGACGAAGGACGTGTATTCCATACAAATGAAACACAAATTTCTGCATTACTCGAGAATTAGTCAAGCAAACGAAACCAAATTTGGCATGTGGAGGTTTTAGGGTGCAATAAATGTTTTCATGGTGATTCGACACTCCTCCCCTCTCTCTTAGGGTGGGCTGTCATACAAACGAAAAACAAATTTCTGCAAAACTAATCAAGCAAATGGAGCCAAATTTGACATCTGAAGATTTTAGGGGACACGAAACGTTTCTGTGGTGAATAGACATTCCTCTCCCTCTCTAAGGGGAGAAGAGGGAAGGGGTCTGTCTTTATTCTGTCATATTTTCTGTATCAAACATTTATTCTATTGTACACGGATACATGTTGCATCTCTCGCCATTGCAGAGAGTCAATCGAATCTAAGATCTGGGAGTTCTTCTTGACAGCAAGCTGCGTTTCCATGAGCACGTCTCGGTCACAATTTCAAGAGCAAATGCGATGGTTGGATTTTTGAGACGCAACACAGCTCATTTCGATGACGTCTACGCTCTGAAGTCGTTGTACTGTGCATTTGTTCGCAGCGTCTTGGAATACGCAGTACAAGTATGGGCCCCATATCACGCTGTACATATCCAGCGCATCGAACGTGTTCAGAAACGCTTCGTAAGGTATGCTCTACGTGGCCTGCCCTGGAATGATCCAACCAACCTACCACCCTATGAACAGCGCTGTGCACTTATTGGAATGCAAACCCTGGTAAGCCGACGATTGGTGCTACAAAGAATTTTTATTTTCGATGTATTGACAGACAAAATTGACTGCAGCTATCTACTTCGAAACGTTAGCCTACACGCACCATCCCGACAACTACGCCACCATCGAGTCCTGGTGATGTCTAATCACCGTACCATATATGGGCAAAATAATCCATTAGACGCTTGCTGCCGCGTCTTTAACGAGGTATCTGAACTGTTCGATTTTAATATTAGTAGGTTAATCTATAAGAATAGAATTAAGTCTCTATAAGCAGTCTGTACAGCCATTAGGTCGAAGACGTTCGACATTAAATTAAATAAATATTCCATGTAACGGTGAAACATGTTATTTGCAAGTGGTTGAAAAATTTTGAACGAGAATTGTGTCTGAAAATAATCTGATATTATAATGATGAGTTTTGATAGAAGTACTAGGAATTTAATAGCAAAAAGTAAATTCAACGGGTCGATTAGAAGATCAATAAATGAACAGTTTTGCGATTGGACTCATGAACTTGCGCATAGTAAGAAAACGTGAATGTTTGAAGGTATTGATAACAAAAAACAAATTTTGGGCGGGACGAAATTTGCCGGGTCAGTTAGCCTTCAATAAAAATTTTGGGTTTTTATCTCATTTTGTTCTCGAGTTATGAATTTTACTGAATGCTTTCTAATTTGAAATAAAAAGTCAAACGTAAAAAAAGTGCCAGTCAAATACGTGAATTCATATTCCATTATGAAAAATAGTGAGATCAAAAATCATTGCGGCCCGCGCAAAATTCTAATGCGGCCCGCACTATATCTATACCTGGCCACCACTGCCCTAGACAGTTCACCTGAACCAGTGCAAGCCAGAACAACGATCTATGACGATAGAATTTCTGACTCGAACGGGAATCGAACGCAACACTTACCACTAGGCCGGGGAACCACGGGATCTTCTCCTATGCTTCAAAAAACCGGGCAACCGGCGGAACACAGATTTGCTTGCGACAAACCGCCGCTTCCGACGGCGGGTCGGCGGTCAACTCGGATTGCGTCACCTCGGCGGCTTGGAGCCGCCACGGTTCGTTATCCTCGTTAGATAGAGACTTCGTTACCATTACATTGACCCTAAAATAAATTTCACTACGAAAAAAATAATTTATAATTTATTCATATTTTCGGTGAATTTATTCACCTGGAGTAGAACTGCATCCAACTTTAGTGATTTCTCACCAGTGATAAATTCACAAGCGTTTACATATGCTGAATTTATTCAAGTTATATATACCTCGAATAAGTGTATCATATTTATTCTCACCCGTTTACACTCATTTTCATGTGAATAAATCCATCTATAGCTATAGATCTCCCTAATGTAAACCCGCCATTAGTTCCAAATTTCGGAGTCAAAATCATTCGCGACTAGCTGAGAAAAATAGACTATATATTATTATTGTTGAATAAGGCTCGGGACTACGGGGTTGAACCATTTAAATAATAGAATTCAATGATTTTCATTGAATTTTTATAAATTTAGTACTGGTTCAAGGTATGTTGATTCGAAAGAGGGCATTGCAATTTAAAACTGTTGTAGGTGGCGACACCATGAATAACATTAAATAAATCATTCGTTTGACACTTGACGTGACGGTGCTGCTGCAAGCATAGACTGCATGCAGGGGATAGTAACTTCAAGCAAAAAAGTGGGACCGATTCGAGATTGCTTTTATGTAAACAATGAACTTTTTTTACACTCTAAAAATCGAACCGACTTGCACTGACAACTGAATGATATTGTCAATTTGTGCGAGATGCCTCAAAACAGCTGGGAATAAATATTGTTTATATACAGTAAGTTACATTTAATGCGACGTTTAGATTATTGAACAGACCTGTAATGTGACACGTTTAATTTAACATTTTTGTAAACATCGAGTTCGGGGACCAAATTATGGCGCCACATTAAAGTTGCCACCAGACGTCGACACTGTACCACTCACATCGCCAATGTTAAATTACAGGCCTCCAAAGCGACACTGAGTGGTGCCTCGGCATGTCGTATTAAATTTAAATTACTGTATTATGTTGTTATTTACAGCCGTATGGCACCCGCCATGTTTTTGGTGCCAACATCTCAAACGTCAGAAGTATTTGTTTTCTTCAAAACAGCGATCCGCGTTGACGGCAGTGAGCTTCGTTTACTAGTTAAGGGAAGCGTCAAAGAATGGCTGATTTTCAGTCGGAATGAACGTTTTCAAAATTAAAATTATGAATGAAAATTAGCTTTTCCATATCAAATTAGTATTCTGTTTAAATAAAAAACATTTTTGTTTGCAGGTGGGGAAAAAGTCTCATACGAAAATTGTTTATGAAGACAATTTTATATTATAAAGAAAAAAAATCAGCAACAATGTTGGAATTGTATGACCATATGAATTGGTTGAATGAAAGTCAGAAATACGTGTTTCTAATAATTAAATAACATAATGTGAAAATTTTCATTCAAATTTTAAAATTTGAAAACCGGCTCCGTGTCTTCTAATCTGGTAGAGATTACACTTATGATTTTGGGACCCAAATTATGGCTCTAACTTGAAGTCGCCACCAGACGTCGACGTCATCGCGAATTACCAATTTACCACCAACTGACATATCGTGATGTCGATGATGAACTTTTGCAGCAGAGGGATAGTGAGATAGGCGGTGACGGTAGGTAGAGTGAGATAGCTATAATCCTGTCACACACCTGGTTATTTATGTAATAATGTATAATGTCATAAGCAATGAACACACATTTATTTTCCACTTGCAACAGTATTCACGATGATTGGATGGATGAATATACGACTCCTACATGCATCTAGTACGACTATCGTCGTCGTGGCATATGATACGAAAGAGTTGCACTTGGATACTTCATTCCTGATTGTTTATTGTGCTTTAGTGGAAATATC
Source organism: Toxorhynchites rutilus septentrionalis (assembly GCF_029784135.1). NCBI lineage: Eukaryota > Metazoa > Arthropoda > Insecta > Diptera > Culicidae > Toxorhynchites > Toxorhynchites rutilus. Next base: position 191,689,451 of record NC_073746.1, read on the forward strand.
GCAAAATTTATATAGAAATGGTTAAATAAAGTTCAGTACTACATGTTTCAAGTAATCAAATAACATGAAGTAAAAAATTTCATTCATATTTTAACAATTTAAAACTGCCTTCGGGCCTGCCCAGCAAACATTGAATAGTAAAAAAAAATTCGAAGGGTTGTATCAGAGACACGATCGCTTAGAACGTAGGACTACGCAATCTTTTGACGTAGGACTACGTCTTTCATTTCTATACCGGGGTGTAAAATCAAAGTTTCGAAAACGAAAGCGTTACGCCGGAGACCGAGATTTTGAGCGTTAATAGCTCCTAAACAACTGAACGAAATGGTATGATAAATACTTCATTCGAAAGATAAAATGTCTACGCGTTATATACTTGTTACTTTTTGATCCAAAAACTTGTTTCAATAGTCTTAAAATTGCTTTAAAAACAGGCTTTTGAAATCACCAATCGGTATATAAGCGAGCGGCGCTCGGGAATCCACTCAGTTCTAATTGAACAGCGATTGGAGCATGTTGTCGCTGTTGCGGTGAAGCTCTTTATTTATCATGAAAGCGCGGATGAACGGTGTCACCAAGAGCCTGTTTGTGCACCCTAGGCCAGAAGGGAATCTATCAGGAGGAGAGTGATGCCACAAACGGTTCCCTGGGAAGACATCGCTACACACACATACACGCGCGGCTATTAACAGGTGGTTATCGAGTTGGCATTAACCACTGGTGGGCTTCCAGTATCGAAGAAAATGTGGAAATATCTAATCGTTACTGAAAATAATCTGCCAGTTCCTCTGGGAATTTTCAAAATATATTCATGTGAAAGAGTTTAATTGAATGTTTTCTATCCATGTAAAACTGTGACCAAATATGTTTCAATCAAGTGCTATTAACAGGTGGTTATCGAGTTGGCATTAACCACTGGTGGGCTTCCAGTATCGAGGAAAATGTGGAAATATCTAATCGTTACTGAAAATAATCTGCCAGTTCCTTTGGGAATTTTCAAAATATATTCAATCAATCGCAATCAACAGGATAGCTTCTGAAGATTATTCTTCCCCATCAGTAGGATATTTCCGTATCCAATATTGGATGCATAAAACCTTGTGCCTCCAACGTAACGCTCTCGTTTTCGAAGTTCTCCAAATATTCATTCATTCAGAATGAATTCAGATTCAACTTCATACAAATGATCTCTAAATCAACGATAGTCCTACGTCACCCTTGCGGTTATACCATAGATATAACCCACTTCCTGTTTTTTCTTTTGAAATTTGATGGTTTATCATTTCGAATATTATTTGCGAATACGTCGAAATAACTCTTTAGTAAAAAGTTCCGGGGACCCTGAAAATGTTTAATGGCTTGCGTAGTTTTGTAGACTCATTTCGAGAAGCAACGATCATTTTTTGCCTTTGCGAGAGCAATACGCTATGGTCATATGTCGCAATTCGTTTCTATATATCTGTTGAACTTCGATCAACGGGACTGAAGATTTCCGAAATAATATCCTCCGGGACGGAAATAAAATTTACACGATCCGATTTTATATGGAGATATAATTTACCTATAAGTTAATTCATATTATAGTGATTTCGTTTATATATTAAATCAATCGCTTACGTTTAGTTTCCTTTTCAATTCTTCTAGTCCTTTGATTTCTGCTTCAACTAACTGCCCAACTAGCGTGTAGTCCATAACCTATATCATTAAGATTCAGCTTTTTATTATTTTATTTTATTTTGCTGTAGGTTTTAGAATTGGACTCACCACTAATATTAAGTAGAATAATAGAAATTTTAATTATATACTTTATATACTAAGTAGAATAATATAATTTTTAACTATATAAGAAACGATCCTGTGATTCCAACTGTGATAATAGTTTTTATAGGCACTAACAAAAGACTCCTTCAACACGCAATGGTTTGTCTACTCCTTTATTCGCTGTCATCGTTGCTTCCGCTTTGCTGTCAATTGTTTCATCGTTGACGCTAGGTGCAATACCTTTGACGGTAGGTGCGTATACAACATCCTCCCCCCAGGTGAGCTTAGTGACTCACTACTCGTCGCGCCGAACGTCCAGAATAGCCAACTTAGTTACTGGCCGCTCATACACGCCATTGATGGTGCGTACAACTGCTGATCGGATACGGCCGTCTCTACCCGCGCAAGTTCCTATGACCCTTCCTTTCGGCCAACAATCACGCGGAAGCTTCGGGTCGACTATGACGACGACATCATCAATAGCTATTGGTCTGGCATCGGAGAACCACTTGGTTCGTTTAGTCATTTCGGGTAAGTATTCCGATAACCATCGCCGCCAAAATTGGTTAGCAAGGATCTGTGACATTCGCCAGTCCTGCTTCAGGGCAGCGCCACTGTCGTCGGGAATCGTCAAGGGCTTAGAACCGTTGGATGAACCAAGCAGCAAATCGTTCGGAGTGAGAGCTGGAGCAGAAATATCGTCGATGGGAACATGCGTCAGAGGACGGGAGTGGACAGTATTTTCGATCTCTGTCAACATGTTGCGCAAAACCTCATCAGACGGCTTTCGGGATACTTGGATAGCCATCAAGTTCTTCTTCACTGTTCTGATGAGTCTTTCCCAGCAGCCGCCCATATGCGGGGACGCTGGCGGTATAAATACCCATGAGGTGTTGCTGGTCACGAACTCTTTCATCAACTCGTTCTGATTCAGTGCTGCATACGCTGTCTCCAGTTCTCGGTTTGCTCCGACGAAGTTGGTCCCACGGTCACTGTAGATGGTTCTGGGCACCCCTAGTCGAGAAATAAAATTACGCAATCCCATTACGCAAGAACTTGCAGTAAGGGAGTGCACCACTTCGATGTGTATCGCTCGAACTGTAAGACAGGTAATCAACATACCCCATCTTTTCTCCGCTCTTCTGCCGACAGAGACTTCGATTGGTCCGAAGTAGTCGACTCCTACGTGAGTAAATGGTCGCGAAAACGCGGCAAGTCGAACCGGTGGTAGGTCGGCCATTACTGGTGGCTGTGGAACCTTCTTCTCGTTTTTGCATCGTTGACAACCCCTGCGGACACTTGCGTAGCAACAAAGAAGTCGCGGGATCCTGTACTTCTGACGTATCTCGTTCATAACAGCCTCGTGATTTTGGTGGTGGAGTTTTTCGTGGTAGTGCTTAATGATCAAATCGGTAACGTGATGACCACGAGGGAGGACGATAGGATTTTTGGCATCTTCTGAAATGTAAGTGCAAAACCGTGTTCTCCCGCGCATTCTGATCAGTCCGTTGTCGTCCAAAAACGGTGTCAATTGGTACAATTTACTGTCCTTAGGAACCGTGCCAAATGAGGCTTTCATATCTTTTTTGGCCGCTCGGAGGATTGCGTATTCGGCTGGTTATGATTCCTGCTGTGCACAACGAAGAAGATATCTCTCGGCTCGTTGGAGTTCCAGCATAGTCAGTGGTTGGGTGTAAATCGGATGTTTCTGGTTTTTACGTCGACAGTTCTCGGGGAAACGATGAACAAGTGCGACTACATTGATGAGCCGCTTCCATTTTGAAAAGTTAGACGCGGAGATCAGTTGAATTGGTGCAGTATAATGGATAAACAAATTAGGACGAAGCTCTGTGTTGGTCGATTTACCTCTCGACACAAATTGCGGCCATTCTGAATCGTGTCCCCATAGAAAGTCAGGAGCCTGGAACCATCTACCTTCGGGGGATAAATCGGGACGACCATCCCACTTCGTGGCATCATCTGCTACATTCTGCTTGCTGGGCACCCAGTGCCACTTGTTGGTTTCAGTGATGTCTAGGATGTCACTCACGCGGGCCGCAACGAACTGCGTGTATCTTCGATGGTCGGAATTAATCCAGCAAATTACGTCCCACGAGTCGGACCAGAAAAAACGTTCGGAGATGTGTACGGAAAGCGTCTCGATTATCGTTTGAGCCAGTTTCGAACCGATGACAGCCGCAAGTAGTTCGAGCTTGGGGATGGACAAGAACTTTAACGGGGCCACTCGGGTTTTAGCTGATACTAAAGCACATTCTATGACGCCGTCTCGAACGAAGCGAAGATATGAAGCTGCGGCGTATCCATTTTCGCTGGCGTCCACGAAAGTGTGGAGCTGTACGACATGTCCATCGCCGAGTGTGGTGCGAATCCGATAACAGCGAGGAACTCGTACATTTTCCACCTCTGGCAGAACATTCAGCCACAACCGCCATTTTTCGTAGGACACGTCGTCAATTCGTTCATCCCACGTCACTCCGGAGCGCCAGATTTCCTGTAGAAGCACCTTAAGAAACATGAGGAAATGTGCGATAAGCCCGAGAGGGTCGAATATAGTCATTAGTACTCGGAGCACCTCTCTTTTCGTAGGACATCGTTTGCCCTTCAACAGCGCTTGATCGTATCGGTTCCACCCGATTTTATACGCAAACGAATCCGATGTGGTGCACCACCACATCCCTAATACCTTCTCAGCAGCGACATCGGACGAAAGATCCAGATTCTTTTCCTGGACAGCCCCTTCTAGAAGTGCTTTTAATACCTGGTTTGAATTGCTGATCCAGTTGCGGATCTCAAACCCGCCTTGCGAGTGGATGTGCTTTACTTCCTGTGCCAGTTGAATAGCCTCGTTCTCTGACTCAACGCTTACCAGCATATCGTCGACGTAGTGTCGCTTAATGATTACGTCCGCAGCGGCTGGAAACTGCTTGACAAATCGTTCTGCATTGACGTTTTAAACGTACTGCGCACAGCTCGGTGAACAGCATGCTCCGAAGGTCATAACCTTCATTACGTACGTCTCGATATCTCCTCCTGGATTGCGCCAAAAAATCGCTGGCATTGCTGGTCGGCTTCCACAATTTCCACTTGGTGGAAATCTCCCTAATATCTCCTGTTAGACCGATACGGTTTTCACGGAACTGAAGCAAGATAGAGTACAGCGAGCACAATTGATCCGGACCTTTCAAGAGCGCGGAATTTAACGACTTTCCGTAGGCTGAGGCCGCGGCGTCCCAAACGATCCTGATCTTCTCGGGTTTGTTTGGGTTTGTAACCGGAAAGAATGGCAGGTACCAGACCCTGGAAAATGTTCGAGATAGTTCCTGTGGTAAAATCTTTCGGATGTATCCTTTCTGAAGATATTCGTTGATTTTGCAGTTAAGAGTTTCCGCTAAGACCGAGTCTTTCTGCATACGTTTTTCCATGGAGTAAAACCGACGGAGAGCCATCTCTCGACTATCAGGCAAACGAATATCGTCGTAGCGCCAGAGTAATCCCGATTCGTAACGACCGTTTTTGAGCTTGATAAGGGTTTTTAGAAGTGTTTGTGTTCGACGTTCCTCTGAAGATAGTGGGATGTTGTCTGGCTTTACGATTCCAAGACCCTCCAAGGCGAAAAAATTTTTCATTGCAACATGTAAGTCTTCATCCGAACCCGGGGAGTGAAAAGCGCATTGCACAACATTCTGTGATTCATTTGAGCTTCCACCGAAAACGGTCCATCCTAAGCGTGTTTTTGCTGCTACCGGTTCGTTCATCAAACCTTCTTTGTATTTTAAAATCAAACCGAGATGGGCATGCTTCACGCCGATAAGAAGACGCGGTTGAGCGTTTTGATAGGAATCGACTGGCAAGCGTCGAAGATGCGGGTAGAGGTCAGCTAATTCGTTCATTTTGAGTGACTGACAAGGAAGCAGCAGCTCCTTCACCGTTCTCACCTTGTGGAGACGGAATTCTTCGTTGCCTTTCTGAATCCCGGTTATTCCCAGGCTTACGATTTGAGAGGTACCCTCGAAGCGCTCATTACCGCCTGTCCAACGTAGACTCAGTGGACTAACCTCTCCTCCAAGTTGAAGTGCATCGGCTAGTTCTTGGTCGAGAAGTGTCAATTCAGGACCGTCATCAAAGAAGGCAAATGTCTTTAATGTTCTACTGGGACCGCGAAGAATCACGGGAATATAGCGGAATAGTGCATCGCCTGGCATTGAACGATGAGTATTACATCCGTATGATTGACTTGTACCTGGTTGCTGAATTGCAGTAGCACTCTGTGACGGTGTGGCTTGCTGTACTTGCATCTCGTGATGTAATAGAGTACATCCATTTCTACCGCAGGGTTTTGATTTGCATTTTCCATTATGCTGGCGGAGGCACTTGCGGCATAAATGAAACTCTCTTACAGCGGCCCACCTTGCGTCTCGGGAAAGCTCCTGAAATCTCTTGCATCTGTCTGCCGTCTTGCAGCCCCCTTTACATACAGGACATTCGTTTATCGGCACGTATGGCATCTTCACAGAGGAGTGATAACTAGATATTGCTGTAGAGGGTCCGTCTGGAGATTCAGTATGTGCGTTGAGAAAGACGTTTCCTTTTCTGAAACCATGGCTTTCTTTTCTAATTTTATTTGGTTCAAAGGATATTGGAGTTGTCACGGTACTAGCCGCTTCGGCTAGAGAATACAACCAGTTTCCGAAAGTCGCCAAGTTGACTCTGGATATCGATTGACGATAGTAGGCCCAATCCAACTTAATTGATGGAGGAAGTTTACCTACCAATTGTTGTAGGAGTGCAACGTTGTAAAGGTGGTCTTCTAGCCCACAAGCATCCACGGTGGCACAGAAGTTTTGGACACTTACTGCGAAGTCGACAATGGTTTCCAATTTGTCCTCCCTCAGGGATGGTAAAGCATTGATCTTGGCCATTAACGAATGTATAATGGCCTCCGGTTGGCCAAACAGCATTTTGAGGGTGGCAATTATGCCCGGGACGTTTGATGGATGCATCAGTCGACTTTTGACCGCTTCGTAGGCTCTGCCTTTTAAGCACTTTTGCAGTCTGAACACGTTTTCAGCATGAGTGAAACCGTACATCTCCGTAGTACTATTGAAAGTTGATAGAAAAATTGGCCAGTCATCGGGACAGCCAGAGAATAGAGGCAAATCTCTCGGGATGGCTTGGCGAGCAGCTAGATGTTCCTTCGAAAGCACCTCACGTGTTTGTACTATGGGAGTAAGCGATGCGGAGGGACCGAGATTTACTGGAACGCGCCTACCTTCGAGATGGTTGACAACGGTAGGATGCGATGGCATGCTGTCGAAGTTCACGGGAGCGTGTCTATCTTCGGAGGGATTGATAACATGGCTATGGTGAGGGGGAATATCCGCGATCGGATCTAGATGACTGGGATGATCAGTTTGAATTACGGAACTGCGCCTATATTGATCCATAGGTCTCGAATCAATTCTCTCCTCATTTTGTGATAAACATTCCCTGGATCGCAGCGTCTCTCGTGTCAGTCGTATGGATCGGTTCTCGTTGTTTTCATTGACTACTTGGCTTTGGTTGCACGTCGAATGTTGCTGAGGATTGAATACGTTGCTCATCGCTCCCTCCTGCTGTACACGGTTTACGTCGCAGACCCAACTTCCCACACAACTCATGCCTCCGTGGTGGCTTCCTTCAAACGGCTGAGTCATCTGTCGTAATAAATTATATTTTTTGTCCACGTACGAACGCCTCTTTGAAGTTTCCATTTGATCAAGAGCACGTTCCTCTTCTAGCTTCAGAAGCTCCAACTTTACTAGATCATTATTCGTCGAAGCATGAGCAGCAGCCGGTGATACCCTCCGTGGTTGCTCCGAAACTGCCTTTCTGCTATACTGCTTGCTGGCTTTGGCCTCTTTCAGTGACATCGTCTTGAACGGCAAGATCTCATCAGTTTGCTTGAGCGATGGAACTGCTGTAAACAATTGATTCGGGGTGATCGCAGGTTTCTGCTTGCTGCATCCTGCTTCACTTTTGGCTAGCGTAGAGTTTTTGGCGGGATTCGAACTTTGTTGCTGGAGCCCTTTTGTGGCAACACAGTTGGGACAGACCCAGCTTTGGTGTTCTATATCCGCAGTTACGTCCACGCACGCGAAGTGATGCCATTTGTTACACTGGTCGCATTGAACCATATCCGTATCGGCTCCTCCACACGTTTTGCAAGACCGACCGGGGATGGTTTCATCTTGTTTCGGCGTCGAATCCTTCATTACTACCACTGGGTTTTTTGACGGGACATTTTCCGATCGCGCTGTTGGTTTGGTACGACCCGGCATTGTGACGGCAGTCGATTAGTCAGTTGGTTAAATGTAAATTATATGATGTTGAACTTCGATCAACAGGACTGAAGATTTCCGAAATAATATCCTCCGGGACGGAAATAAAATTTACACGATCCGATTTTATATGGAGATATAATTTACCTATAAGTTAATTCATATTATAGTGATTTCGTTTATATATTAATTCAATCGCTTACGTTTAGTTTCCTTTTCAATTCTTCTAGTCCTTTGATTTCTGCTTCAACTAACTGCCCAACTAGCGTGTAGTCCGTAACCTATATCATTAAGATTCAGCGTTTTATTATTTTATTTTATTTTGCTGTAGGTTTTAGAATTGGACTCACCACTAGTATTAAGTAGAATAATAGAAATTTTAATTATATACTATATATACTAAGTAGAATAATCTAATTTTAAACTATATAAGAAACGATCCTGTGATTCCAACTGTGATAATAGTTTTTATAGGCACTAACAAAAGACTCCTTCAATACGCAATGGTTTGTCTACTCCTTTATTCGCTGTCATCGTTGCTTCCGCTTTGCTGTCAATTGTTTCATCGTTGACGCTAGGTGCAATACCTTTGACGGTAGGTGCGTATACAACAATATCAATGCACGCATTGCACTGAATATTAACGAGTGGCATCTTCCGTGCATCGTCATCGAAGACGAATAATCTCTCTGAGTTTCAAGTGTGTATAATTCAAAAGAAGAAGAAGAAGAAGTGCATCGCCATTCAACAAGCATCAAATACGCGTCTAACAGATGCATAGAGTTGCAGTGCTAAAAATGAAACATCGCAAGAATGACCGTTTAAGAAAATCGTTTCTCGACTCTCGGTCGATACCGTCAACAAATTTTCTAAGTTCTATGTTTTGCGCAATGAAAACATGCTACACACAAAAAAACAAACACTGATGTTTAGAAGCGACCTAAAATTATTTGTACTCTTCTCTTTTTTCGCCTGCTTTGCCATGCTTCGGATGGTTGTGTTAATTGCAATGCCAGATGCACTTCAAGTGAAATATTCACTAGCGTTCACAGCTCGAAGGGATACATTTAACACAAAACGAGCAGAATAAGCGACCTTTGTTGTTTCGGGCACAGACATATTCTGAGAATTTTCCTCAGAGGCGATGCAATACTTATACGCTAGCGACAGCTTACATACTATGCAAGGGTGGAGTTTACTTCGCATTTTTTTCTTTTCGCTATCCCCCTTCGTTGTTTCTGTTCTAGCGGCTGCATAAGCTACCCGTTATTGACAGCTCTGTTCAGGAAAGCACAAAAATGGACAGAACAAATGTATGGAAATTGGGAATTCTTCCATTTTTCATCAATTTAAACCATATACAGACTATGGGATTGTAATGTATAGCATATCAAACAAAAAAATCTTAGAAAAATTTCCAATCGAATACAAAACGTTTAAATCCGTTCATAGCAAAAAAAGTAGTTATTAACGTTAACTTTATTTCATAAAAAGTGACCTGTTTTCTGATTTGGCACCCTTAATGTAAGACGTAGTCCTACGTCAAAATTGGAGGCGATATACATACATCTAAGACACATTACTTGTATGATGTGTATAACTGGCATGTGCATATGAAATTGGAGGCCATATACATGTATATGGGGTATATGATGTAATATAAACGATAATTATACGATTTATTATTTTCTAGGATGTATGTATATCGCCTCCACGTTTGCATGTATGGGCTGGCTAGGCGCATCATATACATGCAATTCATATTAATCATAATTGTATGTTTGTGAATATAATCCTCGAAATAAAATAATTACACTAAACCTTCATTTCAAACAACTTATGCAGTTACCAAATCACGCAATAAACATCAAGAATTGCTGGGAACCTCTTATCAATATTTGTTCAAATTTAAAAATGTGCTTAACTCCAGTTTTGTTGACAACTTTTATGCATTCAATTAAATCGTACGATAAATCATATATAAACATAAACATTCCCACCTTTCATCCTTCATTAAACACCTCGTAGTAGAAATCTGTCAGTATGCATACACTCTCCTACGAAACATAGTGGAAAAACATATATTCGTCGATGTAAACAAGCAGTGAAAAAGGAGACACTTTTCGACGAGTGATTTGTATGAAGTTCCACTGCCGTGCTGCATGTGTGAATTGGTCGAGACGTCGACGGAACGTGTACGTTTTTTCCCGTAACGTTCTATGTGAATCGCACATTAAGATGCCATCAATTGAATTTCGTCTCCTGTGACGCTAATACGTAAACAGAAAAAAGATGACCCACCTCCTACTCCTATAAATATTTGAACAGGTCGACGTTTTGGTCTCTTAATTTGGGTAGACATAACTATTATCTAAGTTATGTACCAAATTAAGAGACCAATATTATAAAACAAAGATCGAAGCGAACTGACGAACTGTTGCAGACATGTATTTTGTTGTATTCGTCTCTTCCTGTAGATCAATATAGTGAAAAGAAAAATCGAAAAAATTTCTGAATATCCTGAAGGACGGAAAATTTTGGAAAATTGAATTCGAAATTGGTTCAATTTGAGTCATCTATATTTCGTTGTTTTCTTCTCTACCCGTAGACCAATATAGCGGAGAGAAAAATCGGAAAATTGAATTCCCATATGTTCTACAATTAGCTAAGCGTTGTTAGTCTATTTGATGTTGGCGCTAACGAAATTGATTTTTGTTCGAAAGTGTAAAAAGATTTTCAGACGGAATAACGCATTACTATATCTTCTATCTATATAAACAAAATAGGAAGGCCAAATGTGTTGGTGTGTCCTAAATCCGAGGAAGGAATGGTCCGATTTGAGCTGTCTTTATTTTGTAATATTCTCTGTATCAAACATGTATTCCATGCAACGGAGAAACATGTTATTTCCAAATGCTTGAAGAATCTTGAACGAGAATTGTGTCTGAAAATAATTTTATATTATAAGGACGAACAGTACTAGACAATTTATAGTGAAAGGAAATTGTAAGGGGTCAAACGGTAATCAATCATAGAAGATTTCAGTGATTGGACTCACTAACGTTCACTTAGTAAGAAAACGGGGATGTTTGAAAGTATTCAAATCAAAAAATCGGGACGAAGTTCGTCGGGTCAGCTAGTTATAAACATAATCGAAGCAGGTTGTTTCGTTCCGTCTAGTCCTGGTCTGCTTATCAACATTGGAACAATGGTAGAGTTGATTATACGATATTCTACACATCCTGAAATTTGGAACACGCGATGTTTCAACAAGTCGTACATCCGTCATTAATGTCAACAATGATGATCCAGGATCAAAGATACAATGCTGGTGTACTCTCTCTATCTTCGGAATGGACAAAATGTTTGATTCCAAAATATGAGTCAACGTCATTGGCTTAATGTGAACATTGAAATTATGGCAAATTACCTCATTCATTTCAACAAATACTGTTGTGAAAAACTTACCTTAGAAAGTTCCTAGATACATGGTGATTTTCTTTATGTTGCAAGTTCAATGTGCTTGGTCTCATTGCAAATAAGTTTGATATCTAGAGCGATACTAGAGTAGATTGTCTTAACAAACTCTCCATCAATCTTGTTTGCGCCCACAAAGTAATAACGGAACATGCAGCATACAAAACATATAGTCCATCCTTCCAGTTTGCATCCAGACCTATGACCTAAAATCGACAAATGAATTTATTTTCATCTAATATACTTTTCGATATATTCATCCACTAAGTTCAAGCACATCACATTATAGTTCTTTGAATACGCTTTTTTCTCGTTTTAATTCATTGGGTTGGATTGGGGAACCATCCGAACATTTTGGAAATTGAAAGTTGTTTCCAATGTCTGGGCAAAATATTGTGCAGCAACCCTAGGTTCATGCTCATGAAGATTCAAAACAATCGGAAGCACTCATATTCAGGTTCAAAAAATAAACTTAATTCCCAGATCATAATACTCACGTTTTCATTTGATTTATTTGTCGCTTTGAACAAATCATATCCGTGATTCAGAGTATTTCATATCATTGTCAGCAAATATATGATTGCGAATATTTCGTCGAATAAAGGATCCTTTAGGATTGACTTGACTTTAAGCACCAGCAACGCATGAAGCGATGAAGATGACTGATATAAGGTGGGACTATGATCCTACACAACTTTTTGGCGTCATTACATTACTTATGTGTACTTTGATACAACTATCATGTTCGCTTTAATGAAATCATTGAGAATATGAAATAATTGAGGAAATACCTTATGTAGAATATTTACTCAGTTATTCTTACGAACTATGCGATCGAAAGTAAATGAATTTGTGACTTCACATCGCTATAGTTGAACAACCACTATGGCACGATTGTAACTGTTTTATTTCCTTAGTATTGACTAGCGGCCCAATTCTATGTTTTAATAAGTTTACCGCAAAGTCATTGGAATAGCTTTGCTGTTGCACTCAAACAGACTCTCGCAACAACGCAGACGCACACACTCTCTCACACAAAAAACGCATCGCAGCTGCTCACTGCTCACTCTCTCACTATGTTTGTGTTTACGTCAAGAATACGAACATTTACGACCGTTTACGACTGTTCACGACGACCGCGCTTTATTTTTTAGCGATTTTATTTATAGTAAGAATACCTTGATGAAATGAACTCATCAAAAACTGAAAAGGGTAAAGTGTCAATTTCAGTTACGGAATCCTCTGAAACTGGAACGGTACAACAACACAATACAAATCGCAAAATTGAATCGAAATGAATAAATCACAAGTAAGTTGCGTTCTGTTTCAGTTACCCCGTAACTAGAGATTAGCGAATAATGTTTTTTTCTACTCTAAGTAATTGCACAATGTTTCTGTGGTTCCTAGGATTTGAACGTATGCTCTGGAGGTATTTAGTGACTGCAATTGTACATACGCTTGCTTGGACGATCGTCCAACATAATATGTCGATTTAAAAGCGCTCTCATTGCCGCTTATATACATTAGAGTGCCAATGAAAATGGCCATTTCGAATTTTCAAAGGGAACTTGATTAAAAATGCTGATTCCCACGATAAACTACACTATGCAAAATATCAGCTCAATCGGATTTCATTTACAAGTGTCGTACAGTGGTCAAAGCTTGAGTTGAAACCTAGGTGTATAGAGGAATTGAAGTGAAGTATCGGAATTTAATGATGATGTCACATTCATGCCGATTTTAGGAACAAATCAGAAGCGTTGGGTTACTTTTGAGGAATATTATCGTTCATGGCTTTATTAAATTTGTTCATTATTCAGATTTTTTTTTCGCTCGGTATGTTTCTCGTACCTATGTGTGTCTTGGGGGAGTGATTGTTCTATAGACAGAGCGTTGGCCGTGTGTGGTGGAAAGCAAGGCGGATCAACGTCTCGTCAGCCTCTATTATCGCTTTGGAACCTAGCATACCACTTCATGGTTGGTAAACAACTCAAGTAAGCGTACCATCGAGCCATCGGCACTTCGTGTACCTGCAGTCATAAAATAGACCCCGTTCGTGGCCCTCAGCTTCTTGTCCAGTAACTCCTATCCCTACCTCCCATTGTGCCATCTGGGTACGAGTAACCAAAGTGAAGATCGGGTAACCAACCTCGGTCAGATTTTGATCGTATGCTGACAGGGAAGGGGGTCTATTCGAACGTAACCATGGAGGTGCGGCACAAGACAGTTTCTTTTCCCCATGATAGGGTGGCTGAGCACTGTTATCGTGGCAGTGTAAGACTCTAAATAGAATCATGATGGTCCTCCGGCAAGACAGGGGGCTGGTGCAGGTCCTGCAAGTCATCCTGAAAAATTGAACGCAAAGGGAAATCCTCAAAATATTCGAGATAGGACAATCGGACTAGACCCACGCAAAGAAAACGAACTAGAAATTGAAAACTCGTGACATGGAACTGGAAGTTTCTCAACTTTTTTTTGTGAGTACCCGAATTCCTTTGAAAATATTTAGAGCCCGCAATTTCAAAATCTTATGACGGGTTTACATTAGGGAGATCTATAGTTATAGATGGATTTATTCACCCGAAAATAGATGTAAACGGGTGAGAATATATATGATACACTTCTTCGAGGTATATATGTATAGAATGTATAGAATAAATTCAGGCATATGTAAACGCTGGTGAATTTCTCACTGGTGAGAAATCACTAAAGTTGGATGCAGTTCTACTTCAGGTGAATAAATTCACCGAAAATATGAATATATTTATTATATAAGTTCGCGCTAGTGTAAACGGTTGATGCGATTTCTAAAAATCTCATAATTTTTCTTCACACGAATATATCACTAGTCTAAACCCACCCTTAGTGCTGCAGGAGTGTGATTCAAAGGCTCAATGATACGATTGTTTCAAGATGGTTATATTATCTACCACAGCTGCGGCAGTACACAAGAGCTAACTACTGCTTTCATTGTGATGGGGGAGATGCAGAAACGGGTGATTGGCTGGTAGCAATTAAACGGAAGAATATGCAGATTGAGGATGCGAGGCAGCTTTTAATCGACGGTCAGCGATTCTCACATATCATCGACGTCAAAATCTATCGTGGAGCTAACATCGATTCAGACCACTACTGGAATCACTGGCCATCAGGCAAAACATGAAAATTTCCTTAGCGGTTTCGTAACATTTTTCCTTTCTTGCTAAAATATTCAAGATCCCAAATTTGAACGCAATCTGATTTTTTTTATGACTTTTCAAAGCTTGGTATACTGACGTTTTTTGACGTCAAAAAATTGTAATGGGTTGTATCTAGCACACGACCGCAGTTTTCGACGTAGAACTACGGAATTATTTCATTCAATCCACTTGTTTATCACTTCGGATATTATTTTAGAATGCATCGAAATTTTTATAATATCTTTTTAGCTATTTAATTTGTTATTACTTCGGTACTCGACTCGACTTGAAAGAGTCGAGTGGAGTCGAAAGCTATCAGCACTCGTTCATTTGGTTCAATTAACATCAGACTTTCTCCTTCCCACTCAGATATCGATCACAAACTATGAACCCTTTTGCTTCTAAATTCCGTTTGAGATGTGATTGAACCCCATAACATGCAACAGTGAGGTTACCCTACTGGAATTTGAAAGCATACTTTCATGAATTATACGTTTATCTAAATAAATGCAGTGTATATCTATATTCCAAAATTTTGGATACTCTTCCATATCCACACTAGCCCAAAAAATTCTCGTATGCTGCTTTTCTTTGTCGTAGTACACCTTGATACAGAGGGCTTCCTCTCCTTGTATCGATCTGTGTGTGTATGTGTGTGAAATCAGCATTAGGCATGGATGATATCCGCTCGTTGTGTTATGCTAGCTCACTCGCATCTGTGTTTTCGTTCTATTTTATTTTTGGTTTCCGCCTCTAGCCCCGAGAAAAGCCCTTGTGGAAACAAACTCTATTCCATACTCCTCCTTCACCCGACAAGAAAACAATCCTCTCCCGCTCGACGCTCTGCGGTAACCATGTTGCTTCGATGACCACCAAACAAGAAGTGGTGTGGCTTCAAATCGCGGATGGCTTATTAGAACCAAATATGTTGAAAACGATTTGAAAAATAGTGTATCAGTTGCTCGTTATTGACAGCTCTGTTCGGGAATTCACACAAATCGGCAGAAAAAATGTATGGGAAAACGAGAATGCTTCCAGTTTTCATTAATTTAAACTGTTTAGGCATTAATGTATTGTGCTGTATAGTATATCAAACGAATCTTAGAGAATTTCCGATTCCATTGGTGTGCAAAGTATCAGAATTTGTTCGCTGTGAAAATAGTTATTAACGTTAACTTTATTTCACAAAAACGTGACCTGTTTTCTGATTTGGCACCCTTCCTGAAAGACGTAGTTCTACGTCAAAAAAAGTTGTTCGGAACAAAGCATTCATTAGATATTGCAAAATTTGATCATATTAGGCCCGACAAAATAAAAATTAATAAAAAAAAAGTGTTGCCTACCCGTACCACCAATAACGGGCAGTTAACGCATTCGTTTCTGTCCGTATTTCCAGCTCGATATAAGCTCATATATGAATCGTTTGAATTTGTGGATTATTTCTTCGAGAAATAGTTTTTGGGAGCGTGTATGGGTTATACCTATGATATAACCGCAAGGTTGACGTAGGACTGCAGTTGGCTTAGTAATCATTTGTGTTTCTTCAATTATTAATAATCGCACCAGGATGTTCCTTATTGGGTAAGATGTCGTCGCTGCACAGAGCTATATTTTATGTGTATTGATTAAATTAGTGAATGAATGAAACGAATTCAATTGCAAACAAATCCCAATCAGCATTGGGAAAACGTTATCGCAGCAAATAGTTATCAACATTTTGCCTAATCATCAAACGATATTCGTAGTAGTTCAATGAGCTGGTGAGACAAAGCGGTGCATTTGTACCCACTTTTGTAGACCGTGTTGGCAAAACGAATTCCGGAGTGAAAAAATGAATGGGGGTATAAAAGTAGTCAGCAGTACCGCAATACCGCAATACCGATACCGATAAACCCAATTTCTTGGTTTCCGAGTTACGGAAAACGCAAACGAGTAACAAAAGCGCTGCTTGCATCTAATTTGCAATGCCAATTTCCCCAGGCTCCATTGTTTTGAAGTCTGTGTTAGAGAAACATTCCAATTTGCAAAAACACAAGCGAGTACAAACGTATCCGCTGCTTGCATCTACTTTGCCGTGCCGATTTCCCCATGCTCCATTGTTTTAAAGTCTGTGTTAGGGAAACGTCTCGATTTGCAGAAACGCAAGCAAGTATAAAATCACCCGCTGCTTGCATCTATTTTGCCATGCCGATTTCCCCGATTTCCATTGTTTTGAAGTCTGTGTTAGGGAAACATTCCAATTTGCAAAAACGCAAGCGAGCACAAAAGTATCCGCTGCTAGCATCTATTTTGCAATGCCGATTTCCCCAGGGTACATGATTTTGAAGTCTGTATTAGGGAATCGCAATCAAAACTGAGTTTGTAGCGTGCATATGTATTAGTGATCTGTTGGGCAGGCAAAAGAGATCGCTGCATAGGATTTATATGGATTGACAAGATTGAGCTTTGTTTAAATAATAATTTTAGCGAAATAGCTATAGAAATTACGCGCTACACTATTATAATAACATGCGAATATATGTCTCTTTACATAAAAATATTTACTTTTAGCGTCAAAGCCATATACACGGGGAAAATAGAAATTTCTGTTATGGCTATGATCCATATCAATGGAAGCAGATTGATTATTCAAAAAGTTTCACAGAAACAATGCAAATTACACATTGCGATTGTACAGCCGGATTAGGTGAAGTGTGCTCCCATTTAGGCTTTGTGCTTTTGCCCTAAATTGCTGGTCTCGTGAAGAAGTAAAGTATAATGAATATTCGTGTACAGATATCCTTAATCGGTGGTTAGTTTCGCCAAAAAAGCAGATGATTATGTTGAAATTAAGAACATATTCAGCCAGAAAGATAAACCAACCCTCAGATATGATTTCCGGGTACCTGAATGCTCTGTGGAGAAGTGAAAAATAGTTATAAGAAAATTGATCGGAAACGAAAAAAATTCATCAATTCCATCAATAACTTTTGAAAAGGTCCTATGTAACAAATGTAAACAAATCGAGTTAATGGATGCACGCTATTAGTTTTCAATCATTGAATGTATTACAAAAACAATCGTTCACGTATCTATCTTCTTCATCTTTTTGTCGCCGATACAAAAAATATCCAATGTACAGATTCGAATTTTAAGCACCCGGCTGTTACTTCGGACGCTATTCCTCCGACGGCCGAAACGTCCGAAGTAACAAAGCAGTCAAAACAACTCGCAGTCGTACTTCGGTCGTTTTGGAATTTGTTTCTTACAGGTGTTGTTATCGATTTCAGTGTAATTCAACGAGTGATAACAATAATAATCAGTCTTTAGAACGAAATGCTGATATTTGGATTGTTGTTTATTAGTTAGTTTCAAATTTTTATAGTGCAACGTAATATGTCCATTGTGCAAACGCGGGCAGTCAAAACGTTCAATGTAACATTTTTCGCTCCGAGGCTTCAACCTTAATCTCAAATCACGGAACAATAGTTACGATTGGTTTTACGAAGTTATTCTTGACAGCTAGTGGTGAAAACAGTGATAAAGATTGATAGCTTTTAAGACAATTCGCGAAATAATGTTCGGGTCTTCAACTACGTTTTTCTCGAGTTGGCGAAAATGTTACATTGGACCTTTTCAAAAGTTACGCGAGAATTGGCGAATTCATGGAAAATACGAACGAGATCGAACGAGAGCTCGAGCCTCTGTGTCTTGAATCTAGGTCCGAACATGCTGATAATCCTTTCCTGTTATTTTTTCGATTCAAATCTAGTGGGAAAGTCGCTCAATGAACATCGCGAAATAGATGATAGTATGTTAAGCAATATGCGTCACACAAAAGCTCTTGTTCGGTGAATAGCTTGTCTAACTGTTCCACAAACTTCTGTTAGATCTATGGAATATTTCGCGCTAATAGAAAGATCTGAACTATATTTAAACCATCTAACAGAACGGCGATTGATAATGAATCAGCTTCTGCTACCTAGAAGCTACGAATGTAAACAAATGATGTTTGCTCAACAGATGCTCTGCATGTATGTGTAGCAAGAGCCTTATTACTATTTAGCGATTATGAAAAAGACGAAGTGACATCATCACAAGCTGTGTTAATAACCAAATTGTTAGACCTTCATTGGTCGATATTGGTTTCATGCACTTCACATTATTAGGTGGTCTACCTTTGATTGTATGTTTTTAAGTAGTCAATTGAGTTGCGTGATGTTTCACATTTTACTTGTTTTTGTTTAAATACATTTATCTGTTTATCTGTAGACTGGTAAACGATGGAGACCCATTCACGAAAAACCCAC
This sequence comes from Toxorhynchites rutilus septentrionalis, assembly GCF_029784135.1. NCBI lineage: Eukaryota > Metazoa > Arthropoda > Insecta > Diptera > Culicidae > Toxorhynchites > Toxorhynchites rutilus. The sequence continues at coordinate 191,708,495 of NC_073746.1, forward strand.
AATGGATATTGATCGAGGTACAAATACCCATTTAAATAAAATAGTTTCTTGTTTGTGCAGAAGTAATCAACACTTGTTTCTCTGTTTTTAATATATTGCTGCCAGTATGTCATTGGTGCTATCATGCAATGATAACACACATTTCCATAATCAAAATGGAATGATTCACATTTTTACCGCTTTGGTAAAACATGCGCATGTTATAATCCTATGCCATAACATATTATTGTTTTTGGATTATATGATGAATTTGCATGACAAATGTTTTTGCTTAGTTTATCCGATACAATCAAGTAAGAAATTTTGGATTTTTCCTAACAAGTTATAAGTAGTCGACTAGAACATAATCCCATCCTTTCAGTAAGTCTGATATTTCTTGTGTAAATTTTGATACTACTCATTCTAATGCCTTTTTCGTGTTTGTCCTGTTTCACAATTACCCTGTGTCGGCAATTCAAAACATCATAACAGTGGTATATCTTATGCGCGGATGTTTCAATTATTGACTTCGTCCGTTTAGGACAGAGTTGTATTGTTTTAGTTATTCTTAATTTAATTAAAGATCACACAAAGGAAGGTTCATCCGAATTGTGTTTGAGTATTTTATTGTGTTCTTCAAGGCGGTGAAAACCGTCAGAAATTATCCTGGTCATTATATCGACCGGGGATTGAGAGATTTTACTCTGTAAATCCAACCTGCGCTTGACTCTGGAGTTGTGAAGGGGTTTTTCAAATGTCTTCACATGGTACGAAAAAATGTCTTCAAATGTCCTCACAACCATATCGGAGAAAACTATAATTCATAACTTACCTTTAAACGAAGTTTGATAGCTATGTGAATCTATGTTTATTCTAATTTATATTATTATATGACGCATTTCATCAAAATTACCTTGAGATTTTGAAGTTTATTTCAATAAATATGAACAAAAACCATATTGCACAACTGCGAACTGAATTTTATGAATTTAGAAATGATAATTGGCTCGATAAATTGTTGATTGGGTGAATATAGCCCCAGTTCTTTCTCAAAAACGGGACTGTGAAGAACTGTGAAGTTTTGGTTGTAACTCAAACCATATTCATTGAACTAATTATTGAAACGGTATGTAACCGGATGTAACATTAGATTTGTGAAGTGGTCGTTTGAAAGAAATTTGCGTATTAACGTATTGCATAGTATAGACTCAAAATAATAAAAATACAATGCCACAATCATTCGAATTTCCGAGCGCAAATAATATTATGTCTTCTAGAGACAATAGGTCGTATGAATAAAAAAAAGTATTTACTTATTCTGCCCGTTTCCAAGTGAAGTAAACGTTCCTAGTATTTACTTGAATCCGTATGAATAAAAGTTTACTTTACTAATTTGGTTTTCGAATTCGAACATAGTTTTTACTTTGTCAAACATCTATCAACTGATTGTTTAGGTTTCGTTTCAAAACGTTTTTTTTGGACAAAGCGTGAATTCGCGATGAAAAAGGAATAGTGTCGACGTCTGGTGACGACTTTCAATTAGGGACCATAGTTTGGGTCCCTATCTCGTTAGTGTAATACCTATCATATTAGAAGACACGAAGCCAGTTTTCAAATGTTAAAATTTGAATGAAAATGTTCACATCATGTTATTTAATTACTTAAAACACTTTTTTCCGACTTTTATTTAACCCTTTGTCTATACATTTCCAACATCATTACTGAAAATTTTCATTATAATATAAAGTTGTCTTCAAAAACAATATTCGTACAAGATTTTTTCACCACCTGCAAACAAAAGTGTTTTTTATTTAAACAGAATGCCAAATTGGTACGGAAAGGTTAATTTTCATTCATAATTTAAATTTCCAAAACGTGTTCATTCCGCCTGAAAATCAATCAATTTTTTTACGCTCCCCTAAACTAGTAAACGAAGCTCAATGCCATCAATGCAAAAGTTAACTTGTTTAACTTCAAGCGCAAGATAGCAGCATTAAACATAAATCGGATATGACATCAAAACGAATGATAGTGTTTTCAGATTCAAAGTATGCTCATGAGCATACTTGATAATAACGAAGTAAATACTTGATGAATGCTGTTGAATGCATGCATGATTCATACGAAATCAGCTAAACATCCATTTTCGAAAAGTAAATACTTTGTTGTTTCTTTTATTCATACCAAACGTAGTAAAAACTTAATCTCACTGCTCGACTGCTCGAATGAAGTAAAGGTGAATTTTGTTTTTATTCATGCGGCCTAATATGTATTCAGACTGCTTGAAGTTCTCCCGAACAGTCTTCCGAAAAACACTTACACATGTCCACGCGATGTGAAAATTCCATGGTTTTGTTTGAATTCGAACATGATTCTCGCTAGTGTTGAGTGTCTATCCCCAACACGAACAATGATACACAAACATAGACATGTGAAAACAAACACGATGTTTATAATTCAAGAACATCATGTACAAACATATCACCCGATGTCGCAGTATTCATTGCTTTCGTTTCGTTTCTTTTCATACACGGAAAGAAGTTATTCATCCCAAAACATTTCTTCGTAGAATACTTTTGACGTAGGATTACGTCTTTCGGGAACATATTGGGGTACAAATTGAAAATCGAAAATTGAGTATATCGTGAAAATTGTCCAATTTCAAACGCTTATTGCTCAGTCATTCGATGATGGATTGATGAAATTTTTGCTTCAATCGATTTCGGCACTCCATAACAATTTTTCATATTGAAGAAAATAATATATGTCATAAAACTAACTATCGAACAATTGAAAAATCTCAACCCCTATCCTAACGGAAATACCAACTTCTGATTGGTCGAAATTGACGACACATGCGGCGGGTCCCTAACAGAGACACTAAAACCAAGCTGCCTAGGGGAAATCGGCATTGTAAATACATAAAAGTAGGGGGAGCTTTTGCTCCCACCGAAATGTGTTCCCTAACAGAGACATCAAAACCAAGCTGCCCGGGGGAAATCGGCATTGCAAATATATGCAAGTCGGGAGCACTTTTGTACTGCAAGTAAGGTGAGTGATACGATTAATTCTAGCAAATAAAATTTAAATTTGGAACTTTAATGTTGGTTGCTTCGTTAAATTTCATATCAATGATCGATCGTGTATTGTGAAAAATTTAGCACAAGTGTAAGTGTAGAGCAAGGGGACGAATTACCCGCAAAGGAAGGAAAGGAGGGTATAAGGATATAGGGACAATCACACACCAGAACTTGATACATGAAACGATTTATTTCAATTTTCATAAATAAAAACCAAGGTGTGTTATCGCTCGAGAACGGGTCGTTTGGTCTAAGCTGTCTGTTTTGTTGTGTTCATTCTCACCCAAGAAAAGTTTATACAATGAGAAAAATTGGAAAAGTGAAGAAATATTATAAAATATTAGAAAGTGATTTTCCATATGCTCTACATATAAGATTAGGTGTTGTTAGTCCAATTTAAATTCGCATCAACAGATAGCCTAACGGAATCTTACGTCAACTATGCGGTCGTGTCTCGGACACAACCCTCCTGTGACTTTTTTCACAGAAACGAACTTGAAATTTAGGTCGCATTTCAAAAATTGCACGAACTAAGAGGCTATGAGTTCATGCACCAAAATATATATTTTTATTAAGGCTCATATGGCGTCAGCCTAACGAGGCCAGGAGTTCAATATTTTGACAATGTTTGCTTACAACTATGTTAGTAATATGTAACCGATTACTCGCGGTTGGCTCGAGGTTAGTATTACAAGTGTTCTCATAATTGAGATGTTGCAGTCTTCAGTGCTCTGTACGTGTGCCCGACATGGGATACTTCCTATTGGGATGCAGCTGACCGTTAATCAACAACGACCCCCTAGTCTGCACCCCATATCTAGCGTGGTGCGTCTTTTTCGACTCGAGGAATCCAGGATAGAATGATCACTAGCCGGCGCAATCATCAGCTCATGTAGACTTGTCATGAGCGGTACAACCTTTGGCTCTTGTTGAATCATCATTGGACTGCACAACCTTTGGCCCATGTATCTGTAGAGAGTGTGTGTATGTATTGACTTGACTAAGTTACTCCGCTCGACACCGATCATCCAGCACTAGAAGTTGACGTCAATCTACCGACGCCAACTGGATTTGAAGATGTACCAGATCTGACTTCCTTCAATTTCCAGAAAGCTGATTTCGCAGCATTACATCAAGCTATAGCTCAAGTCGACTGGGAATTTCTGGAGACCATCGAGGATGTGGATGCTGCCGTTGCCAGGTTTTCTGATGTCATGACCCGTATCATCGTTGATTGCGTTCCTGTGCGGAGGACTGCACGGAGACCAATCTGGGGCAATAGACGACTGGGAGAACTCAAAAGATTGCGATCCTCTGCTCTCCGGCGTTTCTGTAGGTTGCGCTGTCCATTTGCTAAGCAAGAGCTGAACCGAACGAGCAACGAATACCGTTTGTACAATCGCTTCCTGTATAAACAGTATACGAGGCGTATGCAGAAAAATCTCCGTAGAAACCCGAAACTTTTCTGGTCCTTTGTCAACTCCAAGAGAATGGAAAAAGGCTTGCCCGTGAACATGTTTCTGGTGAACCACTCGGTTAACACTGCACTCGAGAAATGCAATCTTTTCGCTACTCACTTCAAGCGAGCATTCAATTACCGTTCGTCCTCCGAAATGCAAGTTGCTGCCGCCGTTAGAGACACTCAAACCAACGTATTGAATCTTGACATCTTCCGAGTCACCAGCGATGTTGTGGAGGCTGCGATCCGCAAATTGAAGTATTCTTTGACTCCCGGTCCGGACGGTATCCCTTCTTGTGTACTCAAAAAATGTGCGCCAAGTCTTGCCTACCCTTTATCGGTTCTATTCGACACCTCTCTACAGCAGAGTATGTTTCCTTCGCTATGGAAGCAGTCAGTGATGTTTCCAGTACACAAGAAAGGAGACAAACGTAACATAGAAAACTACCGAGGAATCACATCACTTTGCGCCTGTTCAAAAGTTTTCGAAATCATTGTCAATGATGCTGTGTTTTCCTGTTGCAAGAACTATCTGTCAATGGATCAGCACGGTTTTTTCCCAAAAAGGTCTGTCACAACCAATTTGGTCGACTTTGTTTCCATTTGTCTGCGCAATATGGAGCAAGGTACACAGGTGGACGCAGTGTATACGGACCTCAAGGCTGCTTTCGATCGCGTCGATCACAAAATCCTTCTAGCAAGGCTGAACAAACTCGGGATTTCATCAAGACTAACGACATGGTTGAACTCGTATCTGAAAGATAGACAGATGTGTGTCAAAATCGGACCTGCACAATCTGCGACATTCTCTAATCCTTCGGGAGTGCCTCAAGGAAGCAACCTAGGTCCATTGTTGTTCTCACTATACATCAACGAAGTATCCTTGATACTTCCAACTGGGTGCCGCTTATTCTATGCTGATGATGTGAAAATTTATATGGCAATCAGGAACGCACTAGATTGCCATAGGCTTCAGGATCTGGTCAACCGCTTTGAAGAATGGTGCTTGAGGAATATGATGTCGCTCAGTATCTCGAAATGCAGCACTATTTCGTTTCACCGGAAGCTCAAGCCAATAGTGTTTAACTACTCCATTTCTGGTCAAGTTCTGTCGCGAGTGAGCCACATCCGTGACCTTGGAGTGACCCTTGATAAAGCGCTCAGTTTCCGACTGCACTTCAACGAAATTATTGCTAAAGCCAACCGGCAGTTGGGATTCGTTCATAAAATTACAAGTGAATTTCGTGATCCACACTGTCTTCGATCTCTATACTGCTCGCTAGTTCGATCTACACTGGAGTTTAGTGCAGTTGTCTGGTGCCCGTTTCAAACTAACTGGATTTGTAGGATTGAGTCTATTCAGCGGAAATTTGTGCGACATGCTCTCCGGAATCTTCCGTGGCGGGATCCACTAAACTTGCCACCGTACGAGGCTCGTTGCCAACTCTTGGGACTGGAGACGCTGGAAAGGAGACGTTTCAACGCTCAGGCTATGTTTGTCGCCAAACTTTTGACCGGAGAAATCGACTGCCCTGCACTGTTGGAGCAAATTAATATGTATGCGCCTGAACGTATTCTTCGTACCAGAAACTTTTTGTATCTTGAGGGACGCAGTGTGAACTATGCGTTGCACAATCCTGTTCGTTTTATGTCAGTCCGTTTCAATGATGTGTTCGACTTATTTGACTTTAATATCTCTTCGGACACTAAAAGCTACACTTACACTGCACTACATATGCTATGTGTGCATGAGATTGCATCATTCTTTCTTCTCCTCTTCTCCGCTCGTTTTATAGCTCGGGTCGCGATCGTCGCGAACAAGCAGTATTGGCCATTTGTATTCAAAGATCCAGCCAAAATTGTTGCTCCCGTGGTCGAGTGGTTAGCGTCACGCCTAACATGTCACTGCTGAATAATTCAATTTTAGTACTTGTTCAAATAGCTAATAATAGCGAATGTTACATGAATTCAATATATAAATTGATGCGTGCACTAAATAATGATATCAAATGTGAAAAACTCTCATATCAATCGATGTTTATTTTGTTCAGAACAGAAAAAGCGGTTTATTTTATTTGCCCAATATTTTTGATGAAGCACCCATTGTCATGAAAGGAAAGCATTTTTTCCATGTCAACATACCAACACACCACGCGTTGAGTGGTGGTGGTGTGGTGTCCGATTCGCTTCTTCTACTCTACGCACTGCCGGTGCTTGGGGTGAAAATGCAAGAGAAACTGTACACCATGTTCGAACATCATGTGAAACATTGGGATTAAACATCATATGTCCAAACATACCACGAATACAAACATGTCACATTTTCTAACATAGGTACGAAAAAATCATGTTTGTACTCAAACACAAAACTGTGAACAGCAGCGTGGACATGTTTATTCTGGACGCAGTGTTTTTTGTGAAACATGGAAGACTGCTCCCGAATTTGAAGTAAAAGTCGCTTTGTTGTTGAATTCATTCCACAGTCTACTCTCCCTTACTCAATGTTCTGTCTCTCGATTTCTTTTTCTCTATTATAGTGACTTTCAACACATTTCGGCTGGTTAGTCACTTTTACTTCCATTTTTGGAAGAATGTCGGGAGGGGGTTCCGATCGGGCAGTCGTCGGGTGCAGACGCATTTTAGTTCGCTCCGCGTTTGGTTTTTTTTTCGTCGTGCAACATGTTCAAACGTGTTTCAGTTTCATCCACCGTGTGAAAATGTGTCAAATGTCGGAGTATCTTCGGAAAGTATTTGCTCAGAAAGGCTAAAAGTGTTTTCTTCGTTTCCTTGCCAATTTGCCAATTCATCGAACCGGCTCAGACTTGTTCGCGTGTTATCTCCCTATCAGTTTTAGTGCGAAGTGTTTGTGTGTGTATATGTCGTAGTGCGTTTATCACCGCGGGAGAATCAGCAGGCGTTATGTCACATCGTGAGCTAATTGCATCTCACCATTCTTTTTGTTTTTGAATTCCCTTTTTTCCCATTATAATGGGCTCGCCCAATCATTATAGTCATATCCAGAAAACATGTTTTATATAGAGGGAAAAGTTTTTTGATTATCGCCCCACTCACACATGGCGTTGAAAACTATTCGTGTCGCTGTGTTCTTAATCGTCGCGCTCTCTGTGTTGTTAGGCGACGTTCCTCTCTTAGACGTGTATGTGTATGTAAGGTGGGTATTTGTTTTGTAGCTGACTGATGCTTCTCCAGTTTGCGAGTAGCGAGAGCGGAGTAGTACAATGAGTTGTTGGCGGGCCTGAACCGGCCGGATGCGGCGATATGAGGTACAAGTCTTTCTGATTCTCGCGTACCATGGGCTCTCTGCTCCTAATCGTCACACGCAGTTATTTGCTATGACGTTCCTCATTGACGGGTGTGTATGTGTAGAGAGGGTGTTTGTGTTGTGGAGCTAAGGGAAACTGTTCATCTCAAGTTTTCTCTTCTCTTCTCCAGCAAGGTTCTCTTTTCTCTTACACATACATTAAACGGGTTTCATTTGGTTTGCACTGGCATCCGCATCACTGCAAATATGTGTAGCCATTCACTTCTCGCAATTGCATACGATTCGTGCAGCCGCATTTTCGCTGCATATTGGGGAGTTTTATTTTGTTTCGTCCCAATGTAGTTATTCAATTCCTTTCTGTAGAATGGGGATTTTGAACGTAGTGGAGGATTTGACAACGGCTTTCTCATGCAAGCAGCGAGTATCGAGAAGACTTCTTCATCACCTGTGACATGAACCGACATGGAACGATTGAGATTGCTATGGAGTGGTGCGGAGAGGCGGTTTTTCAGATGTGCATTTTTTGACGTAGGACTACGTCTTTCATTTCTATACCGGGGTGTAAAATCAAAGTTTCTAAAACGAAAGCGTTACGCCGGAGACCGAGATTTTGAGCGTTAATAGCTCTTAAACAACTGAACGAAATGGTATGATAAACACTTCATTCGAAAGATAAAATGTCTACGCGTCATATACTTGTTACTTTTTCATCCAAAAACTTGTTTCAATAGCCTTAAAATTGCTTTCAAAACGGGCTATTGAAATCACCAATCGGTATATAAGCGAGCGCCGCTCGTAAACCCACTCAGTTATGATTGAACAGCGATTGGAGCATGTTGTCGCTGTTGTTGTGAAGCTAATTTCGTTTATCATGAAAGCGCTGATGAACGGTATCACCAAGAGCCTGTTTGTGCACCTAAGGCCAGAAGGGAATCCATCAGGAGGAGAGTGATGCCACGGTTCCGCTTGAAACATCGGAGCAGCCGCCACACACACACATACACGCGCGGAATTCTCGTTGCTATATCCATCGTTGCTGAAAAATAATCTGCCAGTTCCCCTGGGAATTGAAAAATACATTCATGCAAAAGAGTTTATTTTAATGTTTTCTATCCATATAACACTGCAACCAAATTCATTTGGTTTTGTGATTTTTCAATCAATCGCAATTAACAGGAAACCTTCTGCATATTTTTTTCCCCATCAGTGGAAAATTTTCGTATCCAATATTGGATGCATAACATGAAAAACGGAAAATGTTTCACATCGCGAAAATCAAGTCATTTTTGAGCTATTATTTGCTTTCTACTCATACAATGCTGCGACCAAATACATTTCGTTTTGGATTTTTTCAATCAAGTGCGATCAACGTAAGACCACGTCTTTCGACAATTTATTAGAGGTGCAATGAATATTTAGGAATTCCCGCTCTACGTGCACTGGCAAACAATGTTTACTCAACAATTTCTCAAACGAGAAATGGGTGTTGTGAGAAAGGATTAGCGAACGCGAAAACGACAAACGGGAGAAAGATATGTTTGGAGGTTGAAGGAAATTGGCAGAAAACTTCTTCATTCTATCATTCAAATAATGTGATTTATACCACTTCGTTTTGCCAGAAAGAGATTATTAATGCTCAAAGGAGGAATCGAGTCCTCCGAGGAAATTACCCAGCGCAAATTAGAGTCGACTATCGATTGCGGCATTCGTACACAAATAATTTTATAATGCAGTTTCACCAAAGTGATTTCTTCGGATATATTCACTACATCATGTCATGTAAATGCTCCTTTCAGTTCGGCCTGTAAAAAACTTTTTTGAACTCTAATCCATCAAATTTGGAGCCCTGAAAAGGGCCGTTGATTATATGCTAAGCTAATATAGCACGCTCTCCTCGGATACGATGGGCCAGCTGGATGTCCTTGGGCATGATGTGACGCGTTTTGCATGAATAGCACACAAATTGGTATCTTTGAATAAGCCTCCTGCAGCGTCATAACCGCGGAACTTTGGAAGCGCAAGTCGGTTTTGAAGTCCTGAGCAATTCCACGATCCAAATGCTGCAAAGGTAGATTGCGGATCAGCAATTCAGTCGATTTCTGATAGCGACGAATTGCACGCAAAGTTCCCGGTCGATAGCGATGTGGCTTCTTCACCTATCCTGCGGCTGGTGCGCTTATCCGAGCTGCTTTCGTGTGCCTTACCACCGAAAGACTAACGAGCTGTCTGCTTGGTCCCAAACAAACGAGTCGTCACGGTGCGAGAGTAGAGTAAGAAATGAACGAAAGCAAAGGAAGCGTCATTTTATAAACCATAAAAGTATAGAATCTAAACCCCACCCTTATTATATTCGTAGCTTACCCTGAGAGAGAAACGAATAACATCGAAGTAAGTATACAGTAAGCTTATATATTAAAGAGGGTGGGGTTTACATTCGATACTTTTATGTTTTATATAATGACACTTCCCTTGCTTTCGTTCATTTCTTACTCTACTCTCGCACCGTGAGGACTCGTTTCATCGGGACTAAGCAGACAGCTCGTTAGTCTTTCGGTGGTAAGGCACACGAAAGCAGCTCGGATAAGCGCACCAGCCGCAGGATAGGTGAAGAAGCCACATCGCTATCGACCGGGAACTTTGCGTGAAATTCGACGCTATCAGAAATCGACCGAATTGCTGATCCGCAAGCTACCTTTGCAGCATTTGGTTCGTGAAATTGCTCATGACTTCAAAACCGACTTGCGCTTCCAAAGTTCCGCGGTTATGACGCTGCAGGAGGCTTATTCGAAGATACAAATTTGTGTGCTATCCACGCAAAACGCGTCACATCATGCCCAAGGACATTCAGCTGACCCGTCGAATCCAAGGAGAGGGTGCTATATTAGCTTAGCACATAATCAACGGCCCTTTTCAGGGCTCCAAATTTGATGGATTAGAGTTCAGAAAAGTTTTGACGTGGGACTACGTCTAACCGGAGTATATGGGGGGTAAAATGAAAACTTAAACACAGAACATGCAGGAAAAAATGAAAGATTCCGAATGCTTATAACTCGAACATTTCTTGCTGGATCGGAAAGATGTTTGCATCAATTGATAGGGAATATTTCTACGTTTCTATCGCAATTAATAGAATGTTATTTTTCATTAGATAATCAATTGAATAATTGTAAAATGTTAAGCGTTATCTAAATGCCCTAACTGCCTCATTTTGATTGGCCCGATCTACGGTTTCCCTAACACAGCCATCAAAACCAAGTAGCCTTGGGGAAATCGGCATTGTAAATACATGAAAGTATGGTGACTTTTGTTCTCACCGAAATGAGTTCCCTAACACAGACTTCAAAACCAAGCAGCGTTGGAGAGATCGGCATTGCAAATACATGAAAGTCGGGGGTATTTTTGTTTCGACTGAAATGTGTTTCCCTAACAAAGACTTGAAATACATGGAGCTTAAGGAAATTGGCATTGCAAATACATGCAAATCGGGGGCATTTTTGTTCCGACTGAAATGTATTTCCCTAACACAGACTTCAAATCCATGGAGCGTGGAGAAATCGGCATTGCAAATACATGTAAGTCAGGGGGTATTTTTGTTCCGGCTGAATTGTGTTTTCCCAACACAGAACCAAGGTGTTTGGGGAAATTGGCATTGCAAATTCGTGCAAGTTGGGGGCCTTTTTATTCCGACTGAAATGTGTTTGCCTAACACAGACTTCTAAACCAAGATATCTGGGGAAATCGGCACAGCAAATAAATGCAAACTGCGAGTACTTTTGCACTCGCTTGCCTTTGTGCAAGTGCCTGAAGTTCATCAAATCAAGCAAATTCGCGATTCGAGAAATACGTACACTTGAGAGATGTAAACTTCAGAAGGAAACGTAAAATAAAATAATCGTTTGATAATTCTTGATGATTCATATTTTTTCCTAGGCATCATACCAAACGTAAAAAGGACTGTCATTAAATTTACTTGTAACAAAGAACATAACCTATCACAATGCATGAAATGACCTTATATGGAATTATACAATATTTTTACTCACAAAGCATATATTGATTTCAATTGAGTTCGGGAATTGTTTCATTCTATTAAAAATTCAATCAATACAAACGAATGATTGCTACACTAAGGTAGTCCCACGTCAACCTTGCGGTTATGTCATAGATATAACCCACCCATTTTTTTTTTTGCAGGCCAAACTGAAACGAGAATTTTCGTTTGGATGCCATACAGCATCGAAAAAATTCCGGAAAGATCTAATCGTTGCTGAAAAATAAGCTGCCAGTTCCCTGGGAATTGAAAAATACATTCATGCGAAAGAGTTTATTTTAATGTTTTCTAACCATATAACACAGCGACCAAATACATTTGGTTTCGTAATTTTTCAATCAAGTGTAATTAGCTGGAAAGGGGGTAAGGGGGTTCAAAATCCGGATTTTTAGCGTTACGTAATTTGTGAACGACGCCTGAGGACATCGACAAGACAACATCGTTACTGAACGAGCTGAACGGATCGAGGGATCGAGGGATTCATTACCTGGCCTGACCTGACCTGAAATGCAATCAGTTTGTTTTAACTGTGAGGGAGCGCAGAAAAGCCGATCGATCAGAAGGAGAGGAGAAGGTGACCAAGAGAGTATCAGCATCGAAATACGGTTCCTCGGGAAGACATCGAAGCAACTGCCACACACACACATACACGCGCGCAACTCTTTTCGTTTGCTGGTTATCGAGAAGAAACCTGGAAAGAAATGATCGTTGCTGAAAAATAATCTGCCAGTTCCCCTTGGAATTGAAAATTACATTCAAGCGAGTTTGTTTTAATGTTTTCTATCCATATAATACTGCGACCACATACATTTGGTTTTGTGATTTGTCAATCAAGTGCTTCTGAAGATTATTCTTCAGAACAAGGTTTTTTGTATCCAATATTGGATGCATAAAACCTTGAGCCTCCAACGTAACGCTCTCGTTTTTGAAGTCACCCAAATATTTATTTATTTATTCATTCAGGATGGATTTAGATTCAACTTCAAACAAATGATCTCTAAATCAACGAATCAACGATAGTCCTACGTCACCCTTGCGGTTATACCATAGATATAACCCACTTCCTGTTTTTTCATTTGATTAGATGGTGTCAGCGTTTTTGCTTGCTTACTTCACTTGTCCTTGGTGTTTGTGCAAGTTTTTTTTTTCTATCTTTCGAGTTCATCGCTGTTATTTTTTTTTCAATGTTTATTTTTGTTTTTTTGTTTAGGGATGTTTCAATCCATCGTTGTTTATCTGACGTATTGTGCGGATAATAGGGATCCTGATAGCGAGCCTCATTTCGCGTTGGGGACGAGATGATTTGTATGCAAGGTTAAATACACTTCGTCTCGTTTTCGCCGTGGGGTGGCGTTCGTAATCAGGCTCATGGTTTAATTATGTTAGAGATTTTTAATTTCATAATTTGAGTCAGAAGACTCTAATTTTAGTGTTCATTTGAAATAAATTAGTTAGTTGAAAGAATTTATGCATTTATATTAGATTTTGGTTTTTCAATTCCAGCCACTAAATTGAGTTTATAAACTCAGACTACAGGTTCTTCATCCGTTTAGTGCTCTTGGTTAGCTTCTCAGGTTTCCGAAACATAACTCCCTGCCATCGTTATTAGAGTTCGATACAGAATACGCGGGATGAATAACGAAATATATCGCCCGTCTTATTGGTTCCATAGGAATTCCCTCGGTTACCTTTTCAGGTACCCCAAAGAGACTCTTCGCCGTCATGATTGAATTTAGATACGTACGTACGATAAAATAACAAAATATATAGCCAGTCCAATCATACTAACAGGTTTTCCTTTTTAGAATACCTAATGATAATCTCTGCCGCGTGTTATGATTTTCAGAATTTTGGTTCGTCGAGTGGTCGATAGTTCGCCTATACCACAGTGAATCCTAATTCTTACCTCTCCCTACTAACAACTATCCCTCCCATGATAAACGCTAGGGAACCACGCTATAGAGGCGACCCTTCTGGCCTTCGGGCGGCGAATATCATACTAACATTCCTTCCCTTCCCCTGGTGACTGTAAGGACGTGGCCGGCGTCGTTATTGACCATTTAAAGCTCGAATCACGGAAAATTGCACAACGAGAATGATTTGCTAGTCCCAAGCATCATTCTGTGTGTTCTTTGCGCAATTTGGTTGGTTCAGGTCAATCACGGAGAGCAACTACGAATTGTACAGTCTACCCAAGCTCAAGCTCAAGCTCAAGCTCATTTTTGGAAGAATGTCGGGAGTGTGAATTGAACTCGTGATCTCTGCGTGAAAAGTATGGATGTTACCACTACGCCAGATCGCCTCCCTGTATCTCGATATTTTCCCTAACTCGATGAATTTCATGGCACCTTTGATTGATTGTACAAGCATTCTGCTCTCCATAACTCGATACCTTCTTAACTTGATGGTCCCTTGGATATCGAGTTAGAGAGAGTTGACTGTATATGCTTGTGGACGTACTGCTTGGAAAAGTTTGGAAAAAGTAAGTGGATGATCTCGAGAAAAAAGTTTCTGTTGATTACTGAGAACAAAAGTAAACAAATGACACTGGGACAAAAGCCTTCTTTTGACGATATTTTCGGCCAATTTCATGGAAATAATATCTCTCAAAAACCCACGTACGCTACCATACTGAAATGTCTTCACATATTTCATAATATCTTCAAAATGTCTTCACAGTAAGTCAAATGTCTTCAAAATGAAGACATGTCTTCAAACCTGGCATCTCTGATAGTTATGCACTCATATTTCATTATGCTGGTTTCTCCATTTACTTTGGATTTTTACCATTATTTTTGTTACAGCCATTATTAAAGCGTTCCATCTTTGCCGTAATCTCGCAAAATGACGTAGGCACCGAAGTGGATGTTTATCATAGATCAATAAAGAATACTTCCAAAAGAAAATCCAGTTTTACAGAAAAGCGAAAATTCGGGAAGTATGTAGGTAAACAGAGAAAGGAGCTGGGACTGCCTACCGTGTTGTCACATAATAATGGGGAGTCATCAAACAGAATGCATATGTGCGCTGTTTAGAGAACAATTCAGCAGTGTTTCATTTTTCACCTGAAGTAGAACTGCATCCAACTTTAGTGATTTCTCACCAGTGAGAAATTCACAAGCGTTTACATATGCTGAATTTATTCAAGTTATATATACTTCGAATAAGTGTATCATATATATTCTCGCCCGATTACACCTATTTTCACGTGAATAAATCCATCTATAGCTATAGATCTCCCTAATGTAAACCCGCCATAAGATATGAATATATTCATTATAGAAGTTCACGCTAGTGTAAACGGTTGATGCGATTTCTATAAATCTCATCATATTTCTTCACATGAATGTATCACGCGCTGAAAAGAGTGTTCGAGCGGAAGAGCATTGCTAGTCGAATGCATATCAAACGGAAAATGCTAAGTATGCGATTCGAGGGATGGCAACTTCAGGAACACTTTTTGTGGTTCGACAAATTGGTGCGGGAATATCGCGGTACAGGTGCGGAAATGGATAACCTTGATGTAGTATGCCATTTGTTACTGACATTTGGACCGAATTTTGCTACTGTGGTAACTGCTCTCGAGACGATTCCAGAGGACAATTTAACGATGGAGTTCGTCAAGTGTCGACTGCTGGATGAAGAGACTAAGCAGAAAGGAGCAAATATTGATTTGTTTAAGGCGAAAAGTGATACTGCAGCTTTCTCCGAAATGAAATCTGGAGTGAAGCAACCGAAGAAATTAAGGTGCTTTTGTTGCAAGAAGGAAGGTCATAAAATGGTCAACTGCCCAGTGAAGAAGAAAAAGAATTCTGGTCAGTGTGGGCAGCAGAAAACAAATGCAAATGTTGCGGAAAATTCCAGTAGCAGTGTTATCAGTTTTATTAGTAATAGTGGTAGAATAGAACCGAAAAAAAAGAAGTCTCGCGTAACTTTTGAAAAGGTCCAATGTAACATTTTCGCCAACTCGAAAAAAACGTAGTTGAAGACCCGAACATTATTTCGCGAATTGTCTTAAAAGCTATCAATCTATATCACTGTTTTCACCACTAGCTGTCAAGAATAACTTCGTAAAACCAATCGTAACTATTGTTCCGTGATTTGAGATTAAGGTTGAAGCCTCGGAGCGAAAAATGTTACATTGGACGTTTTGACTGCCCGCGTTTGCACATTGGACATATTACGTTGCACTATAAAAATTTGAAACTAACTAATAAACAACAATCCAAATATTAGCATTTCGTTCTAAAGACTGATTATTATTGTTATCACTCGTTGAATTGCACTGAAATCGATAACAACACCCGTAAGAAACAAATTCCAAAACGACCGAAGTACGACTGCGAGTTGTTTTGACTGCTTTGTTACTTCGGACGTTTCGGCCGTCGGAGGAAAGTGGCGTCCGAAGTAACAGCCGGGTGCTTAAAATTCGATTCTGTACATTGGATATTTTTTGTATCGGCGACAAAAAGATCAAGAAGATAGATACTTGAACGATTGTTTTTGTAATACATTCAACGATTAGAAACTAATAGCGTGCATCCATTAACTCGATTTGTTTACATTTGTTACATAGGACCTTTTCAAAAGTTACGCGAGAAGTGGTTTATTGATTCAGGTGCATCAGACCCAGCCGGGTGACGTCTTTAGAGAACCCCCCATTGAACTGACAGGAGCCAACATATTGGGTATCCCACTGACATTTTCCCTTTGTTTTCATATGAATTGGGTATCCCACTGACAGTTCTGCTTGAGATTTTGCTAACGATCCTAGCATCAATCATAGCACCCGGCTGATCAGACCATTTAGTGTGCGATCGAGAGCTATTTTCCGAACTCCGTTCGTTAAAGAATCCGATTGAAATCGCTGTGGCTAAAGATGGCGAATCGATTGTCGCAAAAGAGTTCGGTACAGTGAAGGTGTTATCGGTAGTTAACGAGAAGTCGCTTGATTGCACTGTGAATGTGCCACAGCTACGTTGCAATTTTTTTCGGTTCTGAAAGTGGAAAAAGCTGGCATGCGTGTAGTGTTCGAAGATGATAAAGCGAAAATCCGACAATAAACAACATCAACAAATCCGAACTAGTGCTTGTGGTACACGTCGAGATAAGCTCTATGAAATGGATTTTCACTTTTACTCGTTGGAGAATAGGGCATGTGAAACGTTGTTGTTTTCGTGCGGTCGTATACGGAAGAATTTTGAGTTGTAGCACCGTCGGTTTGGCCACATTAGTGAGAAAAACCTGAGAGTTCTTACGCAGAACGAATCGGTGATAGGTTTAAAGATAAATCCGGACAAGAACAGTGAAGTGATCGTGTGTGGACCCTGTGTCGAAGAAAAACAAACGAGACAACCGTTTTCGTCGCGGAATGAAAACGTTCGTCGCGTGTACTCGAGCTGGTGCATTCGGATGTATGTGGCCCTGTAACACCGGTAGGGCTGTGCGGATCGAAATATTTTCTAACCTTTATCGATGATTGGAGTAATTTTTGCGTTGTGTACTTAATGGAGTCAAAGGATGAAGTGTTGGAATGTTTCATGGCGTACGAGGCAATGGTGGCGGCCAAGTTCGGAAGGCGGATTTCCCGCTTGAGAAGTGACAACGGTGGCGAATACAGTGGAAAACGTTTTAGGCGATACTGCAGGTCAAATGGGATCCAACAAGAATTCACTGTGCCGTATACTCCGGAACAAAATGGCGTGAGCGAACGAATGAATCGTACTCTTATAGAGAAAGCGAGAGCGATGCTTCAGGATTTGGGGATAAGTAAGACATTCTGGGGTCAGGCGGTCCAGACGCGTATTTGGTCAACAGAAGTCCGACCAGTGCGTTAGATTCGAACAATACTCCGTTCGAATTATGGGAGTCGCGAAAGCCGGATATTTTAAAAATTCGAGTTTTTGGGTGCCGAGTGTTTACTCACATTCCGAAGGAACTGCGAAAGAAATTGGATCCGAAGTCGTGGCAATGTTTATTTGTTGGTTACTCTCCGAATGGCTATAGGATATGGGATCCGAAGAGAGAAGAAATAGTCGTTGCTCGTGACGTGGTGTTTGTGGAAACTGGAACACCATCGAATGCTGTTGATAGGGCAAACTATGAGGACAATTTGCTGTCTATACCTCGAAATACTGATGAATCGGATGACCAGTATGCGGATGAGGATAGTTCTGATGAAGAATACGGAAGCTTTTTGTAAGATTCGACTGTGGAAGAATGTAGAATGTAGAAGCAGATCTGGATCAGGAGGCAGAAGCGGAACCTGTAGTTGGTAATGCAGATCGACCAGTTCGTGACTGGAAACCCCGGAATGGCATAAAGATTTCGAGGTCGAATACGCTGGGTTCGCATTGAGTGCTATGAATTTTATTGATAACATTCCGACCACGATTGATGAGCTGCGGAAGCGCGATGACTGGGACTCGTTGAGACGTACCAACACCTGGACATTGACGTGCCTTCCTGATGGCCGAACTGCGATTACCTGTAAATGGGTCTTTCGAGTTAAGCATGGAAGTGGCGGAGCAGGTGACCGGTACAAAGCTAGACTCGTGGCAAGATGTAGCGCCCTTATTTAATTTCTAAGTCCCGCTTATGTCGAACCGGCCCCACTTTAGTTTTTGTTTATTCGCCAAATTTCCAGGGGGCAAGTTCAACATAGCGGTTTGATTGTACAAAAGGGGTTCGCGCAGAGTCAGCACCACGGAAACGTGTGCGTACGATTCTAGCGCGACCCGAAAAATTAAGTTAGTAAATAAGAAATTGTGATTGTTCAACATAGTGGTTTGATTGTACAACAGGGGTTCGCGCAGAGTCAGCACCACGGAAACGTGTGCGTACGATTCTAGCGCAACCCGAAAAATTTAGTTAGTAAATAAGAAATTGTAATTGTAAACACAAGATGAAATAAAAAGTACTGAGCCAGTCGGGCCAGGGGGGAGTATGCTTAGTATGCTGGATAAAATTATACCGCGTTGTATTCTTTACTGACTGGTGGTAAAACCAGTGCTACAAAGGGGCTTTACGCAGAAAACAGGGTTCGACTACAACGAGACGTACTCTCCAGTAGCGAAGCTGGATACCCTTCGAGTTGTTTTGGCATTGGCGAATAGGGAACGCATGCATTTACACCAAATGGATGTGAAGACTGCGTTTTTGAACGGTAAAATAGACGAGGAAATATTTATGACTCAACCAGATGGGTTTGAGCAGGGGAAAGACTCTGTTTGTCGTTTGAACCTTTCCCTTTATGGTTTAAAGCAAGCGTCCAGAGCGTGGAATGAACGATTTCACTTATTCATCGTGAAGCAAGGTTTCGTGCGCAGCGAGAACGATCAGTGTTTGTATACACGAGGCGAAGGAAAGAACAGAGTCATCGTAGTACTCTACGTAGATGACATCTTATTGGCCAGTTCATCTCTGAAGGAGTTGGAAGCCGTAAAGAAAAGTTTTTCGAAGGAATTCGAAATGACGGATGTAGGTGAAGTAAAACAGTTTTTGGGAATAACTGTGGAACGAGTTATCCCGAACGGAATCATGCGGATTCATCAAGATTATTTTGATAATTTGCTGAAAAATTTTGAAATGGCTAATTGCAAGACGATATCGACGCATATAGAGAATCGCTTGAAGCTGATGCGAGGAGTTGAGGAGCTGAGAACATCAAAACCGTACCGTGAGCTTGTTGGTTGTTTGATGTACGCTTCGTTAACGACGGGACCGGATCTTTCGGCAGGAGTGAACTATTTCAGTCAGTTCCAGTCCTGTCCGAACGTGATTCATTTGGTGCACCTCAAGCGAATGCTTCGTTACGTCAAGGAGACCCTGGATTTTGGATTGATTTTTCGGGTTGAAGGGTCGCCAATTTTGGAAGCATACTCGGATGCTGATTGGGCCAACGATTTGGTTGATCGTCGTTCCGTAATTGGTTGCATATTCAAGTTATACGGTTGCACTGTTAGCTGGATAACAAGAAAGCAAAAGACCGTTTCATTATCGTCAACGGAAGCTGAGTTGTCAGCTTTGTGCACAGCAGCTTGTCACACGATGTGGATGATACGTTTGCTTCGGGATCTTGGCTTGAGGATCGAGGATCCTATAACGGTACATGAAGACAATCAGTCAACTATCCGAATTGCAGAAGATTGTCATGACCACGGCAGAATGAAGCATGTCGATACGAAGTACCACTTTCTGAAGGAATTGATACAGCAGGGCGTGCTTAAGATCAAATTTGTCGGAACATCGGAGCAATAGGCTGATATAATGACACAGGGACTTCCGTCGTCCCCTTTCAAGCATTTACGTTCGTTGCTGGGATGCTGTGATTGAGCAGGGATGTTGAGATGGCAATCACTGCATCTTTGTTGCCCCACCTTTATTATAGACACATGGTGCCTTTGGCTGATCTCCATTTTATGTCACTTCAAAAACTAACACGTGAGTAAGTCACACTTTTATCGCTTTATCGCTATCTGAAACCCACTTACCCTGCTATATCTGCCAATAAATAATTATGCGCCGAGTAATCAAAAAATGTCCCGTGTGTTGAACTGCCACGAACCGAATTGAAACTTGAGATTTGTTTCACTCGTACAAAAATAACAAAATTGATGTCAGAAAAACTGGAAGTGGGTTATATCTATGGTATAACCGCAAGGGTGACGTAGGACTCTCGTTGATATAGAGATCATTTGTATGAAGTTGAATCTGAATTCATTCTGAATGAATGAATATTTGGAGAACTTCGAAAACGAGAGCGTTACGTTGGAGGCACAAGGTTTTATGCATCCAATATTGGATACGGAAATATCCTACTGATGGGGAAGAATAATCTTCAGAAGCTATCCTGTTGATTGCGATTGATTGAAAAACCACAAAACCAAATGTATTTGGTCACAGTGTTACATGGATAGAAAACATTCAATTAAACTCTTTCACATGAATATATTTTGAAAATTCCCAGAGGAACTGGCAGATTATTTTCAGTAACGATTAGTTATTTCCACATTTTCCTCGATACTGGAAGCCCACCAGTGGTTAATGCCAACTCGATAACCACCTGTTAATAGCACTTGATTGAAACATATTTGGTCACAGTGTTACATGGATAGAACACATTCAATTAAACTCTTTCACATGAATATATTTTGAAAATTCCCAGAGGAACTGGCAGATTATTTTCAGTAACGATTAGTTATTTCCACATTTTCCTCGATACTGGAAGCCCACCAGTGGTTAATACCAACTCGATAACCACCTGTTAATAGCACTTGATTGAAACATATTTGGTCACAGTGTTACATGGATAGAAAACATTCAATTAAACTCTTTCACATGAATATATTTTGAAAATTCCCAAAGGAACTGGCAGATTTTTTTCCAGCAATGATTAGATCTTTCCGGAACTTTCTCGATGCTGAATGGCATCCTAACGGAAAGAGTTCTGCGCGTGTATGTGTCGATCCTTCGCCGTCCACCTCCTCCAGCACGTTAGGCAACGATGTTGTCTTGTCGATGTCCTCACGAAAAATGAATGTGTCTCACCACCAGAATATCGCTTAAGTATGCTTTTTGTGTGTGATTGAATCGAGAGAAGGTGTGGTTTACGATGGCAATTTGGAAGGCAAACTAGAGGGGAATGAACTCTCTGAGCTCGGAACTTTCGGCGACTGAGCAATAATCGATTGCGGGCGCATACAATATTGGATACGGAAATATCCTACTGATGGGGAAGAATAATCTTCTGAAGCTATCCTGTTAATTGCGATTGATTGAAAAACCACAAAACCAAGTGTATTTGGTCACAGTGTTACATGGATAGAAAACATTCAATTAAACTCTTTCACATGAATATATTTTGAAAATTCCTAAAGGAACTGGCAGATTATTTTCAGTAACGATTAGATATTTCCACATTTTCCTCGATACTGGAAGCCCACCAGTGGTTAATGCCAACTCGATAACCACCTGTTAATAGCACTTGATTGAAACATATTTGGTCACAGTGTAACATGGATAGAAAACATTCAATTAAACTCTTTCACATGAATATATTTTAAAAATTCCCAGAGGAACTGGCAGATTATTTTCAGTAACGATTAGTTATTTCCACATTTTCCTCGATACTGGAAGCCCACCAGTGGTTAATACCAACTCGATAACCACCTGTTAATAGCACTTGATTGAAACATATTTGGTCACAGTGTTACATGGATAGAAAACATTCAATTAAACTCTTTCACATGAATATATTTTGAAAATTCCCAAAGGAACTGGCAGATTATTTTCAGTAACGATTAGATATTTCCACATTTTCCTCGATACTGGAAGCCCACCAGTGGTTAATGCCAACTCGATAACCACCTGTTAATAGCACTTGATTGAAACATATTTGGTCACAGTGTAACATGGATAGAAAACATTCAATTAAACTCTTTCACATGAATATATTTTGAAAATTCCCAAAGGAACTGGCAGATTATTTTCAGTAACGATTAGATATTTCCACATTTTCCTCGATACTGGAAGCCCACCAGTGGTTAATGCCAACTCGATAACCACCTGTTAATAGCACTTGATTGAAACATATTTGGTCACAGTATAACATGGATAGAAAACATTCAATTAAACTCTTTCACATGAATATATTTTGAAAATTCCCAGAGGAACTGGCAGATTATTTTCAGTAACGATTAGTTATTTCCACATTTTCCTCGATACTGGAAGCCCACCAGTGGTTAATACCAACTCGATAACCACCTGTTAATAGCACTTGATTGAAACATATTTGGTCACAGTGTTACATGGATAGAAAACATTCAATGAAACTCTTTCACATGAATATATTTTGAAAATTCCCAAAGGAACTGGCAGATTATTTTCCAGCAATGATTAGATCTTTCCGGAACTTTCTCGATGCTGAATGGCATCCTAACGAAAAGAGTTCTGCGCATGTATGTGTCGATCCTTCGCCGTCCACCTCCTCCAGCACGTTAGGCAACGATGTTGTCTTGTCGATGTCCTCACGAAAAATGAATGTGTCTCACCACCAGAATATCGCTTAAGTATGCTTTTTGTGCGTGATTGAATCGAGAGAAGGCGTGGTTTACGATGGCAATTTGGAACGCAAACTAGAGGGGAATGAACTCTCTGAGCTCGGAACTTTCGGCGACTGAGCAATAATCGATTGCGGGCGCATACAATATTGGATACGGAAATATCCTACTGATGGGGAAGAATAATCTTCTGAAGCTATCCTGTTAATTGCGATTGATTGAAAAACCACAAAACCAAATGTATTTGGTCACAGTGTTACATGGATAGAAAACATTCAATTAAACTCTTTCACATGAATATATTTTGAAAATTCCCAAAGGAACTGGCAGATTATTTTCAGTAACGATTAGATATTTCCACATTTTCCTCGATACTGGAAGCCCACCAGTGGTTAATGCCAACTCGATAACCACCTGTTAATAGCACTTGGTTGAAACATATTTGGTCACAGTTTAACATGGATAGAAAACATTCAATTAAACTCTTTCACATGAATATATTTTGAAAATTCCCAAAGGAACTGGCAGATTATTTTCCAGCAATGATTAGATCTTTCCGGAACTTTCTCGATGCTGAATGGCATCCTAACGGAAAGAGTTCTGCGCGTGTATGTGTCGATCCTTCGCCGTCCACCTCCTCCAGCACTTTAGGCAACGATGTTGTCTTGTCGATGTCCTCACGAAAAATGAATGTGTCTCACCACCAGAATATCGCTTAAGTATGCTTTTTGTGTTTGATTGAACCGAGAGAAGGTGTGGTTTACGATGGCAATTTGGAAGGCAAACTAGAGGGGAATGAACTCTCTGAGCTCGGAACTTTCGGCGACTGAGCAATAATCGATTGCGGGCGCATACAATATTGGATACGGAAATATCCTACTGATGGGGAAGAATAATCTTCTGAAGCTATCCTGTTAATTGCGATTGATTGAAAAACCACAAAACCAAATGTATTTGGTCACAGTGTTACATGGATAGAAAACATTCAATTAAACTCTTTCACATGAATATATTTTGAAAATTCCCAAAGGAACTGGCAGATTATTTTCAGTAACGATTAGTTATTTCCACATTTTCCTCGATACTGGAAGCCCACCAGTGGTTAATACCAACTCGATAACCACCTGTTAATAGCACTTGATTGAAACATATTTGGTCACAGTGTTACATGGATAGAAAACATTCAATTAAACTCTTTCACATGAATATATTTTGAAAATTCCCAAAGGAACTGGCAGATTATTTTCCAGCAATGATTAGATCTTTCCACATTTTCCTCGATACTGGAAGCCCACCAGTGGTTAATGCCAACTCGATAACCACCTGTTAATAGCCGCGCGTGTATGTGTGTGTAGCGATGTCTTCCCAGGGAACCGTTTGTGGCATCACTCTCCTCCTGATAGATTCCCTTCTGGCCTAGGGTGCACAAACAGGCTCTTGGTGACACCGTTCATCCGCGCTTTCATGATAAATAAAGAGCTTCACCGCAACAGCGACAACATGCTCCAATCGCTGTTCAATTAGAACTGAGTGGATTTCCGAGCGCCGCTCGCTTATATACCGATTGGTGATTTCAATAGCCTGTTTTGAAAGCAATTTTAAGACTATTGAAACAAGTTTTTGGATCAAAAAGTAACAAGTATATAACGCGTAGACATTTTATCTTTCGAATGAAGTGTTTATCATACCATTTCGTTCAGTTGTTTAGGAGCTATTAACGCTCAAAATCTCGGTCTCCGGCGTAACGCTTTCGTTTTCGAAACTTTGATTTTACACCCCGGTATAGAAAAGAAAGACGTAGTCCTACGTCAAAAAAATTATAGGAGGTTGTGTCCAAGATACGACCGCATTGTTGACGTAGAACTACACTGTTATTTTATGGCTTGAAACTACTAGGAATATAAACACTTCTCATCATTTTGCGCTATTCTCAAAAGAAACGCTTCTGTTAATATTACTGCATTACTTGCATTACTTTCTCATGCTCGAGAGAAGCGCAGCTGTCACCCTTAGTGGAGGAAGTTTTGTTACTGGCAAGCGAAGCCTAATCACATACAAAATTCCAAAACGACATTCACTTTCTTGGTGACTAAACAAGCGAAATAAACTCTTTTTGTTAATAACAACCTCGAAAACAGTAGAAATGCTTCATTATGATCAATATTAGCGCAAATGCAATACTAGTTGAAGGCAGTTTTGCGACTGGCACGCGAACCCAAATAACTTATAATATTCCAGTAAGACATTCAAGATGCTTGGTATTCCCCAGATAATTCTTTGGCTCACAACCTTAACGCTTAACGCTTGACGTGCCGAAATCACCTACTCCGCTGTTATTCGATGCGGTGTGACACTTGCGAAGGCTCGGTTCAATGCGAGCGTTTTTCACTGCACCAACATCGCGTGCATCATTAGAAGACGCTTGCCTCGAAATTTTATTGCCCCTGGCAATGCGTTCGTTTTTTGCAGGGCTCGAGCCTGCCTTCCTCTTCTTCTTGCTCATCACACTACGCGAAGCGTCCAATTTATGACGCGGAAAGAAAAACACACGATACGAATAACGCGAAAAACGAACAGAAAAACCAAACGACGATATCCAAGTTGGATTACCACTGGTGGGGTCCAATCTTAGATCGAAGCGCAACGAAAGCAAAGTGAACTGGATTGCTCAACAGTCCGATGCCAAATGAAAGTTTGCCTCAGCGAGATCCACTGTTTATACTCTAGGCAAGTGTTCGCCTTCATTCTTCAACTTTTCCTTTGTTCACGGGGACTTTAAATCCTACGATTTCCCCTCCGTTGGTCGTCGATAAGTTGCTCGTTATTGACCGCTCTGTTCGGGAAAGCACACAAATGAACAGAACAAATGTATGGGAAAATGGAAACGCTTAAAGTTTTCATGAAATTTAACCATTTACAAACCAGGGGATTCTAATGTATAATATATTAAACAAATCTTACGGTATTTCCGATTCGTTTAGTATGTAAATCGCCAAAATCCGTTCGCGGCAAAAATAGTTATTAACGTTAACTTTATTTCATAAAAACGTGACCTGTTTTCTGATTTGGCACCCTTAATGAAAGACGTAGTTCTACGTCAAAAAATGTAGACTCGGTAACAACATAAGTTGGACAAAAATGTAATTTGAAAAGTGTTCGATTTTCGACAAGGGTGATGCACTTTTGGAACTTGACGACAAAGCGCAAGTGTGCTTTAATGAAATATGAAGAATGGTTTGGCGAGGTATTCTCCAAGCTTCAGTGTGTATTCTCTACGCAAACTGGAACATCGACTCTTCAATTTCGTTTTCGTTCTACTGTCGTTTCCTATGAATTTGGAGGCAGACAATTTAATTTGAATGTGCTTTATGTCGCTTCCAGTTTCACATGCAAAAGGACGATCTCTACTTTCAATTGAAAATTTCATTCGATTTCATTTCTCTAAATTAGATTTTTCCACAGCGTCTTTCAATAAAAATTGTATTAAAAGGGGCATATGAGTCTTAAAACCAGCGCCGATAACTGATTATGCCTGCTATCATACTGTATATTCTTTCACATCGTCATTTTCATTAGTTTCATTGATTACGGTTTGAGCTCCAACGAAATTTTCATTTGGAGTAAGACTCTTTCATTCGATATAAAAACCATTCATTTTCATTTGACGATTTGATAATATTCCTTCGGTGTAAAGAATGGAAGAAATAGACGTGGTGCGAAACGAGACTGTGTGAAGGTGGAGTGATATTCTCTTTATTGAGCGTGAAGAGAGAGTAGCACTATTTTCGATCTGCATGAGTTTACAGCAAACTGAAAAGGCGATAGGCTAATTATTTAGTAACGATGTGTCAATTGAAGTGTAATTGTATGGTCCTGTTCAAGTTATTTTGCTCCGGGAATTGTATAAATGACGCAATATACCTGCAACAGCAGCTGGACATTTGTAGTATGTAGCTGAGTAGTGTGACAGCAATAGAATGGTTTTAAATCCAGAAAAATGTTCAACCATATCGTTCTCGAGGAATTGATATTTTACAATTACACAGTTGTTCATCTCAAGATAAATAAAATGTTATTCGTTGTGGTAGATAGCGGTAGTGGGGACAAATTGGTCATGGGGGGCAAAGTGATCACCTGTTTGTTTGGTAGTATAACTTTGACTATAGATGTCGTATTGATAGTCACCTTATGTTTGAAGAATGTAATGACTTTTGAGTAACCCTGTACTTCAGTAGAGCTGTCGCGTGACGAAATATAAATAAAAACAGAAATTACTCTCTTGATAGCCATTCGGCCGCAGTTCTGTGCGAATGGTATCTAAGGAATGTCTCGTGAAATTAAGTTTATTCAATGTGATATGTTGGACAAATCATCGGTTTGGACGACTATTCACAAATTCTAGGAGAGGTGAACATATATTTTGTTCAATCTCAGCGATTAGTTAGCTTAGAAATTACTTTGAAGTTTGGGGGCAAAGTGGTCATAGGTGAATAATGGCCTACAATGTTCTGTTTACTGAAGCTCATATACCTCATCACATTCTGCTCTTAAAGAGGTTCCTTTTGTGGCTTCCACTCTTGAAAATTATGCCACTCCATCTAAACCAAGCCTCATTAAGCGAAACAATGGAATGTGTTTCTTACAACGCTTTTGTATGCATGAGAAAATTTAAAATGGGACTCTAGGTGAATAGGCCAAGCTTATTTCATACATGTACCTACTTTATGAAACATGCCATGAAAAAATTTGAACGAAAAAAAAGCATAAATCTATCCCATTTAGCTTGATATGTGCGAGTGACCACTTTGCCCCCACTAGGTAACCACTTTACCTTCAAACAAAAAAAAAGTTCGATTTTTCACCTTTTTTTTATAATGATGAAAAGTGTATTATTTAGAATTTTTATAGTAATAGCCGTTTGCTATCTTGAAAACAACAATGAGTTGAACTATAACATTCTTCGAGAAACAGAAATTGAAGCGGTATGCGAACGCTGGAAATGGGCTTATTCTTAGGGTGACCACTATGCTTCCACTTCCCCTACGTAGAAATTATAAGCATTCGAAACCTTTCATTTTTTCCTACATGCTCAGTGTTTAGATTTTCATTTTCTTATAGTCCTGTTAGATATATTCTTACGTCAAAAAATCACAGTACGCATTGGTGGTGAAAATAATTTCATTCATTTACATCATGGCGTGATTATCTTGAAATTCTTTATTTTAGAAACCTTCAGTCCACTGGACTGGTCGTCTGTGTGTTATGTGTGTATCGCAAAATGAAATTACAGAACATCTTTACAAATGTTACATTACATTATTTGACATTGAATTTTACACAGATTAACAATATTTTGTTTTCTATATTTTCAAAAACAAAACACTTCGTTAGATCCTCATGGCATGCTCTACTTTTTGCAAGGATGTTTTCGGGTCACGACACAGGACATTGGGAAGAAGATGTCTAGAAGATCTTGATCTCGTATGACTAACTCCAGAACACTTGTCGACCACTTCGTCACCTGCATTTTTTTTCAAGAAACCACACGAGGACAGGACTTTATGAGCGCTTGTACCCATGAGTGTATGGATTTGGCTACAGCGACTAGCCAAGTAGCGGCTTTGTTGACTGGATCGTAGCCGAGAAGACCTGGCAGATGTCGGCAAGTCTCGGTTCGAAATTAGTCAGTTATTTCTGTCACTTGCCACGGAACGAACTCACTTCATTTTCCCCTTAGAGCCGTCCATGAGCCTGATCTCGTGAAAACGGTATTTTCCTTCTGGGATGGGCATTAAAAGTATGTTGCAGGGCTACCGAGCTTGCTCTAGTTCAAAAGTTGTTCTTGACACCGTTTTCAGCTTGAACAGCTGGGTAGCTTCAATCATTCGCCTCAAACCAGATTTGTTCTCCTAACGTGACACCTTTAAATTCCCCCAAGTGGCGCTTGAAGCTAAGGTCGACTAATACTAGAAGCTTCAGCTACAGCTTCATTTTGGAGTTGGGACCTGCGACCGCAAATCACCGCTTAAAATGCAAACCCTCTTCCTACTGTTCACTGGCCGATAACTTCCTATTGCCACCAGGAGAATGTCGTCCGCGCAGACAAATACTAAAACTTTCCTCGGTAGGACCTGTAACATGCTGAAATTGAACAAAATATCTGTTCACCTCCCCTAGAATATGTGAATAGTCGTCCGAACTGTTGATTTGTCGCAAATATCAGGTCAAATAAACTTAATTTCACTAGAAATTCCTTAAATTCGAAACGCACAAAACTACGGCCGAATGGCTACCGAGAGAGCATTTTTTGTTTTTATTTATATCTTGACATGCACAGCTCCACTGTAGTACAGGGTGACTCAAAAGTCATGAAATTCTTCGAACATAAGATGACTATCAATACATGTCAACAGTCAATAGCTATAGTACCAAACGAGCAGGTGACCACTTTACTCCACGTGACCACACTAACGCTCCCCCCCTTCGACTTGCACTGTGGTCACGCGTATTCTAGGGCTTGCCCCTCGGAATACATTCAAGGCGTGTTATTTGGCTTAAGAAATCTCAACTAAGTATTAATAAATGACGCTAGTTAATGCATACGTTGAGACGGCAAAAGTTCCACAGGGACCGTTTACGTCATTCAAGAGAAGAAGAGAACATCTATTCAGATTCTTCTCGATGCTGGATAACAACCGAACGAAATGATGTTGTATGTGAATCGCACTTAAAGGTGAATGAGTTTCAAGCCATTGTGCTATGTACGAGTTTACGAGTTACGAATGACGCTAGTTAATGCATACGTTGAGACGGCAAAAGTTCCACAGGGAACGTTAACGTCATTCAAGAGAAGAAGAGAACATCTATTCAGATTCTTCTCGATGCTGGATAACAACCGAACGAAAAGAGTTCCGCGCGTGTATGTGTGTGTGGCGGCTGCTCCGATGCCTCAAGCGGAATCGTTTTTCGATGTTGGTACTTTCTTGGTAGCTTTTTCAGTGGCATCACTCTCCTCCTGATGGATTCCCTTCTTGCTTAAGGTGCACAAACAGTCTCTTGGTGACACCGTTCATCAGCGCTTTCATGATGAACTTCACCGCCAGCTTTACCACAACAGCGACAACATGCTCCAATCGCTGTTCAATTATAACTGATTGGTTTTCCGAGCGGCGCTCGCTTATATACCGATTGGTGATTTCAAAAGCCTGTTTTGAAAGCAATTTTGAGGCTATTGAAACAAGTTTTTGGATTAAAAAAGGAACAAGTATATAACGCGTAGACATTTTATCTTTTGAATGAAGTATTTATCATACCATTCGTTCAGTTGTTTAGGAGCTATTAACGCTCAAAATCTCGATCATTGACCAGTTTGTTCGAAAGTTACGACAACGATTTGAAGTAAAATCTTCTGATTAAAATACTAAGATTTGGAAGACATGTAATCGCTGCAGGAATAATAGCAGAGGATTGCAGAGCAGAGGAATTGAAATTCATGCAAAGCACTTGCTTTTATTGTGGAGTGAGATTTCTTAGAAACATTGGCGATATTAGCGATGTATCAGACACTGTTGTTGTCTGTATCGGTTGCGTCTAATGAAAGAAGCTTTTCGTAGCTTAAGCTCATTGAAAACTATTTGAGATTGACTGTTTTGTCTAAACAATTTTTTATCTCGTTGAAATCGAATTAAAAAAGGCTATCGACGTTAAAAGGTTATTAATAATTTTGCCTTAACCAAGACAACCAGATAATTCCACACCGGACGCAGTGTCTCACTCGAAGCCACTGCTGATGGAACAATAGATGAGTTCCCGATATAAAGTAAGTGACGTTCCTATTTCACGTCACTCACGGTGTAGAATAATGTGCGATTCACATAGAACGTTACGGAGAAGAACGTCTACGTTCCGTCAACGTCTCCACCAATTCACAAATGCAGTCAATGCTTCCACCAGCCCGTCACGTCAAATGTCAAACGAATGATTTATCAGGGGTTAGACATCAATTGAATATAGGCTACCCAAAATCAAAATCAATATGGCGTCATTTGTTTACCAACATATCATTTGCGAGGATTGAATTCCTTGAAATCACGGAGATAGTAAAAATAAAGAAAACATGCGCTGCTTTATTTCTAACTGCATGAGCGATTTTCATATTTCGGTTTCTCATGGAGGTGTTCACATTTAACAGGAGGAGTTTAAAGTTTGCCACTATTCGACTATATAACCGGACCGAGTTGTAAACAACAGTAATTGACAGAACCAAAATATCAGTGAACCGCAGCAATATTGGGAACACTGGCAATATGAGGGATTTGACGTTTTAGTCATACCCCTGTGATTTATTTAATGTTATTCATGGTGTCGCCACCTACAACAATTTTAAATTGCAATGCCCTCTTTCGTATCAGCATGCCTAGAAACAGTCCTAAATTTTGAAAAATTCAATGAAATTCATTGAATTCAATTATTTAAATGCTTAAACTTGCTAAGGCTTAGTCCGACTCTTATTCAACAATAATAATATATAGACTATTTCTCTCAGCTAGTCGCAAATGATTTTCACTCCGAAATTTTTCAACTAAGAGATATGTTGGCATAAAAAGTACAATAA
Organism: Toxorhynchites rutilus septentrionalis; assembly: GCF_029784135.1. Classification (NCBI taxonomy): domain Eukaryota; kingdom Metazoa; phylum Arthropoda; class Insecta; order Diptera; family Culicidae; genus Toxorhynchites; species Toxorhynchites rutilus. The sequence continues at coordinate 191,740,021 of NC_073746.1, forward strand.
GTTACTTATAATGCGACATGTCGAGGCACCACTTAGTGTCGCATTGGAGGCGATTTTCACCAGTAATTGAATATTAACGACTGGTGGCGACTTTCAATGTGGGGCCATAATTATCTGTTGAGCCCCGAACTCAATGTTTACAAAAATGTCCAATTAAACGTGTTGCATCACAGGTCTGTCCAATTAGCTAAATGTTGAATTAGATGTAAATTACTGTACAACCAAAATCAAAACAAAAGCCGAGACACGAAGCCCAGACAAAAACCCAAGGAACCGTTCCTCTCCGTCAATTATTCTTTTCTACAAATCCTGCCGATCGTTTTCGTTGAACGTATGCTGACGGGTCGTTACGTTGCCGGTGTATGTGAATGTTTTCATAATAATTACATGGTAGAATAACTGACGTAACGTGACGTGATGGGACGTGAACGTGACGTGGATGTTGTATGTGAATCGCACTTAAAGGTGAATGAGTTTCAAGCCATTGTGCTATGTATTTACGAGTTTACGATTCGTTTATTTGAATTTTATATTAAATTTGATTAAAATTCCTAAATTAACGAAATGATTCACATGTCTAACGTGCAGATAACACTTCACCTTGATAACTTCATATTGGGAGTACGATATGAACCAAGGGATTAATTTACTGATAGCTGATCGCATGTGAATCATAGGTGATGTAATCAATATTTTGATTGAATGGTTAACGTGAGCTATGCATGTACAATATATAATGTAAGTTCAAAGTAATGAGCAGCGCTAAATGATGATCTATATGTACTTTGAATGTGAAAACAAAAAAATGAAAACAGACAATATGCGATGATGTATTAGAAAGTAACGATGCGATTATTCTGTAATGTAGTCCAATGCGGATGCATGTATTCTGTGTCGTTTCATTTGATTTCTATATATCAGTCATTTTTTTGCCTAACGCATTGAATCCATTAACGGAGGTTAGAACTATAAACAAAATACAAGTATTGTGCGTTTCCGTGTGGTTTTGGTAGTGAAAAATGTTTTTTTTTTTCACCAGTGAAACTTTCTTATTATCTGTTATCTCGGTTTACGTTTGGCTTGATTCCTGAAGAAAAACATAACTGATAAATATAATCGTTCAACGATTCTGATAAAATATTTTTTGTTCGATTCTCATGGTGTACGAGCACACACGTTTCCCCCAATTAGTGGAGCAGTCTCGAATTCAACGGTTCAATCAATTCATGGTGTAATCAGCGTTCCTAATATGAAAAGTTATGTTGATGCTTCTAGTGATTATGATGGGAATCAATTCGTATTCTCTTCTTCTTTGAATTTGGATGACTCGTTGATTAAACATATTTTCGGTAAGTGATGTTATCCAACAATTTCTCTAAACTGTTATTGTTCATGGATGCTTTATGTGTGTGGATCTCAGATGATTTGGCTGGGCTTGAGTCCAATGCGTCTCAGACTAAATACATGCTGGCAGGAGGGGCTGATCGTAACAAAATCCTTCTTGGTGTAGTGTTGTAATCTAGAGGTGGTCAACGAGTTTATCTAACTTGGCTCGTTGATAACAACTGACAACAACAACAGAATAGTAGTGAAAATCGAAATTGCATATTGAACGGAAGTTGTGCCTAATATGGGCTCCACAAATCCCTAAGGCCTTAAAAACTCCGAGCCCGTATGAAATCTACCATGTACAAATCCCTGATATGACCTTAGAGGCAAATGAACTGCAAAGTTCAAAGCCTCTGAAATACAAATAAGGACGGAGCGATATGACCGGTGGTCCTCTATGAACACAAAGCATGGATGATGATCAAAAAGGACCCTGAAGCACTTGGTGTTTCGAACGTCGAGTACTCAGAACAATATACGGCGGTGTACAAGAATACCGCAGCTCCGCAAAGTTGGTGTTCGCTCCGAATGCACTAGAGACAAAAGAAGAGCGACAAGATGGATCGGAACTTGGCAAGAATTGAACAAAAGAAATCACAGCTTGCATGTTTTCGCTATGACGGTTTCTCCAGGTGACTAGATTTTGCGTCCGTGTTCGGGAACACATTGCGATCACCAATCATCATCAATGAGCTAGACTGTTTAGACTTCAATAGCTTGCTTTCAAAACAATTTTTAAGGTATTTAAACGATTTTTTGGACCAATAAGTGGCAATCATATAACTCGTTGACAATTTATCTTTCGGATGAAGTGATTATTTTACCGGCATTGAGAAATACTATTTCGAAAGCCTTGCTGCTTGGAATATTGAAAAATCATGAATGACTGATTAAACTTCCGTGATTTCATTGTTTTCGGGTTGGGAGTGGCGTAAGGTGTTTTCCAAGCTGTGTTCTTCGATGAAAAACTGAAGTTGAAATTTTGTTTCGATGGTTTTGCTTTCGCCTCCGCAGCCACCACATAATAGGTTCTGTTTGGATTTTCTGTTACCGTTCTGCGTCTGCCGAGATGATTCGTTCTGCGCTGGTGATGTAATTTTGTTAGGAGATACTGAAAAACTACTTAAATATTCAAAAAGTTCAGTATTCCAGTTTCAGCGCTCTAGACAGGGAGCAATCAACAGTACATCCTACCTATCTACCTGAAAAATGGATTAGTTTACTGTTTACTCTTTATGAATATGTTGATGGTTCTGAAAAGAACCTTTGGTGTTGTGTTTTTGTTATCACTCGATATTCCCATCTTGTTCGGTTAAATCTTCCTGTTTAGCTATTGCGTTTGCCACTCGGCACAGCTTTCACAGTTGGAAAATTTTCTTCCCATCTAGCTTGTGACATGTTGTTCAGTAAATTACATTTAATGCGACGTGCCAGAGAAACACTTTGCCACTCATTGAAACTAATTGTTGCCTTGATGAGCGCCGAACCGAAGCTGCTCTGTTCTTGATGCGGGTTTTCTGATTGTCGTGAGCAGCTTTGCAAGCCAACTCGAGCACTCCGACGGCCGAAACTCTATAATCGCTGTTAGGTATACTGGTGCTCCGGCACCAATCCGTTCGGCCTAGTTACCCTTGCGGAGCAATCAGTGAATGCGACCAACAGGGAACTGGAGACCTGCACGGTTCGAGTGAGACTTTGCCTTTTCCTTAACTTGTCCTCCTTTGTTACGTCCATGATGCCGATGCCGTACAACCACACTGGTTTACGGTTTGAAAGAAAATAAGATATTTTTTGGGGTCCGCGTGTTTTCTACTCTAGCGGTACACACTCACAGGATAGAGACAAATCGGCAGACTCAGCCAAAGAGGCGAGTCCAACGAGACGAACGAATGAGCGTTAAAAGGCAGCGATGGCAAAAAAATACATTCATTACGATTTGTTCGCTCGTTGGATTCACATGCAGGCTAAAAAGGGTCCTTTTCAGAATCACAAAATTATCTTCAAATAAAGAGTTTATTGTTTTGTTATCACTCGATATCCCCATCTTGTTCGGCTAAACCTTTCTGTTTAGCGATTGCATTTGCCACTCGCCACAGCTTTCACAGTTGAAAAATTTCTTCCCATCCAGCTTGTGACATATTTTACAGTAAATTACATTCAATGGCACGTCGCATTACCACCACTCAGTATCGGATTGGAGGTAATTTGAACCTGTAATTGAACATTTGCGATGACAGTGGTACAGTGTCGACTTTCAATGTGGGGTCATAATTTGGACCCCGAACTCTATGTTTACAAAAATTTCCAACTAAATATGTCGCATTACGGTCCGTCCAATTAGCTAAATGTCGAGATAGGTGTAAATTACTGTACTTTCAATCTAAAAGCAATTTAAGAATTGGTGAAAATCAATAAGCTCAGAACAACTGCCAAATTCACATACTCATCAGAACCTGGCAAACAAATTATGAAAAAACCAATTTGTGTTTTATTATTATTTTGGATAATGTTTTAGAAAGCATTGAACTGTATTTCCTAAACTCTTTTTTTGGACGGTTTAATGGCCCTGAAAAGCGCCTTGTTTTATGGAATGGTTCCAATTTAGAAAACTTCGTACTCGTGGTTTTGAAAAAAAACCATTTCGAACGCCCTCGATGCCGCCTTGTTCTGGATTTGCCACCAAAGCAGTTTGTATAAAGAACAAACTTTTTTCTTCTGCTACCTGATGCCGTTTTGCGATTGCGTTTGCCACTCGCTGCAACTGCCTGTTGTCTTGATGTCCATCGAACCGAATGTGTTCTGTTCCGAATGCGGGTTTTCTTATCGTCGCGAGCAGCTTTGCCAGCTAACTCGATCACTTCGGCGGCCGAAACTATATAACGCCGGCTAGGTGGACTGGTGCACTGGTACTAACGCGCTCGACCTAGCTACCCTTGCGGGGAACTCCAGATCAACACGGTTCGAGCGGGATTTTGCCTTTCCCTTCACTTTTCCTCCTTTACCATGTCCAGACATGGCTGCTTGGGTTGGTTTGTTGATGTGTTGTGATGCGAACCGATGTGGTGTACGGTTTGAATGAGAATGATCGTTACGGCAGCGGAGCGGGGATTTTTAAGCTGACTGGCTGGCTCGAGAATTACGCATGTGTGAGACTGCGACCAATGTTTCGTTCATGTTTTTCTTTTTCCTTTCCAATCGTGCTTCATTCTATTTCGCTGCTGCTCTGGTTGCCCGTTTTGGTCGGTACGATTTGAGGAGCACAAAATGGACCAATCAAAAATGGGCACATAGGGCATTTTGACAATGCTTGATATTTTACAATTATTCAATTATTTATCTCATGAAAAATGAAATGTTATTCGTTATGATAGATGCGTAGATATATTTCCTATCAATTGATGCAAAAACCTTTGCGATCTATTGAGAAATTTTCATTTCATTTTATTCATTGCTATACTTGTAGAGTAAGATTTTTTATCTTGTAAATTTCTACAATCGGTGTCTATGTTGTTCTAACCACATTATTTCAAATAAAAAAAAAACTCTTAACTGATTACAATTAAATATACATATAAACAATTAAACAACTAAATATATCATATATGCCCGTTCCATTCTGCCTAATTCCTTCTGCCTATCCATTCCATACATTCACGATAGAATTTTGCAGGTGATTGTATAGTTTTAATGTAGGTTGGAAGCTCGAGTTATAAGCGTTCCAAATCTTGCATTTTTTCCTACTTGTTCAGTGCCTAGATTTCCATTTCACCCCCTATATCTTCCGGTTAGACGTAGTCCTACGTCAAAAGGTTGAGTATCGCTGGCCTAGACTGAAAAATTGTTCGAAGTATTTTGTAAGAGTCCTTGCAGGTCGGATTCTTTTGATTCTACGAAAGACATCAATCATCTGCAAGTTGTCTTAGGATGCAATTTCCCGTAAGGTAATTGTCAATGTCGCTTACGTAGAAACTGTTCAAAAGGGGATTTAAACATGACGCCACATGGGAGACCTGATCTACTACCGAATCTCTCTCTATTGAAACTGAATCAATAGCCACCTTTACATCCAATCATACTGAAACCATTTCCTTTTTTTGTGGGCATTGGCCATTTGAATTTTTGAAGAAAGCTACGCAAGACAATCATTCGTCCCCTTGCTCCTGCGGAATCCATATCGTGTATGAGAGTAGATCATTAGTTTAAATCCATCTATCAATGCGAAACAAGATAATTTTCTCCAACAATTTCCGTATTGCAATACGCATTGTATTCTATTGGGCGGTACAATTTGAAGTCGGACGCTGGTTTTCCGGAGTTTTGAATGGCGATAACTCGTACTTTTCTCCAATCTTCTGGAACAATATTATGTTTCAGAATATCCAGAATAAATAAATTCAACATGCAATGTTTCGATGTTTCGGTGTTTTTCGGTGGCTTTGTTAGAATTGAAGACAACTTTGTAAATCCCGATTGGGAGGTTGTACATGATGGTAAAGCAGGAACGTTTGGGGTTTTGATGTCCCCTCGAGTGCTTCTGTATTTCTCAGCGACTCTTGTAAGTTGCCTACGAGTGAAAACATCCGTTATCAAATGAAGAATGACGGTTCAGCTTTCATGATGTGCCTTTCTCAATTTTCAACGACGCTTCAACCATGTCGAGTTGAAATGGAATACTTCAGGTTTTGTTCAGAAACCAGGTCAAAAAAATATATTTAAGGGTTTGCTTTGCTCCTGAGCCACACAAATGTGATGGTAAAATTATGAAACTCAATGGACTGCTCATTGCAATGTTGTAAAATTAATTTATGCGAACTACGTTGGGCTGATCACAGCCATTGAAGTTTTGTGAGAGCATGACCCCTTCTTCCAGCAGTTTTGGTATTCACACTGGATTCTTGTTCTACGCGATTTTTTTACGTGATTAAATTTTACTCGATTTGCTCGAAATTCGCGATTTTAGCGCGCGCATGCATCAGTCGCATGAAAAAAAAATTCAGTGTATTTGTGAGGGTATAAAGGGTACTTGAAGACAACATCACATGCGTTGAGAGACGAATGAACTCTCAGAGTTTAAAGTCTCTTTAATTCAAAACCAAACCAAACCATTTACACTATTTAGGAAAGGCGTATGAGGAATGGCAAGCCGAAAGGTTTGGAATTGTTTATGTTATTTCTCGCGTTGGTATGGTTACATTTGATTTCATCGAAGGTAATGAAGGTTTGAAGCAGTATAATAAAAAAAAACAGTTATCGTTGAAAATAGTAACCTAGTAACCTTTATGCATATGCTTCCGCCAGCTGGCTCGCCTAATGTGATATGATTTGTTGAGGGAAGGCTTTGATCGTGGTACCGCCACTGGCGCATAATTTGCAGCTTTGTTTTTTGTGCTGATTCATAACGGCAATCAACCATGCCGGCGACGATGTAGTCAATGTTTAGTGTTGCTTGGATACGATCTATGTAAATAAATTCAAACATACGGGATACGTCCGAACGGCAATTCTGACATTACGTTTTACCTTCCACTTCACTTTCCTTGGTCTGGACTGACTAGTGCATCAGTAACAGTTAGGCTGTGACGTGTTAGCTTTGCAAGTATCATGGAGCGGTATAATGAATTTGTCTAAATAAGTTTATTTCTTTTGTATTTTAGCTAAATGTATACATTTATTCATTGCTGCGTAAAGACAATCTATTTAGATTTTTTTCTAATCAAAACCTAGGGGAAATTGTGGTTCGGTAATTCAGAGTTTAGCTTCCTGAAACTCTCTGTAGCTCTCCGATACCTCCTACTGCAGTGCTTGAATTAAGCTTTTTTTAAGAACTAGCAGAATCACTAGGTTTTTCATCAGAGATGTTGATAGTGCTGCTCCCGATTTCATTTGACGGAATATCCCTTTCGCGATAGTCATGTTTCGTCCCATTAGAAAACTGGACCAATTCCGCGGATATTATGGATGATTTATGATTTTTTACTCTTGCTTGATGTCAATCAACCCCTTTCGGCGGCGGAGGAATGAGAATCGTTGGCCTTTCTGATAGTAGGAAAAGCTAAAAATAAACATTTTTGTGTAATAATTGTATCTATAATATGGATTTGTTCGAATTTACCTGTTTGTACCAGTTTTCGACGATATTGTACTTCCAAACCATGTACACATGAAACAATCTGGACTGAAGTGAAGCGAGCAAATGTACATGTTTTTAGTATTGCTGTTTAAGTCCTGTCTAAAGAATCGAATCCATTTGTTTCGAATAGTCACATCCCTTGGGGATCGATGGAATGATAATTTGTGGGATATGTTTTCATAATTCGAGTTGGACTCGAGCCAGGGTATCAATGGCCGAACGCTCGCGCATCCGGGTGCCACACATCGAGCCATAGAGTTATCTGAAAATAGAAATATTTTATATATATTCCTTCGCAGTCGGGACCACTTTAAGAAGCAACACAGAAACAACACATCCTGGGTACTAGTTTCGTTATTTTAAATTTAATGGTTCACTAACTCCTCTATCTCACGTATTATTGACATACTTCAAATAAAATGTAGCAAAACGCGTAATATTCGCAACACAAAAAAAACACTTGTTATGAATTGCTTTGCGATCGCTGCTTTCCGTCAAAGCTAAGATGTCATAATTGAGAGTGCATAAGTGAATCGTGTCGGACACACTTCGAGTCCAGGATACCTTCTCATAAACGTACCCTGCACAGTAATATAAAAAAAATCATGGCTTACATTTGGACAAAGTTTGATAGCATATTCAATATTTGTATTAATTGGCATTGTTATATAGCGCATTTCACAAAACTTACCTTGAGGTTTTGAAGTTTATTTCAATAAATGTGAACAAAGAATATATTTCACAACTGCGAACTAAACTTTATGAGTTTAGAAAAGATAATTAGCCTGATACACCGTTGATTGAGTGAATATCGCCCCGGTTTTTCCACAAAAACGGAACTGTGATAACTAAATTTGTTTATTTCAGCATTGAAGTTTCGGTTGTAGCTCAAACCATATCCATAAAACTGATTACCGGAACGGTGAGTACCCGGAAAACCTTCGTTTAGTGTAGTGGTCGTTTGAAGATCTAGGTCAATCTATTGTATAATACAGGTGCAAATTAATAGAAATACAATGTCAGAATCATTCAAATTTTCTAGTGCAAATGAACTAATGTCTTCTAGAGACATTAGAGGTCCCTCGTTGTTGAATTCATTCTATATACTTGTGGATTTTCTGCTTGGAAAAGTTTGAAAAAAGCGAGCGAATGACCCCGAAACTAGCTTTGCGCTGTGGCGATATCATAACCATTGAGGTTTATCCGAGGTGTGATTATTGCTAGTTGAACACTAAAAAAAACCTGAGGCAACAGTCTCTGTTGATTACTAAGAACAAAAGTAAACAAGTGACACTGATAAAAAAGCGATAGAATGACACTGACACAAAAGCCCTAGTTCTTTTGACGATATTTTCGGCTAATAGTTAGAAATTTATGAAAATAATATCTCTCAAAAAATCACATACGCTATCATACATAAATGTCTTCACATATTACATAATGTCTTCAAAATGTCTTCACAAAATCAAATGTCTTCGTAGTAAGTCAAATGTCTTCAAAATGAAGACATGTCTTCAAACCTGGCATCCCTGCGTCTGGCGGCCTCGGTAGTTGGTTAACGGGGCGGGCTCTAGAAAATAAAATATCTTAAGGTGAGGGTGGAAGCTAGCCATTGTAGTAGTATAGGTAAACCCTCGTGTAAAAATGGGGTAATAGTGTTTGTGAGAGAAGAGCAAAGCACACGTAAATAGATCAATTCACTTATCAGACTGTGTGGCGCTTCATTGACACGAGTCTTTGAATACATTTGAAAAAAAAAAACAAATAACAATTCAATACTAAAGTAAAATGTATGAACGATATGTTCCGATGAACAATTGCAAATATAAATATATATAGAAGGTGCATTTGCATATGATTCTGATTATACGCGAGCGTAACATGAGCAAATTTATAACACATGTGAATTGGGGCACTTTTGGTATTAACAAGTTCTTCCGCATAGTAACTCGATGTTGATAATTCCTTAATATTTTCCTTCGTTGATCGTATTGTTTTCACATATTCACGTTGGAAAGCCTTAACCCTTCTCTTCGTTGGCCGAGGCATTTAGATTGAATTTAATACATTTCCGTTTACTGTTTTTGAAAGCATAGGCAGCCGTGGCAGTGTTCCGAGCTCTGCAATACAATTTTCTTACCCAATGTTAAAGTTGCTAAAACTTACATTATAGACCCATTAAACGTAAAAATAATAATTGTATTGATATCAACACAATTTTATTCTATTGATTTTCATGACATGGGACGCTATGACTCCGGAATAACATTTTATTGAGTGGTTTTTATAGCTGTTTCGATGATGTTGTTTGGCATCAGTGTCGAAAAAATAACGATGTTTCCACCAATACAAACAAAACCATTGCAGACGATTGAAAAACGAAAATTTAACTTTCAGAGCACTTGCTCGAGTTTTCCGACGTTCTTCACTATACGGTGCGAAAGCAGATGAAAATTTAATATCTTGTGAGTAATCGATTAGAGTTTGGTCGATATTACTTGATGGGAAGTGTGCGAAAACGATCATTTTCTTCACACTGTTTCGCAAAATTATTGATTTTCGGGCGAGAGGTGAGGGAGGGAGATGAAAGAAATGAGCGCCATTGTGGCAGCCATTTGTGGCTAGCTTCCACCTTCACCTTAATGATAAAATGTTTTCTATGAAGCAAGGATTCCACTAAGGCAACATTAAACGATAAGTCGTTTCTGCACGTTGACTGTTGGATAGAAGACGACAATTTTTGACACACCAATCATATGGAAAGATTGCATCGTGCTGCTTGGGAGGAAAGATTGTGTGTCATTGACGCAGGTTGCGTATTGTTAAAAGTAACCTCGGTAAAATCTTGTCTTTAGCCTCTTCACTGGTTTGAAGTACGGACATCCATGTAGCATCGTATGCAATCATCAACTATTGTAGAAAGTTTTTCCTAGCCATTATTTTACGGTTTTTAGTTTTAAAGAGAAATATTTTTTTATTCCAGATCATGATGTCTGTGACTCGCTGTCTCCTGCAAATGCAGACGAATCCAGGTTCACTCCAGATCAAATAGATAATAACAGGAACATTCATGTTGATAATGGCCAATGTAGCGCGATCACTTTATGTACAATATGCTGCGATCGTGCAACGGGTAAACATTACGGAGCTGCATCCTGTGATGGCTGTAAAGGATTTTTTCGTCGCAGCGTGCGAAAGAACCATTCATACACCTGCAGGTCACTTTTATAGGAATGTAAATAGTGATGAAGATCTGTACATTTTTTTTCTTTGATATAGATTCAATCGCAATTGTGTTGTAGATAAAGACAAACGGAATCAATGTAGATATTGTAGATTAAGAAAATGCTTCAAAGCTGGTATGAAAAAGGAAGGTGAGTTTATTACAACAGCGTTAATAATAAAATTCTTTTTTTTTAATAAAAAATAAATAGACGTGGGGCTATTTTGGACAGCTTTTTTCACTCTTGACTCGTTTTTTTATCACAGATATATTTTTGATTGAGTGAAAAAATACTCGTCCGTCTTTGATGATGAATATTTCAATGCTGGAATCAAATAAAAGCTGATTGATAAGATGATTTGGGTTTGCTAAAGGGTGTGTCACATCAAATTGCATCACGGAAAAAACGCTGTAGAAATTCGCCCAGTAGACCGATCCTTTTGAAAATTTTAGACAGTAAAATAAAAACTATTAAACAACTTTTGACATTTTCTTTTTATTCATACTTCGAGCCCAAGCCCGTATGCTCGTACCTTCCTCTTTACCCCGTCCATAAGGTTCTGTACAACGTCAGGTTGTAGTTTTTTTGAACAGAAATCCATTTTCTCTTGAAGTCCGCCTCCGATTTGACAACTTTTGGGTTCTTCCGGAGGGCCTGCTTCATAATCGCCCAATATTTCTCTATTGGGCGAAGCTCCGGCGCGTTGGGCGGGTTCATTTCCTTTGGCACGAAGGTGACCCCGTTGGCTTCGTACCACTCCAACACGTCCTTTGAATAGTGGCACGAAGCGAGATCCGGCCAAAAGATGGTCGGGCCCTCGTGCTGCTTCAATAGTGGTAGTAAGCGCTTCTGTAGGCACTCCTTAAGGTAAACCTGCCCGTTTACCGTGCCGGTCATCACGAAGGGGGCGCTCCGCTTTCCACAAGAGCAGATCGCTTGCCACACCATGTACTTTTTGGCAAACTTGGATAGTTTCTGCTTGCGAATCTCCTCCGGAACGCTGAATTTGTCCTCCGCGGAGAAGAACAACAGGCCCGGCAGCTGACGAAAGTTCGCTTTGACGTAGGTTTTGTTGTCCATTACCAGGCAATGCGACTTCGTCAGCATTTCGGTGTACAGCTTCCGGGCTCGCGTCTTCCCCATCATGTTTTGCCTTTCGTCGCGGTTAGGAGCCTTCTGAACCTTGTATGTACGCAGGCCCTCCCGCTGCTTGGTCCGCTGGACGAATGAACTTGACAAATTCAGCTTATTGGCGACATCCCGGACCGAACTTCTCGGATCACGTCTAAACTGCTTAACTACGCGCTTGTGATCTTTTTCACTGACGGAGCATCCATTTTTGCCGTTATTCACCTTCCAGTCGATGGTTAGGTTCTCGAAGTATCGTTTTAGTACTCTGCTGACCGTGGATTGGACGATTCCCAGCATCTTACCGATGTCCTGATGTGACAACTCCGGATTCTCGAAATGAGTGTACAGGATTAATTCACGACGCTCTTTTTCGTTCGACGACATTTTTCCAAATGTACGAAAAATTAACAGTGAAGCATGGCCAACGTGATCTATACACTCTTATATGATTATAAGCGAAAGCTGAAGATATAATTCATAAAAATTAAATTTCTACAGCGTTTTTTCCGTGATGCAATTTGATGTGACACACCCTTTATTAACCTTTTCCTTCACAACATCGAGTCTCACTCGTGGTGCACTTGCATTTCATAGGGCGCTACGATGCTCGGCAGATTAGTGAAATTACTCCGATGCTTGACTGTGCTTGCCTTTAATCCGCTCTTTTGGAAATTAAATAGGCTAAGTCTAAGGAGTTAATTTTATTGAGCACTATTGTTGTATTATGAAGTTTTCATCGGTTTTAATCACAAATACTTTTATTTTTAGCTGTTCAAAACGAAAGAGACAGAATCAGCTGCAGACATTCAAGTTTAGAAGACGCCGACACATCGAATGGATTATCGGTAAACTTTTTACTGAGAGCTGAAAACTTCAGTCGACATTTTGGAGCAGCACTTGATAATGCCAACGATGGTGATTGTGATTTATCTACCAAGCGATTTGCAAGCATTAATGATGTTTGTGACTCAATGAAGCAGCAGCTGCTAATTCTGGTGGAATGGGCAAAATCAATACCAGCGTTCGCTGATCTTCAATTGGATGATCAGGTAGCTTTGTTAAGGGCACATGCTGGAGAGCATTTGCTTTTAGGACTTTCAAGACGGTCGATGCATCTCGAGGAGATGTTGTTATTAGGGAATAATTGCATCATAACGAAGCAATGTCCAGATTCAAAAATGGCACCGAATCTCGATATATCTAAGATAGGGGCAAGAATCATCGATGAACTTGTGAGTGCCATAAAAGACATCAAACTCGATGATTCGGAGCTGGCTTGCATAAAAGCTTTGGTTTTCTTCGATCCGAGTAAGTACACTATTCATTTATCGTCTGTAGAGTAAGGTATTTATTATTCTGGCAATTTTAAATTGAATTTATTTACACGTAGCATAAGTTCATGAACATTTCCTGTCTTGTTCATTTCCTCCGTAGAACACGTAACTACGCATATGTATTTTTAAAATGTGCGGAACGGAAACAGCCTCAATAACCATAACAGATCTACAATGTTATCCCTAGTGTTATCCATATGAGTTTCAACCGTGTCCGGAGAGAACGCTTCATTCCATGTGCGCCTTTTTTCTCTGCGATTTTTCCGGGAATTGTTTCAACACAATACCATTTTTTTTTATTTAAATCGTTTATTTTTACAGGCTCAGTTACATAGGTTTAAAGGAGCCGAACTCCTTACTGTATTGTTACTAGTATATACACATTTTTCCTTAATTCTAATGTTAATAATATAGGAAACCGATTACTCGCGGTCGACTCGAGTTTAGAAGGGTGACATATTTTCTTCAGGAAAAGGAGGGGATATGAGGATATGTTGACAATGATCACACTCGCACTCTCAATCACACTTTCAATCACACTCATCACACTCAATTCTTAAACCTATCTTATATCTAATATGTATTTACATTTCATCTTATTCTTAAGAAGGGATCCGATCTCTCACAAAGGAAAAACTAAGGGTATAAGGACAATCACACACGAAGATCGATAGCTTTAAGGAATACATATATTTGGGACATGTAATCAAGGTCTAACCGAGCCAACACGTCTCTCACCGGCATCATGGGCTGCCTTCCTCGGGCCCAAAGGGTGACTACTAAATTCGATCTGGCGACAAGATACAGCTCGCACGACCAAACAACGTGCTCGATGTCGTGGTAACCTTGGCCACAAACACAAAGATTGTTGTCGGCAAGATTAATACGAAAGAGTAGCGCATCTAACGAACAGTGATTGGACATGAGTCGGGAGAAGGTGCGAATAAAGTCCCGACTCAAGTTCAGACTTTTGAACCATGGTTTGAGGCTAACCTTAGGGATAATCGAGTGGAGCCACCGGCCCAATTCATCTTCGTTCCATTTGCGTTGCCAGTTAACTGTGGTATTTTTGCGGACTAAAGAATAAAATTCATTGAAGGCGATTTGACGCTGATAAATATCGCCTTCAATTGCACCTACCTTTGCTAATGAGTCAGCCCTCTCATTACCCAGAATTGAGCAATGTGAAGGGACCCAGACAAAGGTAATGACATAACAGCGTCTGGATAGAGCACTCAAAATTTCTCGTATTCTCTCAAGGAAGTACGGCGAGTGCTTTTCCGGCCTCACTGAACGGATAGCTTCGACAGAGCTAAGACTATCCGTTACAATGTAATAGTGTTCAACAGGTCGTGAGGCGACGTTGTCCAGCGCCCAGTGTATCGCTGCCAATTCAGCAATGTACACTGAGCAAGGATTCTGAAGACTGTGTGAGGTGCTAAAAAATTCGTTGAACACTTCAAATCCTGTGGACTCATTCATAGAGGACCCATCAGTAAAGTACATATTATCACAATTGATATCCCCATACTTTGCATCGAAGATCGTTGGAACGATCCTCGATCGAAGATAATCTGATGTTCCATGGATATCCTGCTTCATGGACAGATCAAAATGCACAGAGGAATTGATGTAGTCAGGAAAACAAACACGGTTGGGAATATACGAAGAAGGATCAACCTGCATGGAGATGAATTCATGATATGGACTCATGAACCCAGATTGAAAATTTAGCTCGATCAGCTGTTCAAAATTTCCGATCACCAATGGGTTCATAACCTTACACCGGATGAGGAACCGAAGAGATACTAAATTGAAGCGATCTTTTAGTGGGAGTACGCCTGCCAAAACCTCGAGACTCATTGTATGCTTTGAGGGCATACATCCCAACGCAATACGGAGACAAAGATACTGAATTCGCTCGAGTTTAATGAGGTGTGTTTTGGCAGCTGATTGACAACAGAAACTGCCATACTCCATCACTGAGAGAATAGTTGTTCGATACAACATTATAAGATCTTCTGGATGGGCTCCCCACCAGGTGCCGGTAATTGTACGGAGAAAGTTTATTCTTTGTTGACATTTTTTACTCAGATACCTAATATGGGCCCCCCAAGTACATTTAGAGTCGAACCAGACCCCAAGATACTTGAATGACATAGCATGAGTGATCGGTTTACCCAAAAGTTGAAGCTTTGGTTTTGCTGGTTTATGCTTCCTAGAAAAAACCACCATCTCTGTTTTCTCCGTGGAGAATTCGATCCCTAGGCCAATGGCCCAGGTTGAAAAATTGTTCAAAGTATCTTGTAAGGGTTCTTGCAGGTCGAATTCGTTTGATCCTACGACAGACACCACTCCGTCATCTGCAAGTTGTCTTAGGCTGCAATTTTGTGTAAGGCAATTGTCAATGTCGCTTACGTAGAAATTGTACAAAAGGGGGCTTAAACATGAGCCCTGGGGGAGTCCCATGTAAGAGACCCGACTTACTGCCGAATCTCCGTGAGAAAAGTTCAAATTTTTCTCACAAAGCAAGTTATATAACATATTATTCAATAGAGGCGGCAGACCCCGAGATTGTAATTTGTCTGACAAAACCTCTATTGAAACAGAATCAAAGGCCCCCTTTATGTCCAAGAATACTGA
Source organism: Toxorhynchites rutilus septentrionalis (assembly GCF_029784135.1). NCBI lineage: Eukaryota > Metazoa > Arthropoda > Insecta > Diptera > Culicidae > Toxorhynchites > Toxorhynchites rutilus. The sequence goes on from NC_073746.1 coordinate 191,755,872, forward strand.
AGCCATTTGTTTTTTTTCGGCGTAAGCCATTTGAATTTCTGAAGAAAGCAACGCAAGACAATCATTCGTCCCCTTGCCCCTGCGGAACCCATATTGTGTATCTGAGAGTAGGCCATTCGTTTCAACCCATCGATCAAGGCGAAACAAGAGAATTTTCTCCAATAATTTCCGTATACAAGACAGCATTGCTATTGGGCGGTACGAATTGAAGTCGGACGCGGGTTTTCCGGGTTTTTGAATAGCTATAACTCGTACTTGTCTCCAATCATCTGGAACAATATTATGCTCCAGAAACCGATTGAATAAGTTCAACAAGCGATGTTTCGCCACATCAGGGAGATTTTTCAGCAAGTTGAACTTAATTCTATCCGATCCCGGAGCAGAATTGTTACATTAAAGGAGAGCAAGAGAGAATTCTACCATCGAATACTCGGAATCAAGATCGCACCTATCTTGTGGTATATCTCGAATAATTCTTTGCACTGGAGCGGAATCGTGACAAACCTTTCGTGCAAAATTAAAAATCCATCGATGTGAATATTCCTCGCTTTCATTGGATGAAGAGCGATTTCTCATGTTTCGAGCCACTTTCCATAATTTTTTCATTGACGTTTCTCGTGATAAACCTCCCACGAAATTTCGCCAATAAGCACGTTTTTTCCCTTTGATCAAGTTTTTAAATTGATTTTCAAGGTCCAAATACGTTTGAAAATTCTCAATGGTTCCACGTTTCCGAAAAGCTTTAAATGCATTCGATTTATCTCCATAAAGCTTGGAACACTGGCCATCCCACCATGGATTGGGAGGCCTTCGACGAATAGTGGAACCTGCGATGGGTTTCGTTTGAGCGCGAACCGCGCTGTCATAGATCAAACGAGAAATGAAGTTATACTCCTCCAATGGAGGCAAACCATCTCTGGAATTGATGGCTAGAGCAATCGCGTCCGCATATTTTTTCCAGTCAATGTGTCTTGTGAGGTCGTATGCCATGTTTATTGATTCAGAAGAATTCAACCCATTGGTGATAGAAATTTTGATTGGCAAGTGGTCACTACCGTTGGGATCCTGGATTACATTCCACTTGCAATCTAACGATAGTGAATTCGAGCAAAGCGAGAGGTCAAGAGCACTTGGGTTAGCAGGAGGTTTAGGTACACGTGTTGTTTCCCCAGTGTTCAAAACGGTCATATTGAAGCTGTTACAAAGGTCATATATCAACGATGAACGATTATCGTCGTACGGTTCCCCCCAGGCAGTTCCGTGAGAGTTGAAGTCTCCCAAGATTAATCGTGGCTCAGGAAGGAGTGAGCACATGTCAACAAGTTGCTTGCGGCTAACCGCAGCTCTCGGAGGCCAATACAAGCTGACTATACAGAGGTCTTTGCCTCTGATGTTTGCATGACAAGCAACAGCTTCGATCCCTCCAATAGGTGGAAGGTCAATTCTAAAAAATGAGTGACACTTATTGATCCCCAATAGTACCCCTCCGTATCTGTCATCGCGGTCCAAGCGTATTATATTAAAATCGTGGAAAGAGAGATCATTTTGAGAAGAGAGCCAGGTTTCGGATAGAGCAAAAACATCACAATTGAGTTTATGAATTAGAAATTTGAATGTATCCAATTTAGGCATAAGACTACGACAATTCCACTGTAAAACAGTGATATCTCCGACCTCTCTATTTAAATTAGACATCAAGAGAGATAATCATTGCAAGGAGGGGCCATGTTTGCATCAATTGCTGCAAAATTGTCTTTAGTACTGGAAGCATTGCGGTGACAATGGTTCTGATGGAGTCGGAAACATTAAAACATGTGAAGATTTGATCCACAAGGTCAGACAACTTTATAAATCCCGATTGGGAAGTTGAACTTGACGGAAAAACAGGGACAGTTGGGGTTTTTGATGTCCCCTCGAATGCTGGGTCGTTCGAAGGTGAACTATTACCACGGAGGCCAGGAGGGACCTGATTTTGCTTATCCGCTGCACTCGATTTTTTGGGAAAGCTAACAGGGGGTATCACCGGAGGGACTTGTCCTTGAACTTTGGGAGTGGTCACATTTTTGCGCCGGGAATTCCCTTGAGAAATAAACGGCGTGCCCCCGTTAGCTGTGTCCGCTTCCATTTCGTCAACTGGCAACGTAGCGAAGACATTGTGTGTATTGATTGGTTGTTGTTCTTGAGCCAGTGGAGAAGCGCCCTTCAAAATTTCTGCGAAAGTGCGTTTAGAGCGTTCCCTCAAAGAGCGCTTCTGTTTCTCCCAGCGAGCCTTGTATGTTTCACAAGCTGAGAGCATGTGTGGGGATCCCCCGCAATATGGACACTTATGCTCAGTCGCACTGCAGGATTTCCCCACATGTTGTTCTCCGCAAGTGGCACATCGTTCTTTATTGGCACAATAAGCAGCCATGTGACCAACTGACTTGCACTTTAGACAAGTCATTGGCTTTGGAATAAAAAGTCGCACGGCTAACCTCAATTTATCTACCATCACGTAGTCAGGGAGAGCTGAACCAGCGAAAGTGACTCGAAACGAGTTGGACAGCGTAAATTTCATTTTTTTCTCCTTCATGGGAGACTGTTCCGAGCTGGCGGCAACCCAAGATCTTAACAGTCGTCGAGGGCAGTTTTTTAAAACGGCCGGTACCTTCACTCGTAATGTATTCGCACGTCAAGCCCGTTTCGGTTATCACACCCTCAATTTCGACTATGTGAGAGGGAATGTAAACCCGATACTCAATTGTAAAATGCTGATCGACAACAATCTTGTTTGCGTCTTTTCAATCAGTCACGACAACTCGCAATTTGTTTGGTCTAACCTTCGAAATTTCCGAAACGGAGGTATACCTTGCCAGATCTTTCGCGATCTGCATGACTCTCAACGTCTTTCCATTTGGCTTAGGCCTGAAGAAAACAACCCAGGGACCAGTTCCGGGCGCATCTTCTGGATAGACCTTTACACGGGGAGTGGGAATAACAGGGGGGGAAGGCGAGGACGGGGATTGAGAGTGGGAAGGCGAAGGTTGAGAAGGAGCGGGAAGAACAGAGGGAGAAGACGAGGTTGAAGGTAGAGTGGGATCGTTAAGGGCAGATGGGAGAATTGCTAGTTTTTTGGAGGGAGGCTTGGTAGGGTTAGCTGACTCGTCCCCAGAAAAAGTATCTACCGTATTTGGAACACGTTTGAGTGACTTTTTTTTATCCGTTAGGTGGGAACTAGAGTCAGAGACCTCCATATCCGAAGGTCCCCCACTCTCTGCCATTTTAAATTTTCACTTATATTCTAAGTATTTTTTTAAACAATATTTCACAATAAAATAATTCAAAAAACAAAAAAATTTATTATTAAATTATTAAATATTTTCTCTCAGTATATTTAATGTTATTCACCTATGAACGCACTCCAGTGCAGATGAACGGGAGCGTGCTGAAACTCGTTGGTGGTGGGAATGTGCCTACGACACCACTACACACAGTCGTCGGTGAAAGCTTACCCGCACTGTCACTGTTGGCACGATGACTCGGCGAAATCTCCAATGTCGGCGAAGCAGCGACAAAACAAAAACCAATGCTTGGCTTTCCGAGGATGAAAGCCTCTATCCACTTGCAGGCAGGGCACTTCACTCACTATCCAGATAGCGAAATGAACTCTTCAGTGGCAAAAAAAACAACAATCACGCGGTAACCGATAACGGAACTTGGACCCGACTTTCCTTCGTCTGGTTACTTCGGGCAATCGCCGAAGAATGAACACAATACAATAGATTCAAATAATATTTGCTTGAATTATCAGGAAATGAAATAGTACTCTAAATACACGTGTATAACTGAAAAGCGATGGACAATATTTAAGGAGATATTCCAGTGTGGAGGAACGAATTTCTATTTCAGAGCTAATGCGTTTTTTTTCAGACACTTTCGATTTACACGTGATCCAGGCTTCCTGGTTATTGACCGAACACTTTTACTGCATTTTTGGAAGTTGATTTGGTCACTTTTAACGATTTTGCTAACACGGCATGCGAGTATTCGAATTTTCGCGACGCGCAAACAAATTTTGATGTGTTGTTTTCTAATTTCACAGACACAAACCTATCAAATTTAGGATGTTCAGTTTTTTTTCAATGCACGATTGAAAGAAATGCATCAAGTTTAAATCGACCAAATTTGTATCGTTTTGTATCGAAAGGAAGTACATTTAGTACAAAATGGTATTACCACCTACATTTAAGCGTCATGAACGAACACGGCTTTCCCGAAAGCTGACAAGACTAAATCAGGCAACGATGAACGGTGTGCGGATCTCAGGTGAACTGTCGGAATCATTTGAGACTCACAGGGGACTTCGATAAGACGATGGACTCTCCTGTCTTCTCTTCAACGTGGCGGTGGAAGGTGTTATGCGGAGAGCGGGCTGCGGGTGTGGAGGAATTTGTCTACCTTGGCTCGTTGATAACAACTGACAACAACAACAGCCGTGAAATTCGAAAACGCATAGTCAATGGAAGTCGTGCCTACTATGGGCTCCACAAATCTTTGAGGTTCAGCCAACTCCGATCCCGTACGGAGTGTACCATGTACAAATCCCTAATTCGACCGGTTGTTCTTTATGAGCACGAAGTATGGACGATGCTCGAAGAGGAGGGCTGTTCGCATCGAATCCAGTAGGAACAAGAAGGAGAGGAGCCCAGCGAGCGAGGTGGTTGGACAGATCGTGTTTATTGGCGAAAAGTTGTGAATCAGATCTAATCTCTCAATGTGAATCATTGTAAATAAATAAATAAAAAAAAATAAGCGCAAAGCCAAATCATTTTCTTGCCTTGAAGGTGCACGTTTTGTCTCAATCAATTTGACGGTCTCCGTGCAAGACCGTGAGACCTCAGGGCGAGTTTGTGTTTAAGATCTTCAACCCACAATTGAACTGTTTTGGCGCTCACCAAGAAATTCAAAAAACAAAAAAAAACAACACATTTCACAAAAATTGAGAATGGACAGGTTTCCTTTGAAGATTATCCTTTCCAGAACCTATGCTACGAAACCCGACCCAATGACCTGAAAATGCTGAAAACAGCCACCAACACTTAATTTAAGTGATAATAAAGTTCATTCATATATTCAATTATCCAAGGAAATATAGTTTATCGTTTTAGTCTTGTTATTCCATTAAATTTTCCCTATTTACAACATTGTGTTAATCCGGCTACTTGCAAGTGGATCCCTAATTGGTCGAGAACAAGTGCACTTGCTGTTACCGGCTGAGTGGCGTCTTGGCTGAGGCCTGATACGTTGGGACGAAAAATATCTAACCGTCCAAAATATCTGGGTAGAAGCCTTCCCAGATTTGTACCTTCGCGTGAAGGAAATCTATTCAACCGAGAACCTTCACGCTCGTTTGAATCCACAGGATTCAACTATTGTCGTGGGTTATCGTAACCAAATCTATTGTGGAAATTCGGCGAAGACATTGACGACCATTTACCATTTAGAGCATCGTCTGAACAAAAACATGCGCTTGTCGAGTCTTTCTTGTCTGCTTGTCTTAAGCAAATCAATGTGTACAGCTCGCGGCGATTATGACTTCACACGAAGTGATTACAACGTCGTATGGATTGAACAGAATTTCTTGACCTTCCTGACATTGATGCAGCGTTCTTTGCCTTCTGCGACATCATATATCAAATAATCCAAGATAAGTATACTGTGCTGTTAAGTGAAGCCTACTATGATGGTTTACATGAAATTTACTTTCGAATTTACGGAATCATAGAATCTTTGTGGCTGCTGTAGTCAATATTTCTCTGACACTGCTACTCCTGTAAACCTCTTCGTCGAATTGTTTCGAACCATTTACGAAATTGGTCAAGCTTCAGCTCCACAGCAACACATCGATAAGGGAAGGGAAGTAACTTTATACCTCTCAACTTTACTCTGTTTATAAAATAGTATGCGGTCATCTAAGCTGCGCAGGCTCTTATATGCTTGTGTGGAACTTACTTACTTTCGTGGCAGCCGTGAAGATCAGCCTTCTTCACCGGTACTCACGTGAAAGGCAGTCGGGAAGATCAGCGTTCTATGCAGCGTTAGTTTCGTGCGAGTCTGCAGGTTAAGGGATTTCAGCTGGCTACGTAGTCCGTAGAAAGTCCTCCTAGAAGTTGCATTGTTATCACATGTCACGAGCGTGTCAAGATATACGAGTTTCTCAACCACTTCGAATCGTTCCCCATCTGATTCCATCTCAACACCAACGCTTCCGATAGTTTGTAAAAATCATGAGGTCGTCCGCGTAGACGGTCATCATTTTATCTCCGTGAACACAACAGTACTAGCAGGCATCTACACTCGACCGCTCAGTCCGAACTCATGTAGCACCTCATTCAATTGCGCGTTCCATACGCGGATAGACTGCTTCAGGCCATACAGTGCCTTCTTGAGTCTGCACACTTTTCCGTTTCCCGCTGCGAACCCTTCTGACTGAAGCATACAAATCTCCTCCTCCTTCAGCTCGCCCTGAACAAAAGCTGTGACTGCATCCATTTGGTGGATGTACAAATTGTACCGACTCCAACAGCATTCGGAAATCAGCATTCACATATTTATTTCCGTTGTCTGAAGGCAGGATTTCAGCTCCTTATCCGTTTTTCCCTCCGCGTTGGCTATGAATGATTTGAACGCCCCCAGTGCTTGATTTTAGCGTTTCAAAAAATAAAAAATGTCCAAAAATGTCATAAAATAACGACCTCCACCCAGCGACGGAATCTCTACTGGACCACAAATGTTGGATTGTATCAACTCCAACAGCCCTTCAGCTCGTGACTCGCTGCTAGGGAACGAGCGCCTCGCATGTTTGCCCTCCAGACAGGCTACATAATTCCTCAACGTTCCGGCTTGAAAATCGATTTCGTCCGCAATCCGTTTCATTTTCTTCAGCCCACCTTCGTGGAGATGTAAAAGACGTCGATGCCAAAGTTCAATTTCCTTTACCAGAAATGACTTCTCCAATCGATTGACTCTGTACAAGCCACTTTCCTCGACACCGGGATCAAAATCATTCGCATCGCGAACGCCCACGTCGTGAAATTTTCCCTTCCCCGTAGCTTTTCAATGGCCGGCAACATCACGGAACCTCCGCCAACTCGAATGCTTCTTGGTCCAGCTGCAGCTTCGTTCCCCCCATCTCCGATACCAGGATTGTTCCGCGACATCTTGACTTCGGATTTCTTCGGAAACTACTTCTTACTTGATACACTTTTTGAGATTCTTCAGTTAAAATAAAACTGCTTCCTAACTTCCGGTTATGGCCATTTGTCTGGGCCTATAACCTATTGCAGAACAAATGAATAAAACGACTTGTTCAGTTGAATGCTTGCAATGGAATGAAAATTTTATTCTATCTCTTAGCTACTAACAACAACGCTACTATGATTGCATTTATTTCGGACTTTCCTTCGATCTCTGAACCTATGAAACATAGAATTTTTTTTTATCCATTATTTCATTACTTGTTTATTTATCTTTTAATAAGACAACAAGAACTAAACGGAAAAAAATATTCAAAATTAGAATAGTTACAAGCTGCTGAAGTGAGGGAGTTTAAAAAAATTGCGCGGTTGCGTACACGATTACAGTCCTTCTGGTTATCATAAACAAAGAAATCGAACAGATTCTGAATCATTAAAGATGCCGCTATTTTTTGTTTTGATAAAATGGCGTCCGTTAGAAAATGAAAATTACTTTTTTGCCGGTTTTTATGGCGATTTCATTTTTTTTAGAAATAGAGCAATTCCACGCCAAATCAGTCGGCCTCGTTCATTTAAAATTTATTTTCAATATTTGTTACATCGTTTACAGTTACATAACAAGTTATTGGTGAATATCAACAATAAATAAATTATTTTACTTAAAAAATCATTTTTGGACCATTTATGTATTTTTTTGAAAATGAAGGTGGAAATATTTTCATGTGTTTTTTATTATTTCTATAAATTTTCACATTTTCATGCTTAGAATCTAGAATCTACACTTTTATTTAGTAAAAGCTCCGCTTTTATATACTGTAAGAACACAGTTTTCTGATTAAAATAACAGAGTTGAAAAACGAGGCATGTTATCTTCCGTTTGATAAGCTGATTTGGATAGTTCCCTTTTGTTTCCTCTAATGGTTCCAACTAGCATTGCTTTTTTGTCAATGAAATTGCTCGTGATATTTCATGTTAATGGCTTGACAAGTTCAGAACAACGTCTTCACTGAGAAGCATTGATGATATTTCCCCAAATAAGAAAAACCATTCGAAACATTCATTCCGATTGTATGCCAAATTTATTGAGTTTACTAGATTTTCACAGTATATCTGCATCTAGTTTTTGTCGTAAATAATTGCTTGTCAACTGTAATATTTTGCCCTGGTTGATAGCAAACTTGACTATTCTCAATATTCTCAAAGCTCCACAGGCATATAAAATCCCAGTAAATGAACATATTTCCGATAACTTTGTTGTTCAATCATTTCTCAAAATTGCAACATCTACATTTGTGCGTTTTTTTTATATGCTTGATAATATTGTTATTTATTACCAACGAGATAAGACCATCTGCCATGATGCAGGATTTTGCGTTACCTGTTGGCCCTTTCATACCCTTGAAAATACAAGTAGATGGTAACCTTCCAGGAACACCAGATTCGTCAAATTTTGACCACACATCTGTTCCGGTCTCCTGGAAAGTGTTTTCTGTTTCTTCATCAGAGTCCGCACTGCTAAGCACCCTACACCTTTTCCCGGATGTATTGATGACATTTTCATTTTCATCATTGGTAATCGACTCCTCATCGTTATGTTCAGTGTCAGATGTTTCACTTCGAACAAAATCTGCCTCATCTCCACATGATGGAATTTACAGAATTTATTGCATCTAATTCTACAGTACATCGAAGCATTCTTCACTTATTTTCGTTCACTTTTCCAATAACTCATTTTTATTCAACATTTATTTCCTGCATTTAGGCCTCAAAAGAAATGAAATAAACAACTTGTTAGAACAAGTATTACTGCATAAAAATTCGAATAACAATTACTACTTTAGATTTTTGAGAAACTGCAACTTATCAAGTATACGCCCAAAGTGACAATTTATCATGTACTTGTATGTTATCATGTGACGGTAATAAAAAATGAAAGGAGGTTGTGTCCAAGATACGACCGCATTGTTGACGTAGAACTACACTGTTATTTTATATAAGTCGCCATACATTGGTGGCTTGATACTACTAGGAATATAAACACTTCTCATCATTTTACGCTATTCTCAAAAGAAACGCTTATGTTAATATTACTGGCCTCGAAAAAAGTTCCATTACTTTCTCATGCTCGAGGGATGCGCAGCTGTCACTCTTAGCGGAGGAGGTTTTGCTACTGGCAAGCGAAATCTAACCACATACAAAATTCCAGAACGACATTTACTTTCTTGGTGACTAAACAAGCGAAATAAACTCTTTTTTGTTAATAACAACCCCAAATATTTTTTTGGCGCTCAACATTAACGCCTGCTTCGCCATAACGTTAGTTTAATGCATTGATGCATTCTCAAAGGCACCAACGAAGCCCTTATGATGACGGAAAACAAACAATGTTAACAGCTTGGAAAAAGACTGAATTATGCCACACAGCTTGTTCTCTGCTTTAACACCCATCGATGCGAATTCGCTGATGAGTTTGTCAAGAGCGACCGCATTCACCACCAGCGGGGGGAGCTTGATTTTGATTGCTGTCTGGGTAACGGCGTTTACATTTTCGACCGACGCGCCGAAAACGCCTACTTCGCTGTTGTTCGATGCAGTGTCACACTCGCGAAGGCTCAGTTCAGTGCGAGCTCTTTTCGCTGCACCAACATCGCGTGCAGCATTAGATGACGCTTGCCTCGAATTTTTTTTTGCTTCTGGCAATGCGTTCGTTTTTTGCAGGACTCGAGCCTGCCTTCATCTTCTTCTTGCTCATCACACACTATGCGAAGCGTCCAATTTATGACGCGGAAAGAAAAACACACGATATGAATAACGCCAAAAACGAACTGAAAAAAACCACACGACGATATCCAAGTTGGATTACCACAGGTGGGGTCCAATCTTAGATCGAAGCGCAGCGAAGGCAAAGTGAACTGGATTGCTCAACAGTCCGATGCCGAATGAAAGTTTGCCTTTTTTTTTGCATTAAATTCATTTTATTTATAAACATTTAGATCTATATATATATATATATATATATATATATATATATATATATATATATATATATATATATATATATATATATATATTCTTTTTACATTGTAAGTGATTTAGCTTGTTTGCTTTTCAACTCTGGTACTGTTAGATTGGAAATTAGTTGTAAGTTAAGCACATCGCATATTTTTTTTGTTTTCATTACACTACTGAGTAGTTTTGTTGATTGTAAATATAAATTTGATAACCTACATAAAATTTAATATCCTACTTAACCTAGTCTAATTACCTATAAAGGTTGTTGATAATAGTATGTTCAGAGTGCAAGCAGTCTTCTCGAAACTTATTTAATTTGGTGGCGAATCTACTTTCCAGTGTTTCAATCCCAGCCAGATCATGGACCTCTGATGTTCTTGTCCAGGGAGGAAGGTTGAGTATCATTCTAAGGAGTTTGTTTTGGATTCGCTGGAGCTTAAGCTGATGCGACTGGGCGCAGCTGCTCCAGATCGGCATACCATACTCAATCACCGGATAAATGATTTGTTTGTAGACAGCAAGTTTGTTACTCAGACACAGAGTGGACTTTCTATTTATGAGTGGGTATAATGATCTTATCATTATACCACACTTAGTCACGATTTTATCAATATGTTGTCTGAATAACAGCTTGCTGTCTAAGGTGACACCAAGATAAGTTACCTCGTTTGACCAATCCAAGGCATTGTTTCCCAAGCTGATCCTGAGGTCATCAGGCGGAACAAGTCGTGGGGATTTACAATATGGAAATATAATGGTCTGGGTTTTAGCCGCATTCACGCGAATCTTCCAGGTGTTATAATACTCAGACAGGACATCTAGGCCCCGCTGAAGTTTTGCTGTCAGAGCACGTGTTATTCGTCCCTTATAGACAATGGCCGTATCATCTGCGAACAGAGACAACTGGCCATCGCCTGGTAAGGGAGGAATATCTGACGTATATATATTAAATAGCAAAGGACCCAGGATGCTGCCTTGGGGCACCCCTGCAATGATATTCAATTCATCTGAACAAATATTATTCAGCGAGACCCTGAATGTTCTGTCTGAAAGGTAGTTCCTGATTAGTTTAATCCGGAACACTGGAAAATGTCGCTGATGCAGCTTAAAAACCAGACCATCATGCCAGACATTGTCGAATGCCTTTTCGACATCCAACAATGCCATTGCTGTTGTTTTGGCAACTGATTTGTTCCGCCTAATGGTGTTTGTTACCCTAACCAGCTGATGGATTGTCGATCTACCATTCCTGAATCCGAATTGCTCGTCAGGGAAAATATTGTTTCGGATGGCGAAAACCGTGAGCCTGGAGCTAATCAGTTTTTCAAAAACCTTGGAGAGAGCAGATAGTAAGCTGATTGGGCGATAGCTCTCAGCTGATGTTGGTATTTTCCCCGGCTTCAGGATAGGTACAACTTTAGCTGACTTCCACCGCGAGGGGAAGTAGCCAAGTTGTAAGCATCGATTCAAAATTGATGCGATATGTTGATACAACCTGGAGCTAACATGCTTTAGCTCCAGGTTGAAGATGTTATCGAAGCCGGGGGCCTTCATATTTTTTGAAGTTTTTATTTTAGCTTCAACCTCCTCAGCAGTTACTCTCTGCTCGTCATCCAAAGTTATTTGAGCCCGATCTACTTCAGCCACGGCTTCCGCGACATCAGCTTCTCTGGGACTAAGCATGGTATGCCCTAGACTATGTGAGGTACAGAAATGATGGCCCAGTGCATTAGCTTTCTCTGCGGGGGTAATAAGGAGATCAGGACCAGGAGAACTAGGAATTAAGGGTGGGATTGGTTTGGGTTTGGTCTTGAGTATTTTGGATAATTTCCAGAAGGGACGGGAATAGGATGGGAGTTGACTCAATTTTTGTGAAAAATTTTTATTTTTGAGGTCCAAGATTCTGGCCTGGATCACTCTGGAAAGCTGATTCGCCAACAGCTTCTTTTCCTGGAGGTAAGTTCGCTGGAACTGCCTCCGGAAAATATTCCTTAGTCTTATAAGATATTTAGTAATATCGTCAATTTCGAGAAGACTACTTACACTCGGAACAAGTGGGATGTGCTGCTCTCGTGCTTTGCGTAATGCCTCTTCAACAATACCCAGCGAATTGTCTATGTCTTCTGGGCACTGCAAAGGATGGTTGAATTGCACTTCAGCGTCGACCGTTCGCTGAAAGCCTGACCAGTTGGCACGATGGTAGTTCCTACGCTGCAGACTCCTAGGAATCACCTGTTCACCTAGAATTAGCACCACCGGATAATGGTCGCTGCTCAGGTCGTGCACCACCATCGGCTGCTGAATGTTCATCATGTTGGTGACGAAGATGTCAAGGATGGATGGAGCTCCGGCGGGGGAAACGTACGTTGCTTCCTCGGGGCTCAGGATGTTGTAGTGCCCACAAGGAAGATCGTTGAATATGATTCTACCGTTTATATTTCGCCGGAGGTTCCCCCAGGCTTCATGTTTGGCGTTCAAATCACCAGCCAAGACGAATTTTCCTCTGTTCCGGGTAAGCGCGATGAAATCTCTTCTAAACTGCAGACTAGAGCCATCTCTTTCATTCACTTGGCGGGGACAGTACGCTGAAATGATGTTAATTGGCCCAGTTGTTGTTGTTATTTCGATGCCGATGGCCTCAATAATTTTGAGGTTGAAACTCTTCATTGTGAGGAACCTTAAGCCTCGCCTCACTGCTATAGCGACACCGCCCCCACGTGAACTAGTGCGATCCAGCCGAATAACGGAATAATTAGGAAGGTTGAAGTTTTTATTCGGCTTAAGATGAGTTTCAGTGATGGCTGCGATATCAATTTTATTGTTTCGAAGAAACTCTGCAAGCTCCAACTGTTTTGCTGCAAGGGAGCAGGCATTCCAGGTGATGATCCTAAGGTGATGGCTGTCCATATTTGTAAGCAAAGTCCATCATCATTGTGACTTGGTCCTGTTTTGTTTTACAGGCACGTAAAAGTCGTGTGAACTCGGCGAGGAGGGCACTCATTTGTTCCGGGGTGTACAGAACATCGGACTCTGTCTTTGTTGTTTGGTTTTTGCCTGCTACTACCTGGGCAAAGCTTAGCACTCCAGGGGGGCTTCCAATCGTTCGCGATGTTGACTGGGCCGACATGTTATCCCCACGGTTTGATGGTGTGATCATGCTGCTTCTGCTCGCTGTGGGAAGCGGAAGAGGCGTCAATACTGGAATATTTCTCCGTGAATGGGAATGTGGTGGTACATCCATTCGGTGGTTCTGCGAATTTCTCATGTTGCGATTATTATTAGCAGACGCTTTCTTCCGCTTCTCAATGAACTCTGCTCGCTTTAGGCATTGGCGAATGGTTGACGGGTGATCTTCTCCGCAATGTACGCACTTAGTGGTTGCATCCTCCTTTATGCATTCATTCGTATGATGATTGCCTCCGCAAGAATTGCATCGGCTTTGAACAAAACAATTTTTGGCACCATGTCCAAAATTGAGACAATTTGTGCACTGAGTGACATCACGATGGATGGGTTTGTAACGCTCCCATTTGACGATTGTGTGATCAATATCTTTTATTTCGTTCAGCCCAGCCAAGTTGATTGAGCCACGCTCTAAATGAATCAGGTACAGTTGGTCCCGGCAGGTAATATTTTTGTTGCGACGGTTGATTTTATGTACGGCCAACACCTTTAAATTACACTCAACTAAGCCGTCCTGCACTTCTTTTATTTCCATGTCCGGTAATCCCCTTAGCACAATTTTAAACGGCTTGTTTGCCGCAATATCGTGAGTGAAATACTCCACTTTTTTCCTCTTGAGGTATTCCTGAACGGCATTGTAATGTTTCACTCCCGGTACCATAATTTTATAACCGTCGGTGCACAAACTATACTTTGCTTGCAGACCCTTGGAAATGAGCAGCTTCATTTCTTCTCGGAATTTATCCGGGAAGCCTTTAGTGTAAAATGGAGGCATTTTCTCCTTTTTCGTAGTACTCCCGCTATCTTCCACTGGAAGCGCTGCAAACTTGTTGTTTGAAAGCAATTTTTGCACTCCTTCAGCCGGCTCATCGCCCAATTCCGCTTGAGAACGGGTCCGCTTCGCAGCATTTGGTTGCTCTTTACTAGAGCGTGGTTTCCCCATATCGTGGGTAAATGCACTTGCCGGAAGCAACGTGCGAAAAAGAACACGACGAAGTACGAACTAACGGTAATAAGTTTGTAAAAATCATGAGCTCTCCAAAGTGCGACCGATCAGCACGAGAGAAGATCAACGAATGAATGAAAGTTTGCCTCAGCGAGATCCACTGTTTATACTCTAGGCAAGTGTTCTCCTTCATTCTTCTTTTTTCCTTTGTTCACGGAGACTTTAAATCCTACGATTTCCCCTTCGTTGCTCGTTATTAACAGCTCTGTTCGGGAAAGCACAAAAATGGACAGAACAAATGTATGGGAAAATGGAAACGCTTAAAGTTTTCATGAATTTTAACCATTTACAAACCAGGGAATTCGAATGTATGGCATATTAAACAAATCTTAGGGAATTTCCGAATCGTTTAGTATGTAAATCGTCAAAATCCGTTCGCGTCAAAAATAGTTATTAACGTTAACTTTATTTCATAAAAACCTGTTTTCTGATTTGGCACCCTTAATGAAAGACGTAGTTCTACGTCAAAAAAATTAAAACTGCTTTCCAATACAATGCCGAAACTGGCCATATACGAAATTTACTAAATTCAGTAATAAAAGTCATTTTATTATTTAAAATTCCTCAAGCAGTAAAAATGACTGCTTTTGGGTTATATAGGTATAACACATATATATCTCCGGAAATGAAGGAGGGAGGAGGTAACTACAATTATTAATAAACACAGTTATATGTTGTGTAAAAAGTCACAATATTCTAAGAAACTGTGCCATTATATACATAACAGCTCTCCTAATTGAAATTAAAAAGCAGTTAAAATGACTTGCTTGAGCAATCTAGTGTTAATAGTGCTACGCAGATGATATGAAACTGTATATGGAAATAAAGAATGAAGAAGACTCTCAAACATTCAAAAATGAAGTTGACATAGTTTATAATTGGTGCACTAAGAGTTTATTACAGCTCAATGTTAGGAAATGCACTTTGATTACTTTTACAAGAAGAAGAACACCATTGAACAATGGTGTTATACTGGGTAATCAACCCATCAGTAGATGTCAACGAGTAAGAGATTTAGGTGTGATCTTAGATTCGAAACTAACCTTCGTGGATCATTATAATACAATCATCCATAGAGCAAATAATATGTTGAGCTTCATTAAATGCTTTAGTTACCATTTCCACGATCCGTACACAATAAAAACATTGTATATTACATACGTCAGATCAATTCTCGAATACTGTAGTATTGTATGGTCCCCCTACATAACTTCACACGAAGACAGAATTGAATCTGTACAAAAACAATTTCTGTTATTTGCACTTCGTAAACTAGGCTGGTCTTCATATCATCTACCTCCATATGAAGCACGCTGTATGCTAATCAATATTAAAAGCCCAAAAGAACGTCGGAACTCTGCCATGATTCTATTTATTATTGATATCATATCACAACGAGTGGACTCAGAAGAAATATTAGGAAACCTGAATTTTTACGCACCGATTAGGAACCTGAGAAACCCTAACATTTTTTACATAGATTATCGAAGATCGAATTATACCAAATATAGTCCTATTAATCGTATGATGAGCCTCTGTAACGAACACAGTGAAACAATTGATGTAACCATGTCAAGATCAATGCTCAAAGACTATCTGAATAGCATAAGATATCGTTAAATTTCACTGTAATATTTGGGCAGCATATTTAGCCTACGCTGGTTTGACGAAATAAATAAATAAAAAAAAAATTGATTCTGTAACTTGTTAAAATCGTCTTTTAAATTAAACGAATAAATTATCCAGCCAGCTCTCTTTAGATTTTTAGTTTTAAGTAAGTAGTTTTAAGTAGTATTAAGAATGTATCGGTCTACAATTTAGATTGACGACAATAAAATAAAAAAAAATTACCGATGTAGCAGACCGAAAAAGTGAGCGGTAAGCGACTGGGATCTCTGCAACATGATGATTGTTGCGTGGACATAGTAGCAAGAATAACACACAAAGATGGTCAGTTGAGGAGCCCTGAGTTATGAGCTCATGATCGTTCGCTTATTAGCGGAAACGCAATCAATTAGGCTCCCCCCTATATTTCATTGTTCGTCATGATTTTCCCTAAAACACGACTTATTTTAGTTACATTTATAGGGCGTGTTGCGGATGGAGATGCGATCCATTAAATGTTTTTTTTTATCAAATTGTGTGGAACCTATACATATATACGATCTCAAGCTTAACCAGACGCTCACGAACAATTCAGATATCTGTAGTGAGTCTACTAATCAATGCGTCGTGTACCGTATGCTCAACTCCTTGATTTTGACATCCGTAGCAGCACGATCTATCCAGGCAACCCAATATTTGATATTAAGAATGTTATTTTTATTGTGTTATTATTTATAAAATAATGTATTAATTGCAGATGTAAGAGGCCTTAATCAACCGCAGAAAATAAAAAGTTTGAGGCATCAAGTTTTGAACAATTTGGAGGATTATGTTTCGGATAAGCAATATGATTCTCGGTAAGTACAGAGATATAATAGAAGGGTTGACAAATGCAGGAAAACGAAGGTTACAAAAAGTTCATTCTAAGGGTACGCGTAGCATTTTGTACTTATTCTATAATTTGCGATGAAGTGTTCCTCTAATTTACTCAATACTTTGATCGATTAACTAAACAAAATGACTAAACTTATCAATATGAATCGTTTACAGGAGTTTTGGGGACTAGGCTGAAAATTTACTTACTAACATCAGAACTTACTGCAACATTCGTAAAATTACAGAGGGTTTTTCAAAACAAAAAACAAAACAACTGTTTTTGGCACTTTTATTAAATCGATGTAAAAAATTAAATAAATGATGTTTCATCAAAGCAACAAATTAATGTTGTACAGAATTTATTGGAGTTTTGAAAACGGTTTTTCGTATTTCGAAGCAATTATTATTTATTGAATTATCCGATGCTGTCTTGTATACGCAAATTGTCGGAGAGAATGATCTTGTTCCTTTGATCGCCTTGATTGATGAGTTGAAACAAATGGTCGACTCTCAGATACACAATATGGATTCCGCAGGGACAAAGAGATGGATAATTGTCTTACGTTGCTTTCTTCAGAATTTCAAATGACTTACGCAGAAAAAAAGCGAATGATTGCGGTATTCTTGTACATAAATGGGGTTTTTGATACAGTTTCAAAAGAGGTCCTGTCGGACAAATTACACTTTTGAGGTCTGTTATTTGTATTGAATAACATGTTATATAACTTGCTTTATTTCTACGTAAGCGACATTGAAAATTACCTTACACAACATTGCAACCTATGACAACTAGCAGGTGATGGAAAAGTGTCAGTCGTGGGATGAAAAGAATTCGACCTGTAAGCAGGGTTGCCATATATACAGAATATTTTGTATTTCACAGATTTTTCTGCCAAATTTCAGATACAGAATCTGTATATACAGAATTACAGATTTTGATGAGATGATAATCACTTGGAGCCAGATCCGGACTATAGGGTGGGTGCAATAGGACATCCCATCCGAGCTCCCGTAGCTCCTGGCGGGTCATCAAAGATGTGTGAGGCCGAGCGTTGTCCTGGTGGAAAACAACACCATTCCTATTGATCATTTCTGGCCGCTTCTGGTCAATCGCATGCTTCAAACGGTCAAGCTGTCCACAGTAGAGAACCGAGTTGAGGGTCTGACCATAGTTGAGCAGCTCATAGTGGATGATTCCCTTCCAATCCCACCAAACACACAGCAAAACCTTCCTGGCCATCAATCCAGGCTTGGCGATGGTTTGGGCCTGCTCACCGCGCTTCGACCACGACTTTCTTCGCTTAAGGTTGTCGTACGTGATCCATTTTTCATCACCACTTCTTCAAAAATGGGTCGAGTTCGTTCCGTTTCAGCAGTGCATCGCAGGCGTTGATTCGGTCTAAATCCATCTACTTCACAAATTTTTTCGGCCGCCTTCGTTACAGTTTTACCTCGCAGGTAGTAAAAACGTAAAATATGGCGAATTTCTTACTTGTAGTAGAGTAGAGAACCGAGTTGAGGGTCTGACCATAGTTGAGCAGCTCATAGTGGATGATTCCCTTCCAATCCCACCAAACACACAGCAAAACCTTCCTGGCCATCAATCCAGGCTTGGCGATGGTTTGGGCCTGCTCACCGCGCTTCGAACACGACTTTTTTCGCTTAAGGTTGTCGTACGTAATTCATTTTTCATCACCAGTCAACATCTTCTTCTGCAAATGGTTCCAAACGGTTTTATGGTCTATACCCAGTTCCTGGCCAATCGAGCGAGTGCTCACATGCCGGTCTACTTGGATGATTTCAACGATTTTATCGGTTTCCAAGACGATTGGCCTACCAGTACGGGGTGTATCTTCGACAGCCACTACACCAGAACGAAATCGATCAAACCAAAGCTGTGCTGTGCGAATTGTTACAGTATCGGGCCATAAACTACACGAATTTTTTCGGCCGCCTTCGTTACAGTTTTACCTCGCAGGTAGTAAAAACGTTAAATATGGCGAATTTCTTACTTGGTGGACTCCATCTTTGACGCGCTATAACTCAAGACTGAAAAGGACAATCACAACACTGTCAAAACGACACTTGTAGCACAGATTGTCGTCTTTAAATAGCCGTATAGTATGACCCGATGCGATAAGTACAACACAAGATATGTTAAAGTGTTGCCATATATTGACAATATACGACATTTCTTTTTCCTCAACCCAATATACAGAATATACAGATTTCATTAAATTCAATTTTAAAATTTGAATTTATTACAGTGAATACATAGATACCTTAATTTATGAATTATTTTATTAATTTATTCATTTATAAATGACTATAATCATTCCGTCAATCGAATATTGATTTTTTTAAACGATCCTATGACTGAACCGACTATGCTGTTCCCAAACTTTATTCTATCACTCATCAATAACCCCAATTGCACTTTTCAATCAGAAAGTTCTCAATTTTGTGAACTTTATTATAATGAGAGAAGAATTTTATTGTTGATCATGTAACTTGGTAACTTGGGGAAGTCTGAAAATGTTGACGTTGGTATCGATGCAGCAGAAGCTGAAGAAGGATGGGATGCAGTTTGGAAGCTGACCTTCAAATCGATTTGTCGTGACTTCTATATCGAACTCGTGAAACAGATTTCAAAGCGATTTGTTTTCCGTGATCCGGTTATCAAAACTGCGACCTATAACTTGGTCCCAGCTGTTGGATGTCAAAAGGCGTGATGAATTTTTTTGTATGATTCCTTAGGTTGTTCGTAAGACACTTTCTGATAAGATTCATCAGCGTGTTTTGAGCGAATATTTTCGCTTTACAATACCAACAAAACGAAGTTTTATACAGATTTTTTTGTTAGAAATACAGATATGCAGATTTCTTCAGAAAATTTTACAGATTTAAATGCGGCAACCCTGCCTATAGGATATACAAGATATTTTGAACAATTTTTTCAACATGTGTCATTGTAAAATGGTCCAGGAGGTGCATTTGAGTGGAAATTAGCATCTAGAGCTCGTCAGTTATTCTCTAGACAAAAACTGTCTTCGACAAAGTTGTTGCATATGATAGAGCGTTTATTTTGATGTTGTCAAAAATAGGGTTGAAATTTTTCCATCAAATAACAATTCTAACTTTCTTATCTTTGTAGATAGAGGTAAACATAGTTCCCACAGTTATTTGAGAAAACTTTTTAGAACAAAGTTTTTTCTATCTCTTGAAAAAACCGAAATAGTGATTTTTTACTAAGTTGTGTTGGGGCCACCATCATTTTTTTTTTCTCTCTATCTTTTATATTGCAAATTTTACATGCAATTCGTCTGCAGAAGACTTTTAGAACTTACAAAGACCAACGTTTTTCGATGCAGAACTTGTCAATATCGCAACTCTACTAAAAGTTATTGATATTTCTTCCCAAAAAATACGCACTCTTCATTCGCTTGTCATTCTTTCTGGGGCAAACATAAAAAATATTCGTTGATGGCATTTGAAAGAGCATACTTGACTGTATATAATGTGAGATTTCCAAAACTATGTTAGTAATTTGTAACAATGTATTACAATGTATTGTCATAATCGAGATGTTATAGTCTCCAATGCACTGTACGTGTGCCCGACACGGGATACTTCCTATTGGGATGCAGCTGACCATCAATCAGCAACGCCCCCCTAGTCTGTACCCCATATCTAGCGTGGTGCGTCTGTCTCGACTCGAGGAATCCAAGATATAATGGTCACTGGCCGGCACAATCATCAGCTCCTGTAGAGTTGTCATGAGCGGTACAATCCTCAGCTCGTGGTGAATGATCAGTGGCCTGCACAACCTTCGACCCGTGTCGTTTGTATCTGTAAAGAGTATGTGTATTAGGGTGCCAATGAATGTATGGGAAAAGAAACTATACAAAATACAAAAAAAAAGACGTGTGGGTAATGTCGGGGACATAACCGGAGTGACGTAGGACTATACAAAGGGGACAGCTTTTGCTAAATATATATTTTAAATACATTGTTTTATTTTCTTCTACGTGAATACCTACCTATCTATCTGAAAAAAGGATTAGTTTACTGTTTACTCTTTATGAACATGTTCTTCTTCTTCTTCAATGGCACTAACGTTCCTAGAGGAACTTCGCCGTCTCAACGTAGTATTACTTGCGTCATTTTTATTAGTACTTAGTTGAGATTTCTATGCCAAATAACACGCCTTGAATGCATTCTGAGTGGCAAGCTCTAGAATACGCGTGATCACAGTGCAAGTCGGAGGAAGTCGGAGTCGGAGGTGGTTTCGGAGACGAATGAATTGTAAGATTTGTAGTCTCCGCAAACAAGGTAAATAAAAATGAAAAAGAACTGAGGTTTTGGAGACGAACTCTACGATCTGTCGAAAAATAAACGAGCTATGAGCGTTCTGAAAAACCAACAGTGAATACAGGGACGGATGACCTTCGGATCAAAGTCCTTTAAAATAAGAACAGAGCAGCAGGAAATACATAGCTCATCATGTTGCTCCTTAGTTATTTTGTAACGTCAGTCAATTTTCAACATCAGTTATCAACCAAAGAAAGCAGTTCATGCTACCGAGAAAATTCGTTAATGCCATCCTGCGTACAATGTGTTGTAATTTGAAGCCACTTTTAATTCGGAAACCATGTATGGGTTTGTGAAAACTGAATGATCAATTTAAAAGACCCCAACCACCAATAAGTTCAAAAACAAACATAAACAAAATAATTCAGTTCATATTATATGTCATATTATGTCACTTTAGAATGCATTGGTATTGTGAATAACTTTTAATAACTCTTCTTTGAATGGTTTAATGGCCCTGAAAAGCGCCGTGTTTTACGGTGGCTGGTTTGCCACCAAAGCAGTGTGTATAAACAAACTTTTTCCTTTTTCTACCTGCTGCCGTTTTGCGATTGCGTTTGCCACTCGCTGAAACTAGTTGTTGCCACCGAACCGAATGTGCTCTGTTCTGTGGGCGGGTTTTCTTATTGTCGTGAGCAGCTTTGCAAGCCAACTCGAGCACTCCGGCGGCCGAAATTCTATAACCGCTATTAGGAATACTGGTGCTCCGGCACCAATCCGTTGATGCGATGTGATGTGAAACGATGCCATACAACCACACTGATTTACGGTTTGAAAGAGAATGATATATTTTTCAGCGGATCCGCGCGTTTTGTACTTTAGCGGTATACGCTCACAGGATAGAGACAAATCGGCAGACTCAGCCAAAGGGGCGAGTCCAACGAGACGAACGAATGAGCGTTAAAAGGCAGCGATGGCAAAAAAATACATTGATTACAATTTGTTCGCTCGTTGGATTCAGATGCAGGCTAAAAAAGGTCCTTTTCAGGATCACAAAATTATCTTTGTTCGGCTAAACCTCCCTGTTTAGCGATTGTGTTTGCCACTCGCCACAGCTTTCACAGTTGGAAAATTTCTTCCCATCCAGGTTGTGACATGTTGTACAGTAAATTTAATTTATATTTAATGCGACGTGCCGAAGCACCACTCAGTGTCGCATTGGAGGCGAATTGAACCTGTAATTGAACATTTGCGATGACAGTGATACAGTGTCGACTTTCAATGTGGAGTCATAATTTGGACCCCGAACTCTATGTTTACAAAAATGTCCAAATAAATATGTCGCATTACAGGTCCGTCCAATTAGCTAAATGTCGAGCTAAATGTAAATTACTGTACTTTCAATCTAGAAGCAATTTAAGAATTGGTGAAAATTGAATAATCGGGAAAGTCCCCAATCATCAATAAGCTCAGAACAACTGTCAAATTCTCATACTCAAACAAATTATCTCCTGGCAAACAAATTATAAAAAAAAATCAATTTGTGTTTTATTATTATTTGGGATATTGTTTTAGAAAGCATTGAACTGTATTTCGTAAACTCTTTTTTGGATGGTTTAATGGCCCTGAAAAGCGCCGTGTTTTAGTACTCGTGGTTTTGATAAAAAACCATTTCGGACGCCCTCGATGCCGCCTTGTTCTGGATTTGCCACCAAAGCAGTTTGTATAAAGAACAAACATTTTTTTTCTGCTACCTGCTGCCGTTTTGCGATTGCATTTGCCACTCGCCACTCGCTGCAACTGCCTGTTGTTGTCTTGATGTCCACCGAACCGAATGTATTCTGTTCTGAATGCGAGTTTTCTTATCGTCGCGACCAGCTTTGCCAGCCAACTCGATCACTTCGGCGGCCGAAACTATATAACGCCGGCTAGGTGGACTGGTGCACTGGTACTAACGCGCTCGGCCTAGCTACCCTTGTGGAGCAATTGGCGAATACACCTATTTTGCCTTTCCCTTCACTTTTCCTCCTTTGCCATGTCCAGACATGGCTGCTTGTGTTGGTTTGTTTATGTGATGTGATGCGAAACGATGTGGTGTACGGTTTCGATGATATTGATCGTTACGGAAGGAAGGAAGGAAGGTCTTGTATTATAGAGACTTTAAACTTTTGCAGTTCATTCGTCTCTAGCCTTGAGAAAGGCCCTTTGAAAACACTACTCTACTCTACTACTCTTCTCCAGCGCTACCACCTCCGCCCTCTTGCCTTGAGAAAGGCACTCGATCCCTCGCCGTCCAGAATGATCGTTACGGCAGCGGATTTTTAAGCTGACTGGCTGGCTCGAGAATTACGCATGTGTGAGACTGCGACCACTGTTTCGTTCATTTTTTTTTCTTTTTCCTTTCCAATCGTGCTTCATTGTATTTTGCTGCTGCTCTGGTTGCCCGTTTTGGTCGGTACGATTTGAGGAGCACAAAATGGACCAATCAAAAATGGGCACATAGTGCATTTGGACAATGCTTGATATTTCACAATTATTCAATTATTTATCTCAAGAAAAATGAAATGTTATTCGTTATGATAGATGCGTAGATATATTTCCTATCAATTGATGCAAAAACCTTTGCGATCTATTGAGAAATGCTCGAAATGCTCATTTTTTCCTACTTGTTCAGTGCCTAGATTTTCATTTCACCCCCTATATCTTCCGGTTACACTTAGTCCTACGTCAAAACAAAATACAAAATGTTCACCACCTCGAAAAAACACCCTATGCAAAATTTCAGCTCAATCGGACTTAAGGAAGAGTGGCGCAATGTGTTCAAAGTTTTAGTTTTTTGCAAATCGAAAAATCATCCAAGGGGAAATCGGGAGGAATTTATTTTTCTCTGACACCTATATCATGCCCTAATTGTGTTTTTCTGTTTGTTTAAGAGGTCGCTTCGGGGAGATTTTATTATTGTTACCAATACTTCAATCGATTACCTGGCAGATGGTGCAGCAAATTGAGCTAGCTAAAATGTTTGGTGTTGCGCATATCGATAGCTTGTTGCAAGAAATGCTTCTAGGAGGTTTGTACAAAATACGCTATTAGATGTACTATTTACCAAATTTTTTCTTATTTGTTTTTAGGCGAAACGATGGAAAATACGACATCTCCAACATCTCCGATGAATAGTTTTTCTAATAGCAACAGCAGTCCGCTTCGCATGATGTCTTGTGACAATACACAATTGCCATCTACAGTTGATTCGTCTCAGAATGAGCTGACAACGTCAACTTGTAATGCAATACAGCCTGAACAACTTACAGAATGTAGCAACATCCTTGCCCCGATTTTGAATGATGACATTAGTGATTATGAAATTTCTTCACCCGCTAATACTTTCCACAGAGAAAATAACATTCAAAATTATGTGAACCAAACAAAAGATGAAATATATAACAATTCTTATATTTCTCCATCGTCTTCCACAGTACGTACAGTGCAATCGTCAACTGATCGCGAGTCGCAGACAAATTTAGCTTTAAATGATCATCTAAGTCGTAATGAATTAGATTTTAAACGAGAACCTGATGTTAATGGATATTGAATTGTTAATAATTTGGTAGATTTATTTTTAGGTATATTACTTAGAGAATTATTATACATTGTTGTTACGTTACAATTTCCTGACTCACTGGGAATGAAGAAAAATCTATTTTCATAGGTAACTTGCGCAATAAAATAATACTTTCAAATTCCTATGTCATAGTTTTAATTTTCTATCATTCAAGGGAGGACCCCGACAATGAGGGTCAAAAACATTTTGACGATTTTTAACGATTTATTATTTTTCGCCTCAGTAAGTATGCTTATTTGGGCCCTTTCGGAATTAGCCTGACGGTTGTTGTTGAAACAATTGACGTACAGTCTATCGCTGAATTGAGTGTACAATTGTTACTTGACGATATGTACTTTCCATTTATTTGGTGTGAAATAGTTTGAATACATTCATACTGCGATGAGAGGATTGAAGGTCTCCTTGGTGCTTGATGGTATGCATCCCGGCGAGTTAGTTGAGTCAGGCAGTTGGTTGAGTGAAGAGGATTTTGGTTGCTATGTTGAATAATCTACCATTTGGTTCCGTCGTTCTCGCTGAATTTTATAAACCGGGCATTCACTGCTCCAGGTAGAGTGGTCAGAATCAATATTCAGCTTACGCTCAACTCGCAGTTTCGCACAGTTTGCACATTTTTCTATGCGGGATTTGCATTCTTTAATCGAATGGTTATCACTGCAAATAGGGCAGATAACTTTTTCTACTTTACAGTCGACTATTTTATGATTGAACCCGCAGCATTTGTAACACCTTATGAACTGCAACCCATCAACCACTCGGCATCACATTCGTCTTCCTAAGCTCGAAGCCGCCGGACGGTTTTATATCGTTATCGTCCATCGTTGAAGTGATACCGTTATTTTCGTGGCTGGTGAAGTGAGTGTTGGACACTAACGGGATTCCCTGTGATTCATTGAAGCAGACACAACATACGAGAGGAAGAAACCCTGCACGCGAGCGCTGTGTGCTGGTGTGTTATCGTCGTAGCACCGTCTTCGACATCATCACCGCGTGGTGCGATACACGGGTTCAGCTGTACCGAACGATCAACACGCAGCACCGTTATAAACAATCCGCACTGGTCTGCATAATAAGTATATAATTTAATAGGTTAAGGTTATTAGGTTAAGGTTAATATTAAAAAAAAATTGCAAAAATTTTAAGAAAGTGTACATCTGCCATTTTAAATGGCAGAAGGGGAAGAAAGCGTTGACATGGATATCGAATCCACTGTCTCCCCCTCCCCAGCTACGGGTGCTGGGAAGTCGCTTAAACGCGTTCCCCTCTCAGAAGATGTCTCTTCACAGGAAGAGTTAACTCACCTCAACAAGCCTCCCTCAAGAAAATTTGCAAACCTTTCCTCTTCACCCCCTCATTCTCCCGCTCCCGTTTCCGCTCAACTCCCGAACTTGCCACCCAGCCCTACTGATCCCGCTCCCGCTCAACAATCGACCTCGACCTCCCCCTCAGTTGCTTCCTCTCCTCGTGTCAAGGTCTATCCAGAAGATTCACTTGGAGCTGGCCCATGGGTTGTTTTTTTCCGGCCCAAACCGAACGGAAAATCCATCAATGTCATTCAGGTTTCGAAAGATCTGGCAAGATATTATTCCTCCGTGGTCGAAATCTCTAAGGTTAGACCGAACAAACTGCGTGTTGTCGTGAGTGATCGGAAACACGCAAATGCAGTTGTGATCGACGAGAGATTCTCCCTAGAGTATCGTGTCTACGTGCCGTCCCATGACGTAGAAATCTCGGGGGTGATAACTGAAACGGGTCTGACGTGTGAAATGATAAAGGAAGGAGTTGGTAAATTTAAAAGACTCCCGTTGGTGGGCGTTAAAATTTTGGACAGCCGCCAACTAGGGAAAGTATCCCAAGAAAAGGGAAAAACTAAATTCACGCCGTCAGACTCGTTTCGAGTAACTTTTGCTGGTTCCGCTCTCCCTGACTACGTCATGGTGGGCAAATTAAGACTGCCTGTGCGACTCTTCCTGCCAAAGCCCATGACTTGCCAAAAATGCAAGTCAGTTGGTCACACTTCAGATTATTGTGCCAACAAGGAGCGCTGTGCCACTTGCGGAGAGCAACATGAGGGGAAATCCTGCAGTGCGACTGAGCATAAATGTCCATATTGCGGGGGATCCCCACACGAGCTCTCAGTTTGTGAAACTTACAAGAGTCGCTGGGAGAAACAGAAGCGCTCTTTGAAGGAACGCTCGAAACGCACTTTTACGGATATTTTAAAGGGCGCTTCTCCACTGGCCCAACAACAACAACCAATCATCACACAAAATGTCTTCGCCACGTTGCCCGTTGACGAAATGGAAGCGGACACAGCTAACGGGGGCACACCGTTCATTTTCCAAGGGAATCCCCGGCGCAAAAATGTGACCACTCCCAAAGTTCAAGGACAAGCCCCTCCGGTTATACCTCCTGTTAGCATGCCTAAAAAATCGAGTGCAGCGGACAAGCAAAATCAGGTTCCTCCTGGCTTCCGTGGGAATAGTTCACCTTCGAACGACCCAGCACTCGAGGGGACATCAAAAACCCCAACTGTCCCTATTTATCCGTCCAGCTCAACTCCCCATTTGGGATTTATAAAGTTGACTGACCTTCTGGCTCAAATCTTCACATGCTTTAATGTTTTCGACTCCATCAGAACCATTGTCATTTCAATGCTTCCAGTATTAAAGACAATTTTGCAACAATTGATGCAAACATGGCCCCTCCTTGCAATGATTATCTCTCTTGATGTCTAATTCAAATAGAGAGGTCGGAGATATCACTGTTTTACAGTGGAATTGTCGTAGTCTTATCCCTAAATTGGATACATTCAAATTTCTAATTCATAACTTCAATTGTGACGTTTTTGCTCTGTCCGAAACTTGGCTTTCTTCGCGAGATGATATATCTTTCCACGATTTTAATATTATACGCTTGGACCGTGTTGACAGATACGGAGGGGTGCTATTGGGGATCAATAAGTGCCACTCATTTTTTAGAATTGACCTTCCACCTATTGGGGGGATCGAAGCTGTTGCTTGTCATGCAAACATCAGAGGCAAAGACCTTTGTATTGTCAGCTTGTATTGGCCTCCGAGAGCTGCGGTTAGCCGCAAGCAACTTGTTGACATGTGCTCACTCCTTCCTGAGCCACGATTGATCTTGGGAGACTTCAACTCTCACGGAACTGTCTGGGGGGAACAGTACGACGATAATCGTTCATTGTTGATATATGACCTTTGTAACAGCTTCAATATGACCGTTTTGAACACTGGGGAAACAACACGTGTACCTAAACCTCCTGCTAACCCAAGTGCTCTTGACCTCTCGCTTTGCTCGAATACACTATCGGTAGATTGCAAGTGGAATGTAATCCAGGACCCCAACGGCAGTGACCACTTGCCAATCAAAATTTCCATCACCATTGGTTCGAATTCTTCTGAATCTATAAACATGGCATATGACCTCACAAGACACATTGACTGGAAAAAATATGCGGACGCAATTGCTCTAGCCATCAATTCCAGAGATGGTTTGCCTCCATTGGAGGAGTATAACTTCCTTTCTCGTTTGATATATGACAGCGCGGTTCGCGCTCAAACGAAACCCATCCCAGGCTCCACTTTTCGTCAAAGGCCTCCCAATCCATGGTGGGATAGCCAATGTTCCAGGCTTTATCAGGATAAATCGAACGCATTTAAAGCTTTTCGGAAACGTGGAACCATTGAGAATTTTCAAACGTATTTGGACCTTGAAAATCAATTTAAAAACTTGATCAAAGGGAAAAAACGTGCTTATTGGCGAAATTTCGTGGGAGGTTTGTCACGAGAAACGTCAATGAAAAAATTATGGAAAGTGGCTCGAAACATGAGAAATCGCTCTTCATCGAATGAAAGCGAAGAATATTCACATCGATGGATTTTTAATTTTGCACGGAAGGTTTGTCCCGATTCCGTTCCTGTGCAAAAAATTGTTCGAGATATACCACAAGATAGGTGCGATCTTGATTCCGAGTTTTCGATGGTAGAATTCTCTCTTGCTCTCCTTTCTTGTAACAATTCGGCTCCAGGAACGGATAGAATTAAGTTCAACTTGTTAAAAAACCTCCCTGATGTGGCGAAACATCGCTTGTTGAATTTATTCAATCGGTTTCTGGAGCATAATATTGTTCCAGATGATTGGAGACAAGTGCGAATTATAGCTATTCAAAAACCCGGAAAACCCGCGTCCGACTTCAATTCGTACCGCCCAATAGCAATGCTGTCTTGTATACGGAAATTGTTGGAGAAAATGATCTTGTTTCGCCTTGATCGATGGGTTGAAACGAATGGCCTACTCTCAGATACACAATATGGGTTCCGCAGGGGCAAGGGGACGAATGATTGTCTTGCGTTGCTTTCTTCAGAAATTCAAATGGCTTACGCCGAAAAAAAAACAAATGGCTTCAGTATTCTTGGACATAAAGGGGGCCTTTGATTCTGTTTCAATAGAGGTTTTGTCAGACAAATTACACTCTCGGGGTCTGCCGCCTCTGTTGAATAATATGTTATATAACTTGCTTTGTGAGAAACAGTTGAACTTTTCTCACGGGGATTCGACAGTAAATCGGGTCTCCTACATGGGCCTCCCCCAGGGCTCATGTTTAAGCACCCTTTTGTACAACTTCTATGTAAGCGACATCGACAATTGTCTTACACAAAATTGCAGCCTAAGACAACTTGCAGATGACGGAGTGGTGTCTGTCGTAGGATCAATCGAATCCGACCTGCAAGAACCCTTACAAGATACTTTGAACAATTTTTCAACCTGGGCCATTGGGCTAGGGATCGAATTCTCCACGGAGAAAACAGAGATGGTGGTTTTTTCTAGGAAGTATAGACCAGCAAAACCAAAGCTTCAACTTTTGGGTAAACCGATCACTCATGCTATGTCATTCAAGTATCTTGGGGTCTGAATCGACTCCAAATGTACTTGGGGGCCCATATTAGGTATCTGAGTAAAAAATGCCAACAAAGAATAAACTTTCTCCGTACAATTACCGGCACATGGTGGGGAGCCAATCCCGAAGATCTTATAATGTTGTATCGAACAACTATTCTCTCAGTGATGGAGTATGGCAGTTTCTGTTTTCAATCAGCTGCCAAAACACATCTCATTAAACTCGAGCGAATTCAGTATCTTTGTCTCCGTATTGCGTTGGGATGTATGCCCTCAACGCATACCATGAGTCTCGAGGTTTTGGCAGGCCTACTCCCACTAAAAGATCGCTTCAATTTATTATCTCTTCGGTTCCTCATCCGGTGTAAGGTTATGAACCCATTGGTGATCGGAAATTTTGAGCAGCTTATTGAGCTAAATTTTCATTCAGGATTCATGAGCTCATATCATGAATTCATCTCCATGCAGGTTGATCCTTCTTCGT
Organism: Toxorhynchites rutilus septentrionalis; assembly: GCF_029784135.1. Taxonomy (NCBI): domain Eukaryota; kingdom Metazoa; phylum Arthropoda; class Insecta; order Diptera; family Culicidae; genus Toxorhynchites; species Toxorhynchites rutilus. Next base: position 191,786,126 of record NC_073746.1, read on the forward strand.
ATACTCCCAACCGTGTTTGTTTTCCTGACTACATCAATTCCTCTGTACATTTTGATCTGTTCATGAAGGAGAAAATCCATGGAATTCCAGATTATCATCGATCGGGGATCGTTCCTACGATCTTCAATGCAAAGTATGGGCGTGTCAATTGTGATAATATGTACTTTACTGATGGGTCCTCTATGAATGAGTCCACAGGATTTGGAGTGTTCAACGAAATTTTTAGCACCTCCCACAGTCTTCAGAATCCTTGCTCTGTGTATATTGCTGAATTGGCAGCAATACATTGGGCGCTGGACAGCGTCGCCCCTTACGACCTGTTGAACACTATTACATTGTAACGGATAGTCTTAGCTCTGTCGAAGCTATCCGTTCAGTGAGGCCGGAAAAGCACTCGCCGTACTTCCTTGAGAGAAAACGAGAAAATTTGAGTGCTTTAACCAGACGCTGTTATGTCATTACCTTTGTCTGGGTCCCTTTACATTGCTCAATTCCGGGTAATGAGAGGGCTGACTCATTAGCAAAGGTAGGTGCAATTGAAGGCGATATTTATCAGCGTCAAATCGCTTTCAATGAATTTTATTCTTTAGTCCGTAAAAATACCATCGCTAACTGGCAACGTAAGTGGAACGAAGATGAATTGGGTCGGTGGCTTCACTCGATTATCCCTAAGGTTAGCCTCAAACCATGGTTCAAAAGTCTGGACTTAAGTCGGGACTTTATTCGCACCTTCTCTCGACTCATGTCCAATCACTGTTCGTTAGACGCGCTACTCTTTCGTTTTAATCTTGCCGATGGCAATATCTGTGCTTGTGGCCAAGGTTACCACGACATCGAACACGTTGTTTGGTCGTGCGAGGAGTATCTTGTTGCCAGATCGAATTTAGAAAACTCTCTTCGGGCTAGAGGAAGGCAGCCCAATGTGCCGGTGAGAGATGTGTTGGCTCGGTTAGACCTTGATTACATGTCCCAAATATATGTCTTCCTAAAAGCTATCGATCTTCGTGTGTGATTGTCCTTATATCCTTATATTCTCCTTTTCCTTTTCCTTCGCGAGAAATGAAATCCCTTCTTACTAACAATAGAATAAGGTGAAATGTAAATACATGTTAGATATAAGATAGGCTTAAGAATTGAGTATGATGAATGTGAGTGCGAATGTGAGTGTGAACATTGTCAACATATCCTTATATCCCATCCTTTTCCTGAAACAAAATGTCACCCTTCTAAACTCGAGCAAGCCGCGAGTAATCGGTTCTCTACTTCATTAACATTAGAATTAATAAAAAATGTTTATGTATACTTGTAACTATACAGATAGGAGTTTGGCTCCTTTAAACTTATGTAACTGAGCCTGTAAAAATAAACGATTTAATAAAAAAAAAAAACCACTCGGCATCGACTCCACCCGCAGTTCAGTTTCCCAAGTTGTATCACATTGAAAAACGCCTCGGGATCCAACTAGACTATTGCGCTGTAGTTGTCGTATCTCCACTTCAGATTGCACTAAGTTTTGCACAATTTGAAATGTTTCAATGTTGCAAAAATTTGTTTTGGTTAATCAATTTACACTTTAGTTCGTATTCGTCGCTCATTCCTATTATTTCAATGGTTGGTTTCATGTTCTCGCGCACTTTTACCTCAAATCGACCTTCCAGCTGTTTGTCGACTGTCTCTTCAAAATGCTTGATTGACGCATCATCCTTTAGAGCTACTATGACCGACCCATCTTTACTGCTTGTCAGCCGTCTAACGTTCAAATTTTTGCCATCAATTTTATTTCGCAACTCGACTCTAATATCATCAAAATGCACGCCTTCCTTCCGCTTTATGACGGCGATTGGATTCGGCTTCAAATGCTGTTTCTTTTTCAGTTCGGTTCTTTTTACTATCATGTCATTTTTTACTACATTAGTAAAGCTTGTTTTTGGGGTTTAATCAAAATGGCAAGTTAGAGGAAACAAATAGATTTTTTTTTTATCCCTTTGTGTTTATTTTAGGCTCATTAGCATTTTAGCTGTAACAGAACCGATTTTTTAAATCTTGTACATGTCACATGTTTATCATATCTATAATTAGCACATTACACGGTTGCCATTTTTTCGGCGTTAGAATATTCCCTTCTATATCATTGCATATGATACACATTTACACAGTAGCCATTGAAGCGTAAGAGTTTACCTTCTGTTCTTCCAGTAACCTGCAGTATCCCGTTCAAAAATTTGGCCTCCCTACTTCTTTCAACAGAATAATGACCCGAAGCAAACTGGCTCGTGGTGCTGAAATGCCTGCTCTATTATGTCCCAATCAACTCAAAACACTTCCGAAATCACCAAACCTGAACACTATTGAGTATAAAGGGTGTGTCACATCAAATTGCATCACGGAAAAAACGCTGTAGAAATTTAATTTTTAGGAATTATATCTTCAGCTTTCGCTTATAATCAGATAAGAGTGTATAGATCACGTTGGCCATGCTTCACTGTCAATTTTTCGTAAATTTAGAAAAATGTCGTCGAACGAAAAAGAGCGTCGTGAATTAATCCTGTGCACTCATTTCGAGAATCCGGAGTTGTCACATCGGGACATCGGTAAGATGCTGGGAATCGTCCAATCCACGGTCAGCAGAGTACTAAAACGATACTTCGAGAACCTAACCATCGACCGGAAGGTGAAGAATGGCAAAAATGGATGCTCCGTCAGTGAAAAAGATCACAAGCGCGTAGTTAAGCAGTTTAGACGTGATCCGAGAAGTTCGGTCCGGGATGTCGCCAATAAGCTGAATTTGTCAAGTTCATTTGTCCAGCGGACCAAGCAGCGGGAGGGCCTGCGTACATACAAGGTTCAGAAGGCTCCTAACCGCGACGAAAGGCAAAACATGGTGGGGAAGACGCGAGCCCGGAAGCTGTACACCGGAATGCTGACGAAGCCGCATTGCCTGGTAATGGACGACGAAACCTACGTCAAAGCGGACTTTCGTCAGCTGCCGGGCCTGTTGTTCTTCTCCGCAGAGGACAAATTCAGCGTTCCGGAGGAGATTCGCAAGCAGAAACTATCCAAGTTTGCTAAAAAATACATGGTGTGGCAAGCGATCTGCTCTTGCGGAAAGCGGAGCGCCCTCTTCGTGATGAGCGGCACGGTAAACGGGCAGGTTTACCTTAAGGAGTGCCTACAGAAGCGCTTACTACCACTATTGAAGCAGCACGAGGGCCCGACCATCTTCTGGCCGGATCTCGCTTCGTGCCACTATTCAAAGGACGTGTTGGAGTGGTACGAAGCCAACGGGGTCACCTTCGTGCCAAAGGAAATGAACCCGCCCAACGCGCCGGAGCTTCGCCCAATAGAGAAATATTGGGCGATTATGAAGCAGGCCCTCCGGAAGAACCCAAAAGTTGTCAAATCGGAGGCGGACTTCAAGAGAAAATGGATTTCTGTTCAAAAAAAACTACAACCTGACGTTGTACAGAACCTTATGGACGGGGTAAAGAGGAAGGTGCGAGCATACGGGCTTGGGCTCGAAGTATGAATAAAAAGAAAATGCCAAAAGTTGTTTAATAGTTTTTATTTTACTGTCTAAAATTTTCAAAAGGATCGGTCTACTGGGCGAATTTCTACAGCGTTTTTTCCGTGATGCAATTTGATGTGACACACCCTTTATATGGTGGGAAATCAAGAACCATCCATCCATCAAAATACAGGGAACGAAGCGGAACTCGAAACGACGATTACGGAGATCTGGGAGGTTTTAAGAAAACTTGAACTGTACACTCAATTTTTCAATGTCTTAATTGGAGATTTTTTGTTTATATTTTAAACATGAAGTAGAAGTGGGAACATTTTGATTTTTTTTTCTTATCACTGCATGAGAGTAAAATGGATCGATTTTACGATGAATATAAGTCGCATTTAATTATTTATTTTTTAACCCCGAAAAACTCAACAATAAGAAACCAGCACGAGTTGTATACTCAATTTTGCGATTGACTGTACGATCCCAGAGTGCCAATGAAAATGAACATCTCGATTTTTCAAACAGGACTTGATTAAAAATGTTGATTCCCACAAAAAACTACCCTATGGAAAATATTAGCTCATTCGTACTTCATTTTTAGTTTGTCGCGGATGTCAAAATTTAAGTATTCTGAAAATCGATCAGGTAGTACATGAAATCGGGGTATTCAAAAAAAAAATTGTTGATGCCAAATGTCTTAGAATCGCATGAAACGTCGAGATTTACTATTATTTAAAAAAGACGGGTGGGTAATGTCGGGGACATAACCGGAGTGACGTAGGACTATACAAAGGGAAGGAAGGTATTGTATTATAACTTTAAACTTTTGCAGTTCATTCGTCTCTAGCCTTGAGAAAGGCCCTTTGAAAACTCTACTCTACTTTACTCCAGCGCTACCACCTCCGCCCTCTTGCCTTGAGAAAGGCACTCGATCCCTCCAGCAACGATGTTGTCCAGTCGGTGTCCACACAAAGAATGGCGATACAAAGGGGACAGCTTTTGCTAAATATATATTTAAAATATATTGTTTTATTTCCTTCTCCTACGTGAATACCGACCTATCTACCTGAAAAATGGATTAGTTTACTGTTTACTCTTTATGAACATGTTGGCGGTTCTGAAAAGAACCTTTTGTGTTGTGTTTTTGCTTTTTTTTACCAACTTTCTCAATTTTTTCTCACTATCTCATAGTTGATTCTTGATTTTTTTCTGAAGGCTGAAGGCTGAATTAAAATGATGGCTGTGATAGGGAATGTATAGGTGGTCATCAGCTCATTCACTATCATATATTTCACTATTCAGCACATTACCGTACCTTAAACTGTGGTTTCGTAGACGAATGAATTGTAAGATTTGTATCTCCGCAAACAAAGTAAATACGAGGGTCACTATTTATATTTCGGGAATAGGAACAAAAACAAATAGTTAAGCTGCGAATATATTTTTATTGTTTTTCAAAGTACTCTCCACGATGATCGATACACTTTTTCAATCCCCTTAACCAATCTTATCTTCTTTGTTTTTAAGAGGCTTTAAACTTTGCGGTTCATTCGCCTCTAAGATTAAACCAATTTTCAAAGCATTTATTCCAATCGACACGAGCCTTTTTTTTTAGCGATTGTCAAATTATGTGGGATCCAACGTGAACATAATTTTCGCACAACTAAGTGTTCATGTAAAATCGCATATATGCTGGTGGAACTAATGCTTAGGGATGCCTCAATCTCACAATAGGTTACATGACGATCTTGCTTAATCATTTCGTGCACAGCATCGATGTTTTCTGGCAGTACAGTCGATTTTGGACAACCTTCACGAAACTCGTCGGACAGCGAACTACGACCACGATTGAATTCACTATACCAGCGATACACAGTGGTTTTTTGATGGAGCTTCATCGCCAAAAGTCAAATTAAGTTGATTGACGCACTCTTGTTGTGATAATCCACGTCGAAAGTCGTAAAAAATCATCGCACAAAAATGTTCACGATTCAGTTCCATTTTTTTGCCGAGACCAAACTTTCAACTAAATATAAAATGAACAAATAGCGTCCGTATGACAAAATGTTCTGACTACGTATATCGTCATAAATGTCAAACTTTACGATGGAACCGTCATCATCTCACATGACATCAGTGTTGCCAATTCCCGAAATATAAATAGTGACCCTCGTAGAAATGAAAAAGAACTGAGGTTTTGGAGACGAACTCTACGATCTGTCGAGAATTAAACGAGCTATAAGCGTTCTGAAAAACCAACAGTAAATTAACACAGGATTAAAGTCCTTTAAAATAAGAACAGAAACCATGCCACTCGCTGAAACTAGTTGTTGCCACCGAACCGAATGTGCTCTGTTCTGTAGGCTGGTTTTCTTATTGTCGTGAGCAGCTTCGCAAGCCAACTCGAGCACTCCGGCGGCCGAAATTCTATAACCGCTATTAGGTATACTGGTGCTCCGACAGTTGGAAAATTTCTTCCCATCCAGCTTGTGGCATATTGTACAGTAAATTACATTCAATGGCACGTCGCATTACCACCATTCAGTGTCGGATTGGAGGTAATTTTAACCTGTAATTGAACATTTGCGATGACAGTGGTACAGTGTCGACTTTCTATGTGGGGTCATAATTTGGACCCCGAACTCTATGTTTACAAAAATGTCCAACTAAATATGTCGCATTACATGTCCGTCCAATTAGCTAAATGTCAAACTAATTGTAAATTACTGTACTTTCAATCTGGAAACAATTTAAGAATTGGTGAAAATTGAATAATCAGGAAAGTCCCCAACTATCAATAAGCTCAGAACAACTGCCAAATTCACATACTCATCAGATCTTGGCAAACAAATTATGAAAAAATCAATTTGTGTTTTATTATTATTACCATTTCGAACGCCCTCGATGCCGCCTTGTTCTGGATTTGCCACCAAAGCAGTTTGTATAAAGAACAAACTTTTTTCTTCTGCTACCAGCTGCCGTTTTGCGATTGCGTTTGCCACTCGCCACTCGCTGCAACTGCCTGTTGTCTTGATGTGCACCGAACCGAATGTGTTCTGTTCCGAATCCGGGTTATCTTATCGTCGCGAGCCGATTTGCCAGCTAACTCGATCACTTCGGCGGCCGAAACTATATAACGCCGGCTAGGTGGACTGGTGCACTGCTGCACTAACGCGCTCGGCCTAGCTACCCTTGCGGGGAACTCCAGACAAACACGTTTCGAGCGGGATTTTACCTTTTCCTTCACTTTTCCTCCTTAGCCATAACCAACCATGGCTGCTTGTGTTGGTTTGTTGATGTGATGTGATGCGAAACGATGTGGTGTACGGTTTGGATGAGAATGAGCTTTACCGCAGCGGAGCGGGGATTTTTAAGCTGACTAGCTGGCTCGAGAATTACGCATGCGTGAGACTGCAACCAATGTTTCTTCTTTTTTTTTTCTTTTTCCTTTCCAATCGTGCCTCGTTGTATTTCGCTGCTGCTCTGGTTGCCCGTTTAGGTCGGTACGATTTAAGGAGCACAAAATGTACCAATCAAAAATGGGCACAAAGTGCATTTGGACAATGCTTGATATTTCACAATTATTCAATTATTTATCTCAAGAAAAATGAAATGTTATTCGTTATGATAGATGCGTAGATATATTTCCTATCAATTGATGCAAAAATCTTTGCGATCTATTGAGAAATGCTCGAGTTATAAGCGTTCCAAATCTTGCATTTTTTCCTACTTGTTCAGTGCCTAGATTTTCATTTCACCCCCTATATCTTCCGGTTAGACGTAGTCCTACGTCAAAAAGCCATTTCGAACACCCTCGATGCCGCCTTGTTCTTGATTTGCCACCAAAGCAGTTTGTATAAACAACAAACTTTTTTTCTTCTGCGTCTGCCTGTTGAGGTCTTGATGTCCACCGAACCAAAGCGCGAGCAGTTTTGCCAGCCAACTCGATCACTTCGGCAGCCGAAGCTCTATAACGGCTGCTAGGTGGACTGGTGCACTGATACTAACGCGCTCGGCCTAGCTACCCTTGCGGAGCAATTGGCGAATACACCTACGGGAAACTGCAGTCCAACACGGTTCGAGCGGGATTTTGCCTTTCCTTTCACTTTTCCTCCTTTGCCATGTCCAGACATGGCTGCTTGTGTTAGTTTGATGATGTGATGTGATGCGAAACGATGTGGTGTACGGTTTGAATGAGAATTATCGTTACGGAAGGAAGGAAGGAAGATATTGTATTATAGAGACTTTAAACTTTTGCAGTTCATTCGTCTCTAGCCTTGAGAAAGGCCCTTTGAAAACTCTACTCTACTCTATTACTCTACTCCAGCGCTACCACCTCCGCCCTCTTGCCTTGAGAAAGGCACTCGATCCCTCGCCGTCCAGCTCGTCCAGCAACGATGTTGTCCAGTCGGTGTCCACACAAAGAATGATCGTTACGGCAGCGGAGCGGGGATTTTTAAGCTGACTGGCTGGCTCGAGAATTACGCATGTGTGAGACTGCGACCAATGTTTCGTTCATTTTTTTCTTTTTCCTTTCCAATCGTGCTTCATTGTATTTCGCTGCTGCTGTGGTTGCACGTTTTGGTCGGTACGATTTGAGGAGCACAAAATGGACCAATCAAAAATGGGCACATAGTGCATTTGGACAATGCTTGATATTTCACAATTATTCAATTATTTATCTCAAGAAAAATGAAATGTTATTCGTTATGATAGATGCGTAGATATATTTCCTATCAATTGATGAAAAAACCTTTGCGATCTATTGAAAAATGCTCGAGTTATAAGCGTTCCAAATCATGCTTTTTTTCCTACTTGTTCAGTGCCTAGATTTCCATTTCACCCCCTATATCTTCCGGTTAGACGTAGTCCTACGTCAAAATAAAATCGTCAAAAATTAACTTTTCAGGCTGCAGTGGACTATAATGTGTTGGGACTGCAGTTAACTGTAATGCACCGGTCGATGTAGGGTACTCGCGTTCACAGCAGGAACCGAGCCGGGTGGGAGCAGAAACCACTGTGTTCCTTCCCAGGAGGGCAACTGGGTCGGACTCTTAATTTTTTTAATACTTACTTTATTGGGAAACCAACGTATTGTATGGAGCGATTGAATAATGTAGATAATAATGGGTACAGACAATCAGTGCAACGATTTAAAACAGCAGATGGGATTCCATCAGAACAAAATCAAAATGATGGTTCTAGTTTGTGAACGAATGCAGCATCGATCGCAGGATGACGATTAATCTTGAATATTTTCAATTGTGTCTGAATGAGATTGTAGCTGATCGGATTAGTTTCAAAAATACGACTGAATTGTCGACAAAATAAGTTACCTATCCCGGGATCGTAGCGGTCTCTTCATGTCTGTCAATGTATGTCAATGATGTCTATGTTTTTGATTTCTATATAGGGGGGTCACTCTACGAAAAATGTAACGATTCATTAAAAGTTTTCAAACGCATATTACTCAAAATCGTTGTTGCGACATATGTTGTGTTATATCCCATTAGACAGGAAATTTATCCAGCAATTTTTTTGCTTGAAACCCGAACAGAAAATATAGGGCCTGATCACGAACGTCACTTCACGGTGAAAACGATATGAAGTGCATACAGATTACATACATTTCATTACGTTTTTACCGTGAAGTGACGTTCGTGATCAGGCCCATAGTGAAAAAGTAAACGATTTGGGTACGGTTTTTCGATTGCGTTAACCTCTCGCTTTCCTCCCCAACACAACGAGCAATCTTTTTTGCCTACAATTCTGCGTTAGCTCACAATGTGAGTTGATGCATATCACGAGTTATTCTCCATCCTTCGGACAAACAGGCATTTATAAGTTAGCAGAATCTATGGAGGGATGATCTTGGAAGATGGTTTTACTCTTTTATCTTCCCAAGAGAGCACTCATGGCCACAGGATACTCAATATACATCAACTGGCTATAAAGCTATTACAACCTCCTATAAACTTCGTTCTGAACAACGTGGCAACTATGGAGAAAATGCTATTTTTATCTATGATATATTCCTATAGTCATAGTTTTATTTGAATTTGGTTTATATTTATTTGGATCTTAACTATTTAGATTTGAGTTTAAAAAGGATAAATGATTATTCCTTGTCTTCTTCTGCATAATTGAATGAACAGAAGAAAAGGGCAGTAATGGCTTTAATGGTATTTTTGTGTACACTTTTGAACAGAATGTGGTTCCGAAATTCTACCACGTTATCTCGTTATGTCTCCCGTTTAAATGATACAAGTTCATACAGGAAACGATTTTTTCAGGGCTTCCATTTAATGTATGACAAGAGTACAGATTTTGAACAATGAAAAAACTTAATTCAAATGCAATTACTACACATAATCGCAGTACTATGTCATAATCTCGGTCGTGCCCCTAGGCACAGAACCATCATCTTTTTTTTAAGGATACTAGTCCGATAGTCCTACTTGTTCCATAAACTTGTTAAGACGAACCTAAGGGCTCTGTCAACGCGTCGGCTGCCATATCGCTAGATGGGCAGTAGATCAATCGCACCTCCTTACGATCCCACAGCTCACGCATAAAGTGACTTTTCGTGTCGATGTGCTTGATACGCCCGCTTGCTCGTTCCGCTTTCGCAAAGCGGAGACACCCTCGATTGTCCTCAAAAACCTTTGTCGCAATAGTCTGAGGTTCATCCAGGTCTCGCGACAAACGATGTAACCAAATCGCCTCTCGACAAGCCACTGTGAGTGCATTGTACTCTGCCTCGAGTAACGACAGGGCAACGGAATCTTGACCTTTGCTCATCCAAGTAATCGGTGCTCCACCAAAGAAGAATAGAATTTCAGTTGTAGTCGCTTGGCTCTTCTTCGTGCAATACCTGCCCCACAACATAGTCGTCTAATCTTCTAGGCAGCACTCCACGCGTACGACGATCTTCTCTTCTCAACTCTTCTTCTTCGTATTCATAGTTCTCAAAACCATGAAAGTAACTTTGGTTTGTGTCACTCGCATTTTCATGCACTGTTTCGTCGGGTTCCTCAGGCTCTTCTGCCACTTGCTCGCCTCGATCTCCTATCACAATCACTGTTTGGTCTTCGCTGTCACTCTTCAATTCCGCTGAATCTTCAGGAACAGCCACCTTCTCCTCCTATTCGAAACCGTTGTCCAACTCTATGAACAGCGCGTCCCGGTTAATCGGGATCCGCCTTAAGGTTGTCGGAGTATCACAGGAAGGTCAACTTCTTCGCCTTCGGCTCAAACTTTTTCCGCTTCACGTCTGATGTGCACGTAAGCTTGACAGCCAAAAATTCGCAGTCTCGATATATCCGGCTTCGAACCAGTCCACAGCTAAAACGGATTTCGATCGACAGTCTTCGACGGTAGACGATTCTGGATGTGAGCAGCTGTTAAAACTGCCTCACCCCAATAGCGCTTAGGTAGCCGCGCATCAAGCAGCATACAGTTTGCCATTTCTTGAAGTGCCATGTTCTTCCGCTCGGCAACACCGGTAGACTGAGGTGAGTAGGGAGAATTGAACATCCGCCCCATGCCTTCGGCCTTATAGAACTCCTGCAGATTCTCACCGATATACTCCCCGCCATCATCAGATCTCACTACACGAACCTTACGCCCAAATGAGTTTTCCGTCCAGCGAACGAACTCTATAATCTTGCTTGCCGCCTCACTCTTGGCTTTCAGCAGGAACACTGTTATTCAATAACAAGAAACCTTTCCAATTTTTTAACAGGTCTTTATTCTTCGCAGTACGACGTAAAAAAATTCCTGTGAAAACAGTTTATCATAAATAAATCAATCTACAATATACAAACTTGACTCACGTTTAGTGTTTCTAAATTTTAACTTTAAACATTCAATTTTTTCTGTCTCTATATAGTCTATTCAATTCACCTATTATTTTTCCGATTTAATTTAACTATCTGCCATCTTACTTTCGCTGCTCTATTATCCTTTATTTACTTTCTATCAATTGTATTCTGTATTACACTTTCCACTGGGATAACGAGGGGCAATTGGAATCATCTGCTAACCATTAGAAATGTAACCAAGGATGGAGGTTCGCCGCTAAAGATGCGACACTCCCCCGCAGTATGGCGAGATCAAAGATCCGGCTTACTCGTAGTTGAACCGACATCTAAAACCGCTAACTTTACTGCAGGTCTCTCCAGTATTCCACTTGATGTCTGTACGGATGCTCGACGAAACTGTCCGTCCTTTGATTTGATGACACTGATCACACGGCCTTTTGGCCAACAATTTCTAGGCAAGCTATTATCGACGATTATAACGATGTCTCCTTCCTCTATTGGTTTCACTGGTTGGAACCATTTAGTTCTGCGGGTGAGTACTGGAAGATATTCCGCCACCCACTGCTTCCAAAATTCATCTGCGCACATCTGCGACATTTTCCATGTGTTCTTTAGAGCGGCATGACTATCATCGAATGCTACTGGTGGTTTTGAATCGTTTGATGAACCTAGCAATAAATGATTCGGTGTAAGAGGGTACGATGACTCGTCCTCTAGTGGTACCTCCGTGAGTGGTCGTGAATTTACGATCATTTCGATTTCGGTAAGCATAGTTTGGAGCAGCTCATCCGTTGGCAACCGTTTTGGTTTAATTTGGCTCAATGCCTTCTTGACAGTTTGAATAAGCCTCTCCCAGCAACCACCAAAGTGTGGTGAAGCTGGTGGATTGAATGACCACTTTGTTTCTGTAGACACGAAATATCTCATCATTTTCTCTTGATTTATGTTTTCCAGTTCCTTTTTTAGCTCTCGACTGGCGCCTATAAAATTCGTGCCGCGGTCGCTAATAATTTCTATTGGAGTACCTCTCCTGGCTATAAAATTTCGCAACGCGAGGATACAGGAATCGGTAGTCAAAGAATGGGCTACTTCTAAATGAATCGCTCTTGATGTCATACAGGTTATTAACACTCCCCATCGTTTCTCAACCCTACGCCCTAGCATGACTTGCATCGGCCCAAAATAGTCAATGCCGATATATGAAAAGGGTCGAATGAATGGTTTGAGGCGCATCTCAGGAAGATTTCCCATCGCTGGTGAATTTGGTTGAACACTTTGGAGTTTGCAATGTTGACAATTTCGACGTATACGACCGTAGACGGACCGCAGACGTGGGATGTAGTATTTTTGACGCACCTCATTGAGAGTTGTTTGATGATTCATGTGACAGTAACGTTCGTGAATATGAGCGATGATGAGATCCGTTATATGATGTTGCCTAGGAAGCAGAATTGGACGTTTAGCATATTCCACGGCAAATTCACATGCATCTATGCGACCCCGCATTCGTAAAATACCACGTTCATCAATGAATGGGTTTAGCCTGAATATGGGACTACTTTTAGTCAGAACTCGTTTATTTTTCCAGGCTTGAAGTTCGGAATTTTGCAAAATCTCTATCTCTTCGGAAAAGGTTGCTGATTGGACGAGACGATACAAAACAAATTCGACAGACTGTAGTTCCTCACTGGTAAGTGGGCCTATCATAGTTTCTCGCTGTGATATTTTTCTCCGCATATTTTCTGGAAAACGAAGGACGACTGCGACATGACGAACTAATCGTTTCCATTTTGAAAAATTCTCGAATTGGATGGTTGTGTCTTGGATTACATGATGTAACATGTTCGGACGAAGTTCTTCTGACGTGGTTACCTTTCTTGATTTAAAAGTGGGCCAATCCCCTTTAGGTTTCCACAAGAAGTCGGGTGCACGGAACCATCGACTTGATGGGTTGAGGTCTGGCAGTTTTTGCCACTTTGTTGCCTCATCTGCGACGTTCTGTTTAGTCGATATCCAGTTCCACTCTGATACATCGGTTGAATCGAGAAGTTCGCTTACTCTAAACGCCACGAATTGGTTGTACTTTCGGTGATCTGAGTTGAGCCAACAAACGACATCCCTGGAATCTGTCCAGAAAACCTTTGCGTATATCTCAGCTTATGGGATGCAGCAATACTACATGCCAGACGTGCTCCCAATACCGCTGCCTGTAGTTCCAGCCTAGGGATTGAGACAAATCGTAATGGAGCCACCCGCGTTTTTGCACCGATTAAAGCACATTCTATCGTTTCATCTTCCTCGAATCTATAATAGGCAACAGCTGCGAAGCCATTTTCAGAAGCATCCACGAAAACATGAAGCTGGATCTTATTCCCCTCGTTTATCCCAGAAATTGTTCTATAGCACCTGGGAATACTAACGGAACCAACCTGTGGTAAGACATCCAGCCATATACGCCATTTTAGCAACTGCTCGTTTCGAATAGGTTCATCCCATGCAACACCAGAACGCCAAATCTCTTGAAGCAGAATTTTAAGGTACATAAAAAAATTGGCTATCAAGCCTAATGGATCGTAAATCATCATAAGCGTTCTTAGTACTTGTCTTTTTGTAGGAATCGTTTGTCCTGAGAGTAAAGCGTTATCGATTCTCGGAGAGACTCTGAACGTGAACGTGTCCGTTGCGGTACACCACCACATCCCTAAAACCTTTTCTGTTGCATGCTCTGTGCCGATGTTCAAGCTTTTCTCCGTTAATCGTTGTGCATCTAGTGCATCCACTACACGCGGTGAGTTTGATAACCAGTGTCGAATTTCAAATCCTGCCTGAGCATGGATATGACGTACCTCTTTCGCTAACTCAATGGCTTCTTCTTCAGACTCTACACTAGACAGCATATCATCAACATAGTGTGCGTCTCGTATAGCATCAGCCGCTCGCGGAAATCGATCTCGAAACCGTTCGGCATTATGGTTTTTCACAAATTGGGCACAACTTGGCGAACATGTTGCCCCGAAAATCATGACTTTCATTATATAGACATCGGAGCTACGGTTTTGGTCTCCATCTCTCCATAGAAACCTTTGACACTGCTGATCTGTTTCATTTATCATCACTTGATGAAACATTTCTTTTATGTCGCCCGTAACAGCGATACGGAATTCTCGGAACTTATGCAGTACTTGTAATAAAGAAGTCAGCTGGTCAGGGCCTTTTAATAATAGAGAGTTGAGTGATATTCCAGCAACAGAGGCGGCAGCATCTCACACTATCCTAATTTTATTTGGTTTATTTGGATTTATAACTGGAAATATGGGTAGATACCAGCTGCGTTCATGCCTTGCCTCAATCTCTGCCCGCGAAAGTTTCATAATATAGCCCTTTCTCTCGTAGTCGCGGATTTGCGCTTTTAATATTTCACATAAACTGGAATCATTTTGCATACGTTTCTCCAAACAAATCAATCGTTTTGACGCCATCGATCGACTTTCTGGTAATTGAAAGATTTCGTATTTCCACAATAGCCCAGTCTCATACCTATTTCCTCTTATGCGTGTCAACGATCTCATCAAAATATTTGCCCTTTCGTCATCTTTAGACTGCAACAACGGTGCTTGTTTTACAATTCCGAGACTGTCTAACGAAAAATAATTTTTGACAGCTCTTTGGAGCTCTGCATCTCCTTCTTTACTACAGGGACATATATGGAAGCTATGATAGGCATTATAGTTGGACAATGATGAACAGTTGGCTGACAAACACGGACCATACAATAACCAACCAAGTCTTGTTTTGGCAGCAGTGGGCTCGTTTTCATTCCCTGCAATAATATCTAGGGCATTACCCAGCTTACAATTATCAATTCCAATGAGGATTCTAGGGCTCACATCACTGTATGAATCGATCGGAAGCCCCTCCAAATGACTGTAGTTACTAGCTAGTTTTTTCATTGTGATCGATTGTCTTGGTAACGAAAGACGGCGAACTGTATGCACCTTCGAAAGCTGATATGTCTTGTTCTTGTTATGGACCACTGAAATATTGAGCGCCAGTTTTACCGACTCTTTTTCCTCACGCTGCTGTTTTGCTGTCCAGTTAAGACACAATGGATGTGGCTCTCCTTCTAATTTCAGCTCTTTCAACAGACTATGTTCCATCAAAGTTGCCGAAGAACCATCGTCCAAAAAGGCATACGTTCTCACCGACGTGTCACGCCCGTAGATAGTCACTGGAATGTAACGGAATAGAACTTTCCCAAGGCTCGTAGCATGGGTGTTACAAGATCCTGTAGATTGATCGCTATTTCTGGAATCGTCATGTAACAATTCGTTGTGCATGTAACCGCATCCGTTTTTCCCACAAGGTTTCTTCATCGCACAAGAACCGAAATGCCTTGTTAAACACTTACGACAAAGCTTGTGTTGTCTCAAGGCTGTCCACCTCTCTCCTACGCTCATGTTTAAAAAGCTTTCACATTTCTGAATACTGCAGCTGCCATGACAAATTAAACATTCTTTGTAATGAACCATTGGTTTTGAGGCCATAGATGCACTTGACGACGCATTCGCTTCCACATCAACATAAGCTAAATGTAAATCTTCTTTACGCTCACGCCTTTCCACCTTGTAACCATACATTGATGACGGCATTGTTACGACACATGCAGCTTCAACAAGCTTCTCCAACCAATCGCCGAAGTCCGACAGAGTCACATGTTGCAACTGTTGGCGATGCATCGCCCAGTTAAGTTTAATCGTAGACGGAAGCCTTCCCACCAGCTCTTGCAAAAGGGCTACGTTGAAAAGATGCTCATGTAAATCGCATGCTTTGATTGTGGCACACATGTTTTGCACTGCAATACCAAAATCTATAAGCGTACCAAATTTTTCAGCTTTCGGCGACGGCATATCCCGAATACGACATATCAGTGAATGGACAATTACTTCAGGTCGACCAAACAATATCCGTAGCGTATTAATGACACCTTCTAATCCTGCTGGGTATAGCAGTCGGTTTCTTACAGCCTCAAGCGCCTTGCCTTTGAGGCTACGTTGAAGTCGAAGCAAATTCTCCTCTTCATTAAAACCGCACATTCTAGTGGAACTCTCAAAACTTGAAATAAAAATTGGCCACTCTTCCGGGTCTCCTGTGAAAATGGGCAATTCCTTTGTAATCGCTTGACGGGCCGCTAGTTGACTCCTACTGAGCTCATGTGGCGCGTTAGATGTAGAGGACGAATGATCAGCTAATGGAATTGTACAATCCTTGCAGTCGTCTTGTCACAAGCCGTTAAGCTTCTATCCGCTGGCTAATGTCTTTAGCACACCGTGGATACCACGTCCGTTCAGCAATGGGGCTTACTCTCAACTCCCTTAACTTCCCATTCCTTGTGCAGCACATTCACCAATACGTTCGTTATTTATGTACATGTATATATGTAGAGATACCACCTCGTTGCTCTGGTACAGCCAAACTCTCCACTTACACTGCTGATATTATTTAGTCAATTCCATACTATCTTCCCGTTTCTGAGTATGTTTCATCACAACTCTACATCTCTCTCCTTGTCCGAAAAAAAACCAAAAGTAATTGCTAAAGTGCGTATTCGTACGCGAGAGGCAGTGAGCGTATAAGAAACGTTAGCGTTCCAAATGTCGCAAAATGTTACACTCCTCCTTGCAGTTTAGTCCCTTCTGGGCCCATACCTGATGCCAGCCAACGCAATCGCCGTTGGATCCTCTCCTATTGCGACTAAAAATTTGTTAATGCTGTCATCAAAAGCTGTATCTTCTTGAATAATGAGGCGTGGCAGGAAATCCGACATATTCGCGGCTCCAGGAAGGTATTTCATTTCAAAGTCACGAGGTTACAAACGCAGAGCTTAACTCACCGCTCCTGAACAAGCACACTGTCCTGTCCATGCTTGCCGTTCCGTGATCCGCAAAATCGCGAAATGCAATTGGAACAAGTAGAAATGAAACATCAACCGGCTACACAACGGCAAGTGCTTCACGTTAGTTTTGTGGATAAGCTCACTTAGAAGCGGTCGATCTTTTTGAAGCGGAGCAGACAATTCGTGCTAAAAATACACTATCCCTCTGAACTAGCACCGCCCCGAGTTCGACGGGGGAGGCATCAACTCAGAGCTCCTTGCAAGCGGCATGATTGAAGAAACACAATCTCTACACTCCGTTCGCCAATCCAATACGTAGATCATCGAAGGTCCTCTCTTTGTCCACTCTAAGTGAAGCAACCCCATCTCGAATAAACTATCGCAGAGGTTCTGTTCTTGTCGACAACCGTGGAATAAAGCGCCCGACAAAGTCAATGAATCCCAGGAAGCTGCGAGCCCCCTCTCATGTTTCGTGGCCCTGGAAAGCTCTTGACAGTCAGACCAGCTTCATCCGAGCTAATGATGCCTTTTGCGCTCACCCCAAAGACAAGCATGTCAAGCTCGAGAAACGTATCTCCTCCGCATCAACATGACCCTATTATCTTTCGAAATCGACAGCACCCTCTGTAATCGCTCATCGTATTGTTGCGCAGCTCGTCCAGTCTCTGATGCGAATGATAACCCCTTCAAATTATTCCAGTATCTCTGTCATGATCCATTTCAAAATCTCGGGTGCAGAAACTCAGTCCCTTGAACCACATCAGCCCTCCTGATGTCGCCAACATGGCAACCAGGATGCAACCCGATGTGGTTGACGACGAGACCTACCCACAACAAACGAAGCTCTTCTGAGACTCCTCCACTCAGCAACAATCTAGTCTCCCCTTTATCATCAAAAATTCGGCGTAGCTGTGTGGCTTTGACGGACCCACCAGAAGTCAGCTCGATGATGGCCGCACACACAGGAATCCACCGATCGCAAATGTCACAAAATCACGCTCACAGTGCGACCCGATATTGCAAACTTCAGCTCTGACCCCAACAAGCCTCTGCCAAACGTCCTCACTAACAGTATCGACAATTGAACCCGAATCAATCAAGACTATTCTATTCAGTTGGCAAACTATCAATCATGCCCACAATAACGCCTTCCTTGATTATACGACCCTGCCCACCCTCGGGACATTCTCCGGCCTCTGGCACCGAGACACCTCCTCACTCTAACCATCCGCCTCCGACACGGCGCTAGAATCTCTCACTGAACGTCTCCAACCGGCTCTGAACCTTCCAACACCGCTCTTTTGATACATCTGAACGAAATGGGCGGCGTCACCACACCGATGACACCGCGATCCATGAGCGGGACAGCGCGAAGAATTGCCTTAATGTTTCCACGACCAACACCGCGTACACTAAATACTCGAACCACCGCCCGCTGTCTGTTCTCCAAACCTGAAGCCACTCCGGGAATTCCGGCGACCCACTGATCGATGTCTTCCCTCCTTTTGACGGAATCCAGAACCGCACGAGCCACAATTGTCCGAGGTTTGTCGACGAAGTCACCCTTGATTCACCAATGCTACTGTTCCCTCCTGATTTAACGGTTTAACCCTCTCTCTCGCTGCATTAGAATTCTTCGATTAACCGCGAAATTCGTCAAGTCATCGAGATCTATTAGATCCATCCGAACTCGCTCATCTTGAGCACACACCGCGATCTGAGGGCGAACCTACCCTTCTTCACTCTCTCCGAATTCGCATCAAGCTACCCGTTGGCCTTGAGTACGGACTGGTTCAATGACTCATCTCCTGTTTGTTTCATATCTTTTTTCTTGCTCACAAAAAACTTGTTGAGCATCTTGACCGATGCCAACGCCCAACGATGTCCGCCTTCGTCATTCATCTGAAATGTTACTTATGACAGAAAAAGAAAATAACAAAACAAAAGACTTCAACCCTACTTCATCATGGATATGTTCTAGTCAAATCATTTCAATCTACTTCGTTTTATTTTCATGGTAATCCACTTCATTGCAAATCTTTCTTCTTTAAACCCACTTCGATTTTGATCCACTTCATTTTCATAATTTGTTCAATCCACTTCGTTTTAATCTTCATTGTAATCCACTTCGTTATATTTTTCATCATAATCCACTTCGTTTCAATCCACTTCGTTTTAATCCACTTCGTTTCAATCCACTTCGCTTGTATTCACTTTGTTTTGATCAAGACTTCTGCTTCAACCGAACTCGTAGGCATATGCATGAGCACTTCGATTTTCAGCCCCACCATTCTTGCTACTCAATCCGCCATTTGCACCTGTTCCACTTCCAGCCAGACAATTCTTTTATTCATCAGTGCAATCCGCCATTTGCAACTGTTCCACTTCCAGCCAGACAATTCTTTTTTTTCATCAGCGCAATCCGCCATTTACAATTATTGTACTTCTAGCCACTATCGGGCCAGATTTTTTTGTGTTGCATTCGTCTCTCACAGTCATCCGTTGACCAACTTACAAACAAAAGAAACAAATTTTATCCGAGTAAAAAAAAACTCACCATTTATCGTACCGACTGTGCCAATTTGTACAATCCTTGCAGTCGTCTTGTCACAAGCCGTTAAGCTTCTATCCGCTGGCTAATGTCTTTAGCACACCGTGGATACCACGTCCGTTCAGCAATGGGGCTTACTCTCAACTCCCTTAACTTCCCATTCCTTGTGCAGCACATTCACCAATACGTTCGTTATTTATGTACATGTATATATGTATAGATACCACCTCGTTGCTCTGGTACTGCCAAACTCTCCACTTACACTGCTGATATTATTTAGTCAATTCACCATACTACCTTCCCGTTTCTGAGTATATTTCATCACAACTCTACAGGAATGAACTCAGCGGCACTAACATTCATTTGTTGACGACTGAAACAAGGTTCAATGTAACTTCTATTCCCCTTAAAAGTGTAATTTTAGTCGCTCCTCGAGATGCTTCCTTTCTAGCGCCTGTTTTTCCTCCAGCATTGTAAGTTGCATCTCTATCTGCTTCGAAGGTCCTTCAGAATGATTCGTTTCTTTGTTTACATTTGAAATCACTGTCGAATTAGCGTTCGGAATTTGTTGAATCTGAGTATCCTTTCCCTGTAAGATTCGCATGAATTCAAGCTGCTGTCTTTTTAAAGCACTTTCCCGTTCGGTATCCTTTTCACGTATGATTTTTTTTTTCCAAAATATATATTTTTATCAAGGCTCATATGGCGTTAGCCTCACGAGGCCGGGAGTTCAATACTTTGACAATTTTTCTTATTATCTATGTTAGTAATATGTAACCGATTACTCGCGGTTGGCTCGAAGTTAGTATTACAAGTGTTTTCGTAATTCGGATGTTGCTGTCTCCAATGCTCTGTACGTGTGCCCGACACGGGATACTTCCTATTGGGATGCAGCTGACCCTTAATCAGCAACGCCCCCCTAGTCTGTACCTCATATCTAGCGTGGTGCGTCTTTCTCGACTCATTTTTCATTTTTCACGTATGATTTGTTCAAACGATTTTTGTTGCTCATCGAGTCTACGCTGAAGCTGTTCAAGTTGTCCGCGTAACACGTTAAATTCTCCGAGAGATAATTGATTAGTTTGTGATTGTTTTTGGCAGACTTATCTCACTTCTTAACTAGGCGAACCTAGCCAGAATTTTCACCTGCCCCCGGGCTTCTGAATGCCAAAGGGGGACTAGGCTCTGCGGAATGCACGTATCTGCATGCTCGTGCTGTTTTAGTCCTGACCGAGGAATTGTCGGACAATCGCGCAGGTGCTAAGGATGACCGACTTTTGGATGCCGGCCAATTCCTTCTCGATGTTCAACACCTTTAGCGCTTCCAGAAGTGTCTTCGGGATAATTCCAGTTCCAGAGAGAACGACTGGAACAATTCTTGGGACCTCCCTTAGCCCCCACAGTTCCTTGAGCTCCACGGCCAATGGTCGGTACTTGCAGATTTTGCGACCGTGGGTCTCCTCCAGATTCTGGTTCAGTGGAATAGCGACATCGATGATGGTGACTTTGCGGTCGCTCTTGTCGTAAACCATTATATCTGGGCGGTTGTGGTGGATCGAGAGGTCGGTTTTTTTTTTTTTATTAATTCGTTTATTTTTACAGGCTCAGTTACTTAAGTTTAAAGGAGCCGAATTCTTAAATATAATTTTAAAACTATATATATAAACAATTTTCTTACATCTATGGTTAGTAAGGTGGAAAACCGATTACTCGCGGTGTACTCGAGTTTAGGAGGGTGACATATTTTTAGGAGAAGGATGGGATATAAGGAAATTGTAACAATGTTGATGAACACTCAATTTATAAATCTATTCGTATATCTATAGTGTATTTACATTTCAACTTATTCTACTATTTATAGCAAGGGGACGAATTACCCGCAAAGGAAGGAAAGGAGGGTATAAGGATGTAGGGGCAATCACACACGAAGATCTATAGCTTTAAGGAAAACATATATATGGGACATGTAATCAAGGTCTAACCGAGCCAACACATCTCTCACCGGCACATTGGGCTGTCTTCCTCGGGCCCGAAGGAAGTTTTTTAAATTCGATCTGGCGACCAGATACACCTCGCACGACCAAACAATGTGCTCGATGTCGTGATAACCTTGGCCACAAACGCAGAGATTGCTGCTGGCAAGATTGAAACGGAAGAGTAGTGCATCTAACGAACAGTGATTGGACATGAGTCGGGAGAAGGTGCGAATAAAGTCCCGACTCAAGTCCAGACTTTTGAACCACGGTTTGAGGCTAACCTTAGGGATAATCGAGTGAAACCACCGGCCCAATTCATCTTCATTCCACTTGCGTTGCCAGTTAGCGATGGTATTTTTGCGGACTAAAGAATAAAATTCATTGAAGGCGATTTGACGCTGATAAATTTCGCCTTCAATTGCACCTACCTTTGCTAATGAGTCAGCCCTCTCATTACCCGGAATTGAGCAATGTGAAGGGACCCAGACAAAGGTAATGACATAACAGCGTCTGGTTGAAGCACTCAAAATTTCTCGTATTCTCTCAAGGATGTACGGCGAGTGCTTTTCCGGCCTCACTGAACGGATAGCTTCGACAGAGCTAAGACTATCCGTTACAATGTAATAGTGTTCAACAGGTCGTGAGGCGACGCTGTCCAGCGCCCAATGTATTGCTGCCAATTCAGCAATATACACAAAGCAAGGATTCTGAAGACTGTGTGAGGTGCTAAAAAATTCGTTGAACACTCCAAATCCTGTGGACTCGTTTATAGTGGACCCATCAGTAAAGTACATATTATCACAATTGATACCCCCATACTTTTCATCGAAGATCGTTGGAGCGATCCTCGATCGTTGGTAATCTGAATATCCATGGATATCTTGCTTCATGGACAGATCAAAATGCACAGAGGAATTGATGTAGTCAGGGAAACAAACACGGTTGGGAATATACGAAGAAGGATCAACCTGCATGGAGATGAATTCATGATATGAACTCATGAATCCGGAGTGAAAATTTAGCTCGATCAGCTGCTCAAAATTTCCGATCACCAATGGGTTCATGGCCTTACACCGGATGAAGAACCGAAGAGATAATAAATTGAAGCGATCTTTTAGTGGGAGTAGGCCTGCCAAAACCTCGAGGCTCATGGTATGCGTTGAGGGCATACATCCCAACGCGATACGGAGACAAAGATACTGAATTCGCTCGAGTTTAATGAGGTGTGTTTTGGCAGCTGATTGAAAACAGAAACTGCCATACTCCATCACTGAGAGAATAGTTGTTCGATACAACATTATAAGATCTTCTGGGTGGGCTCCCCACCAGGTGCCGGTAATTGTACGGAGAAAGTTTATTCTTTGTTGGCATTTTTTACTCAGATACCTAATATGGGCCCCCAAGTACATTTGGAGTCGAACCAGACCCCAAGATACTTGAATGACATAGCATGAGTGATCGGTTTACCCAAAAGTTGAAGCTTTGGTTTTGCTGGTCTATGCTTCTTAGAAAAAACCACCATCTCTGTTTTCTCCGTGGAGAATTCGATCCCTAGCCCAATGGCCCAGGTTGAAAAATTGTTCAAAGTATCTTGTAAGGGTCCTTGCAGGTCGGATTCGTTTGGTCCTACGACAGACACCACTCCATCATCTGCAAGTTGTCTTAGGCTGCAATTTTGTGTAAGGCAATTGTCGATGGCGCTTACATAGAAGTTGTACAAAAGGGGGCTTAAACATGAGCCCTGGGGGAGGCCCATGTAAGAGACCCGACTTACTGCCGAATCTCCGTGAGAAAAGTTTGTGATTGTTGATCCGTTTCTTTTCGTACATTCGGTGTTGAGAATCCGATTGCGCCCTGAGCTGCCCTAGCTTCTAAACATTTTGTGCAACTCCAGTCAACATTCGCTACATTCTCATCGACATCCACGCACTTGAAATGGTACCACAATCCGCATTCATCGCAACTAACCATTCGGCTATTATCAGGAGATTTACATAATCCGCAACTCACAATCGATGAATGTTCGACGGACTCCGAAAGGTTTTTACGTTATTCTTGTGCATTTCAGCAACTTACTGCGATTCGTATATTAAGCAGAATAAACGAATTTTTTAAATTGTTATTCAATAACAAGAAACCTTTCCAATTTTTTAACAGGTCTTTATTCTTCGCAGTACGACGTTAAAAAAATCCTGTGAAAACAGTTTATCATAAATAAATCAATCTACAATATACAAACTTGACTCACGTTTAATGTTTCTAAATTTTAACTTTAAACATTCAATTTTTTCTGTCTCTATATAGTCTATTCAATTCACCTATTATTTTTCCGATTTAATTTAACTATCTGCCATCTTAATTTCGCTGCTCTATTATCCTTTATTTACTTTCTATCAATTGTATTCTGTATTACACTTTCCACTGGGATAACGAGGGGCAATTGGAATCATCTGCTAACCATTAGAAATGTAACCAAGGATGGAGGTTCGCCGCTAAAGATGCGACAAACACCACACAGAATCGACTATAATAGTCGATCATAGTTGTGAAATATTTGTTGCCGCTCGATGTAGGGTTCTCCATGGACGCGCAGAGACAACATTCGCAGACAATCCTTTCACCGCATCACAACACCGTCCTCCAACTTCTTCAATTGGATTTCGCCTATGACGTCCATGCTCCGGTGAGCCATTTTTCGATGTCAAGTGTGTTGACATTGCTCATGGTGGTTCCCGGCCACCACCATGCACTGCTCGGCCATTTTCAGTTTGTATTGGTTTCTGTGCATCACACCTATCACTACAACAACACCATCCGTGGACTTGATTTCACACTGGTTCGCATTGAAAACAACATCGAATCCTTTCCGTACCAGCTTCAGGACGGATATGAGCCCCCTTCCAAGGCAGGCACGTACAAAACGTACACCAGCGTAATCGCAATACGTTTACCAGCTCCTTCTATACCGAACACCACACCACTTTCGCTTCCGGCTGATTTCGTCTTGGTTCCGTCTGCCAGCGTCACTTCAACTACGACGCCCCTCTTGAAATCATTGAAGAAACTTCGATCATTTGTCATGTGGCACGTACAGCCACTATCTATGATCCAAGCATCAGGGATCACATCACCTGCCAAGAAACAAACTGTCCAATACTACACATCACCAACATCTGCTATCGGTTTCCGTGACGCAGATCGGGCGTCCGCTTACTTTGCTTGTTGCTCTGGGGTTGGCTTCTTGGATCCTTTCGAGTTTTCTTCTTTCTTCGTTCCAAGGAATTTTCGGCAATTTCTTCTGAAATGTCCCGACTAGTTACAAAAAAATCCTTTTTCTTTTCATTTTTCGGCTTCGCAAAAAATTTAAAAAAAACCTAAAAAGCTTTTTTCTGTTTCAGAATGATACACACAAAAACAATGATTATCAGAATGAGGAGGACGTGAAAGACTCGTCGGAATCAAAGGGGGATCATCCTCCCACCAAATTCAATCTCCTATTCCGAGAGTCATCACACCATGTGGATGAAAACCAAATAAGAATCTGCGGGTTTTCTGAGTTTGTCTTTTGAGAAATATATGTCAGAACTGCGGCGATTTTTTTCTTCTCCTGTTTAAGATTTGACACTCACAAAAACAGGTTGAATTATTTATGGCTGTCAACCAAACAAACAGAAACGGAAATGCCAGCAAAGAATCAATTTTCTCCAAACAATTACCGGAACATGGTGGGGTGCCCATCCAGGAGACCTCATTCAGTTGTACAAAACAACGATATTATCAGTGTTAGAATATGGCAGTTTTTGCTTCCGATCAGCTGCCAGGATTCATATTCTCAAGCTGGAGAGAATACAATATCGTTGCTTGCGTATAGCCATGGGGTGTTTGCATTCGACACATACGAAGAGTCTCGAAGTTTTGGCAGGAGTACCCCCGCTTACTCTTCGGTTCACAGAATTATCCTACAGATTTCTCATCCGTTGCAAGATTATGAATCCATTGGTGATTGATAACTTCGAAAATCTACTCCAACTGACTCCTCAGTCAAGTTTTATGTCTTTATACCATGAGTACCTCACCCACGACGTGCACCCTTCACCAGGCATCTCCAACCAAGTTTGCTTCCCTTAATTCTGCAATTCCTCTGTCATTTTTGATCTGTCCATGCGACAAAAAATCCATGGAATCCCAGATCACCTACGCTCCGATTCTATTCCGCCGATATTTTCGGCAGAATATGGGAAAGTTAGATCTGATAATATGTTCTTTACTGACGGTTCATTGATAAACGGGTCCACTGGCTTCGGCATCTTCAATGAAAATTCCAGTGCCTCTTTCAAACTCAAAGATCCTTGTTCCGTGTATGTCGCTGAACTGGGTGCGATATATTACGCATTAGGGATCATTGAAACATTGCCCATCGACCACTATTTTATTTTTTCAGACAGTCTCAGCTCAATAGAGGCAATCCGCTCAATGAAAGTTGATAAACGCTCATCTTATTTCCTAACAAGAATAAGACAACTATTGAGTGTTTTGGTCGAAAAATTATTCAAGATTATCTTAGCATGGGTTCCCTCTCATTGCTCGATTCCGGGGAATGAGAAAGCGGACTCGCTAGCTAAGGTGGGCGCTTTAGAAGGCACACTTTTTGAAAGGCAAATTGCTTATAATGAATTTTTCCACATTCCTCGTCAGTATACGCTCGTAAGTTGGCAACGCATGTGGAGTGGTGATGAGTTCGGTCGTTGGTTACACACGATTATCCCTAAGGTCTCGACGAGTGCATGGTTCAAGGGATTGAATGTAGGTCGTGATTTCATTCGCGTGATATCTCGGCTTATGTCCAATCACTACAACCTAAACGCGCATCTCTCGCATTGGGCTCGCAGCAAACAATCTTTGTGATTGTGGCGATGGCTACCACGACATCGAGCATGTTGTCTGGTCGTGTATCCGGTTCCATGCTACTCGCTCTCAGCTCTCTAGAGCACTGAGAGCACAAGGCAGACAATCGGATATCCCCGTCCGGGATATCTTAGGTAGCCGGGATCCTGATCTTCTGCTTCATCTATACCTGTTCCTCAGAAACGCCGATGTCAACGTTTAATGATGTTTCCTTCGTTGTGTCCCCGTTTCATATCCCTCCTATCCGATCTATAAACTTTTACTTAGTCGCGGCAATACATACACACACTCTTTACAGATGCACGGGCCGAAGGTTGTGCAGTCCACTGATCATTCAACAAGAGCCAAAGGTTGTACCGCTCATGACAACTCTACACGAGCTGATGATTGCGCCGGCTAGTGACCATTCTATCCTGGATTCCTCGAGTCGAGAAAGACGCACCACGCTAGATATGGGGTACAGACTAGGGGGGCGTTGCTGATTAATGGTCAGCTGCATCCCAATAGGAAGTATCCTGTGTCGGGCACACGTACAGAGCATCGAAGACTGCGACATACCAATTATGAGAACACTTGTAATACTAACCTCGAGTCAACCGCGAGTAATCGGTTACATATTACTAACATAGTTGTAAGCAAACATTGTCAAAATATTGAACTCCCGGCCCCGTTAGGCTGACGCCATATGAGCCTTAATAAAATATATATTTTGGATAAAAAAAAAACAAACAATACAGAAAATCAAAAATTACTCGTTTGTACACCAAAAAACTCTAGGTCATAATACTAAACGATAGTTTTCTACTACATAGCTTCTATTATGTCATAGCTCAAACTTTCCAAAATTGTTTCCGAAATTTCATAGAACTATGACTATCACGTCAATGTTATAGAGAACTATATCATAAATTTAATGCACCGTGGGGCAGCACCTTTACTCTGCTAAAGATAGTCATTCTACTCCAACAATATGCTCTATCTGTCTGGAACTTTCAAGGTTTGTGTCATGTGATAAGAATAATATACAATCCAATATGTTTTGTTTATTTTACACTTCGTTTTTCTATTTCCACAAAGAATATTGATCACATTACATCTGCTAATTAGCTACTTATATGTGCTGAGTACTACTTTGTAGCGTGTCTCAACATGATAGATGATTGGTCCGATTTCCCGGCACCCTGTAAATTAAAGAGATAAAGTTTAAAATGGTATAGGCTTAACTTAGTACATTTTTGTATATTTGAAGCTTTCTTTCAGGGCACACATTGTTGAAATTGGTATTAAAGCATAACGTAACGATGATACTAATGCAGGAATGTGAACTATTTGAATCATTCATGGAAATTGAATTTTATATCAAAGTGTCGCAAAGTGTCGCAAGTGCCAAAATTGACATTTTACATTTTTTTGTTATACATCGATAACGAATACCAAATGCTTTCAAACAACTGCGAAGTTTTGCAGAAATGTGAAAAAATTACCTCGTAAAAGCTTTAAAGACGCTGTTTACTTTTCCACCAGTTTAATTTCTCTTTCGGATGGATTGAAGCTGAGAGTTGATTGAAGGGTAAATGTCGGATTTGGTGAAAAGCTGCACTTTTTTAAATTCTCCATCGAAACGCATCTTGTAACAAAACTCAAAACCAGTGTTGTAAACTGTCGACATTTCTCTCAACCATCACATACTGCTCTTGCGCGAGAGTCACAGCTCAATATGTATTGCGAATGTGACCAAGAAAGCATTGCTCGGTTCGAACAGTCACCTCTGAAATAAACGCACAGCCGCAAACACGACAATCAATTGAACGTTTTCTAATTCTCTCTTTCTGTCAAACGTACCCAGAAGAGCGGTGAAAATATGCTATTTCCATTCTACCATTCGTGCTCATAACCATCCTTTAATTCCGGCTACTTTGACTGTATTTTTAATGTCATTTGACATTAAAACTGCAGTGGTATGCATTCTTCTTCTCTCTTTATTCTGCACTCAAGCGTAGCTGCACACATCAATCCACCTTCTCACTCACACATCCATACACGATGGATGATATTTAGACGGATTGTTTTGATCAAAGTAACCGACAAACTATTCCCTATCAAGTTCGAATGTGTTGAATGAACGTTCCCCGTGAACACTGTTGTTTAATTACGGGACGATGAACAGCTAATGAATAAGACGGAAAAAAACCGAAATGTCATATGACATTTTTAGGTCGACGGTACTTTGACTGTTCATTAATGACACAACACATACGTCTCCATAATTAGTGATACGATGGTAACCATTACCAAGACTGCTCAAAACATCCTCGCATAAACTGTATCTGATTTACTACGGATGATTTTGGACGTCATTATCCTATGTTTTCAATGTTTTCAATTGCATTTTGGATTGGAAAAAATTGGTGCTGTCTATAATTGTTACAATCGGGCTATGTTAGACAAAGTCGGAAAATGTGTAGAACTTTTCTCCCTGTTGCTTTCTCATGCTCCGCTCAAAGGCGGCATTTTGGAGAAGATAATTGCAAACAGATTCTCGCATACTTTGATGGATGAACGCCAATCGGTTGTGGAAACAGCGATTAAAAACAAACTGGCGTTGGTAACAAAGCTTAAAAAAGCGGCATTTTCAAAAATCAAGTCGATGGCAAAGTATTTCAATCAAGTGTACACAATTTGTACAGATCAGATTTTCGTATTGGACGCGTAAGCTGATTATACATGCAAGTTTACGAAAGGTCTCGTACTGAAAGTTCTTCGCTCTGGCGCTTGCATCACTTTGCCCCAAAACGTGCGGTCCTTAATGTGTTAAATACGAAACATGGGATAAATACGCCGAACAAAATAGCCGGAGGAATTAGACGAAGCGCAATGAAAGTCCTATATGTAACGTAATGATAACAAACGCGAAATTCGAAGACGCATTTTCAGCGGAAGTCGTATCGGCGTCACAGAGTCGTGAAGCTCATTAGATTCGACATCGTATAAAGTTCTTAAGTACCGGACAATAGTACCCTACATTAGAACTAGTGACTACAAGAAGGATACGTGCGCAGCGAGCCTGTTTCTAGGACCTCTAACCTCGAGAATTGCTGTTGTTTATCTGATATATGATGTTTATTTAATATTCATCAATATTATCTCACCCATCTAATATGGTCTTTTAAGACCTTGGCCTCGTTGGTTTATTAGTATAAACGTTTGACTACACGTAACCTTGCAAAAAGTAATCTAGAGGAATCAAATCACACGATATTGGTGGCGATGATTGCATTTAAGATCCTCAATGAGAGAATAATTGCTCACCAAAATCGCGTCTCAATTTAATTTTAAACATTCGAATCACGTGTGGACTTTCAGAAAAAAAAAGTTTGAAAAACCTACTTCTAAAAATTACCCGGCATGAAGTTAGGTAAGGTACCCCCTGAACAGTGAAACCGACTTCGACCGCGTACTGGATTACATTCCTTCGAAAAAAGGTTGAAAGTCACTATAATACAGCAAAAAAAAAGACGGGTGGGTAATGTCGGTGACATAACCGGAGTGACGTAGGACAAAGGGGACAGCTTTTGCTAAATATATATTTTGAATATATTGTTTTATTTTCTTCTCCTACGTGAATTCCTACCTATCTACCTGAAAAATGGATTAGTTTACTGTTTACTCTTTATGAACAAGTTGGGGGTTCTGAAAAGAACCTTTGGTGTTGTGTTTTTGCGTTTTTTTACAAACTTGATTCTTGATTTTTTTCTGAAGGCTTTGTACTTATTAAATGTCGGGCATCTTTCGACGTATACACATATCGTACAATCAAAATTATGGCTGTGATAGGGAATGCACAGGTGGTCATCAGCTCGTTCACTATCATATATTTCACTATTGAGCACATTACCGTACATTAAGCTGTGGTTTCGGAGACGAATGAATTGTAAGATTTGTAGTCTCCGCAAACAAAGTAAATAAAAATGAAAAGAACTGAGATTTTGGAGACGAACTCTACGATCTGTCGAGAAATAAACGAGCTATAAGCGTTCTGAAAAACCAACAGTAAATACAGGGACGGATGACCTTCGGATTAAAGTCCTTTAAAATAAGAACAGAGCAGCAGGAAATACATAGCTCATCGTGTTGCTCCTTGGTTATTTCTCTATGCAATGCAGATGTAACGTCAGTCAATTTTCAACATCAGTTATCATCAGTTATCTCTATAATCGCTGTTAGGTATACTGGCACCAATCCGTTCGGCCTAGTTACCCTTGCGGAGCAATCAGTGAGACCAACAGGGAACTGGAGACCTGCACGGTTCGAGTGAGACTTTGCCTTTCCCTTAACATGTCTTCCTTTGTTACGTCCACACGTCCACGTTGCTGCTTGTTTTCTTTTTATGATGTGATGCGATGCAATGTTAAACGGTGCCGTACAACCACACTGGTTTACGGTTTGAAAGAAAATGAGATATTTTTTTGGGATCCGTGACTCTAGCGGTACACGCTCACAGGATAGAGACAAATCGGCAGACTCAGCCAGAGGGGCGAGTCCAACGAGACGAACGAATGAGCGTTAAAAGGCAGCGATGGCAAAAAAATACATTCATTACGATTTGTTCGCTCGTTGGATTCACATGCAGGCTAAAAAGGGTCCTTTTCAGGATCACAAAATTATCTTCAATCTAAAGAGTTTATTTTTTTTGTTATCACTCGATATCCCCATCTTGTTCGGCTAAACCTTTCTGTTCAGCGATTGCGTTTGCCACTCGCCACAGCTTTCACAGTTGGAAAATTTCTTCCCATCCAGCTTGTGACATATTGTACAGTAAATTACATTCAATGGCACGTCGCATTACCACCACTCAATGTCGGATTGGAGGTAATTTTAACCTGTAATTGAACATTTGCGATGACAGTGGTACAGTGTCGACTTTCAATGTGGGGTCATAATTTGGACCCCGAACTCTATGTTTACAAAAATGTCCAACTAAATATATCGCATCACAGGTCCGTCCAATTAGCTAAATGTCGAGATAAGTGTAAATTACTGTACTTTCAATCTAGAAGCGATTTAAGAATTGGTGAAAATCAATAACCTCAGAACAACTGCCAAATTCACATACTCATCAGATCCTGGCAAACAAATTATGAAAAAATCAATTTGTGTTTTATTATTATTTTGGATATTATTTTAGAAAGCATTGAACTGTATTTCGTAAACTCTTTTTTGAAAGGTTTAATGGCCCTGATAAGCGCCTTGTTTTATGGAATGGTTCCAATTTAGAAAACTTAGTACTCGTGGTTTTGGAAAAAAAAACATTTCGAACGCCCTCGATGCCGCCTTCTTCTGGATTTGCCACCAAAGCAGATTGTATAAAGAACAAACTTTTTTCTTCTGCTACCAGCTGCTGTTTTGCGATTGCGTTTGCCACTCGCCACTCGCTGCGACTGCCTGTTGTTGATGTTCACCGAAACGAATGTGTTCTGTTCCGAATGCGGGTTTTCTTATCGTCGCGAGCAGCTTTGCCAGCTAACTCGATCACTTCAGCGGCCGAAACTATATAACGCCGGCTAGGTGGACTGGTGCACTGGTACTAACGCGCTCGGCCTAGCTACCCTTGCGGGGAATTCCAGATCAACACGGTTCGAGCGGGATTTTGCCTTTCCCTTCACTTTTCCTCCTTTACCATGTCCAGACATGGCTGCTTGGGTTGGTTTGTTGATGTGTTGTGATGCGAACCGATGTGGTGTACGGTTTGAATGAGAATGATCGTTACGGAAAGAAGGAAGGTCTTGATTTATAGAGACTTTAAACTTTTGCAGTTCATTCGTCTCTAGCCTTGAGAAAGGCCCTTTGAAAACTCTATTCTACTCCAGCGCTACCACCTCCGCCCTCTTGCCTTGAGAAAGGCACTCGATCCCTCGCCGTCCAGCCCGTCCAGCAACGATGTTGTCCAGTCGGTGTCCACACAAAGAATGATCGTTACGGCAGCGGAGCGGGGATTTTTAAGCTGACTGGCTGGCTCGAGAATTACGCATGTGTGAGACTGCGACCAATGTTTCGTTCATTTTTTTTTCTGTTTCCTTTCCAATCGTGCTTCATTCTATTTCGCTGCTGCTCTGGTTGCCCGTTTTGGTCGGTACAATTTGAGGAGCACAAAATGGACCAATCAAAAATGGGCACATAGTGCATTTGGACAATGCTTGATATTTCACAATTATTTAATTGTTTATCTCAAGAAAAATGAAATGTTATTCGTTATGATAGATGCGTAGATATATTTCCTATCAATTGATGCGAAAACCTTTGCGATCTATTGAGAAATGCTCGAGTTATAAGCGTTAAAAATCTTGCATTTTTTCCTACTTTTGAGTGCCTAGATTTCTATTTCACCCCCTATATCTTCCGGTTAGACGTAGTCCTACGTCAAAACTATTTCTGGCTTAGTTTTGTCATTATTGTCGTAATCTCGCAATGTGACGTAAGCACCAGAGCGAAGAATTTCCAGTACGAAGGATTTCTTAAAATTGAATATATAATCAGCATACGTGTACACTACGGAAATATAATCTGTACGAAATGTGTACACTTGATGGAAAAACATTGCCATCGGTTTGATTTTTGAAAAATGCATTTTCATCTAATCTTCCTACAGTCGCGTATAGGTCTGACAGACCGAGCATCAATGAGATGGCTGGATTAAATGACTATTAAAACTAAATGAAGTTAAAGAAACAAATATTTTCTGGAGTTTTTTCACTCAATTATATCTTTTGTTATGTTAAGCTATGCCACCAACGCCAGTTTGTTGTGGAATCTCAATCGCATGTTTCCACAAACGATTGGCGTTCATCCATCAAAGTATGCGAGAATCTGTTTCCAATTTTTTTTCTCCGACGTGCCGCCGTTTAGCGAAGCATGAGAAGCATCAGGGTGAAAAGTTCTACACATTTTTCGACTTTGTAGCATGCTTCGAGCAGACTAATGTAGTTGAGAACCCGATTCTTTCCATAATGCCGTCCGAAATTATTCGATGTAAAGCTGTTTACGCGGGGATAATTCGATGATACAGTTTACGCGGGGATAATTTGAGTTTTGTTACAAGATGCGTTTCGATGGAGAATTCAGAAGAGTTCAGCTGTTTACCAAAACCGACATTTACCCTTCAATCAACACTCAGTTTCAATTCAACCGAAAGTGGAATTGAGCAGGCGAGGAAAATAAACATCGTCAAGAAACTCAGATCCATTGAAGATAAAAGACACTATTGGGAAATCCTTGCAGTCAACAATTAAAGTGATGAGTTTTAACTATTTAGTTAAAATATTTATGTGAAATATGTGATAACAACAATACCCTTCAATCTAAGATAAATTATACCTTTAAACTGACTTTGATTTAATGAATTTGAATATTTGACGAGATTTTTAAACAGAGATTCCAAATGCATGGTTTGCAGTACTAAGAGAAGATGGTAATTATAAGTGTATCATAGCATGGGGATTTTTCATTTTGCATGACAAGCTTTCCGAAAAAGTTATTTCTTACAAGAATGAATGCATGTGACTCTCATTATGCTAAACGTACATTACGGAATATGTTGTTGGGTGAAATTTACTGTCCAAGCTCGTTCATTCCATGCCATCAGATCAGATCAAAAATTACATCGCATCACAATCAACCTGATCATACGTCTCATCATAGTGGAATTAGCGCCTACGTCATCTCGCAGTGGAAATGTCGCTTACGCCACTCCGTTTTCAAGCTTTTACGTAGTCAGTTTTTCACATTTCTGCAAAATTTCGCAGTTTTTTGAAAGTATTTGATATTCTTTATCGATCTATTACAAAAAAAAAAAAAGAAACTGGTGCTTACGTCACTTTGCGAGAATATGGCGGATTAGACAATTGACATGAATTGAAATAATAAAAATGCACAAACATCGTAAAAATATAGATTGCCATCACTTAATATTTGTTTGAAGGTAGCATCTTGACAACAAACATGTCGATAACATAAAAAAAACAGTAAGAACGTTGCTACCTGTATGTATTAAATTCAAATAAAATATTTTATAGCGTGGATAATTTTGATTTAAGCAACGTTTTCAATTGAACTGTGTGAATAACATGTATTGGCATCTTATTTAAGATTATATCTACCGATTTTCGATCCCTGCGTAATTTAACGTTGTACACACCATACACTATAGGGTTCATGCAACTGTTTGTACAAGCAAAAAGAAATAAACCTTTCTGCACACGTTGGTCAACACTAGATGCTGACTGTCGATCTAGCCAATACCTAGAAGTGTACATATTTTATTCTCTAATTATTCATTATCTTTTTATATTTACCATATCGACATAACATAATATGGTGTCCAGCAGATTACAAAAACCATGACTATGGTAATTGTCATTTTCAATGTTTTGCGTTTAGCTCTACCCAAGACATCAATGCTGGATCTTCGAAATCCATCTGTAGAAGTTTGAAAATCATAATATATTATGCAATCTTATTATATAGCTCAGTAAATACCTACCGGAATTAGGCATGCGACTACGCCTGAAGATTTCCATGTAAATAGATGCGTAAGAACATACGATAGTGGAGAGTGGTAGTGCATACATAAATACCATGACTAGGATATTGTACACAATTTGGTGCTTTTCGTTCTTGAATGTATTGAATGTTACGCACTGTTCATACCATGTTACGTTAGGATGTGGTTCTACGTGGAATATTATTACCTGTAAATGAAGAAAAATGTGAAGTTTGATTCAACCCCTGTCGTATGCGTTTAGAATGTTAAGTTATTATGCTTGTTAAGGTTCACGTGGTGCGATTGTTTCAAAGTGTTTCTACCATCCAATAGAGCTGCAGTAATACACACGAGCAGCGAACACCTTTAATCGTGATGGGGGAGATGCAGAAACGGGTGATTGGCTGGTGGCCAATCAACGAATGCAGATTGTGCAGAATCTGCACTGCAGATTGGGAATGCACTTCTTCTACATCAGCATTATCAACGACCCAGCTCATGTGGGGCTAGCACCGATGACGATAACGAAGAAATTAATTCGAATTCGCTGCCCAATACATCGAAAACATCATCGGAAATTTGAACACTCAGATCGGTCAAAAGGAGGAGCTCAGACCGATAATTGATAGGTTTAGTGCTTATCCTAAATAACGAAACTAACGAAAATGGGCTAACACCTATCGCCTTCACTGCCTCCAAGATCATGGTCATACGTAGAACCTTCTTCCAGCACAGTCTCCAATATCGTTACACCAGAAGTGCATCACAACATACAGAAAAAAACATACCGACCACGTTTTGATCGGTGGTCGGCACTTCTCAGATATTAACAGCGTCAAAAATTATCGTTGCGCCAACGTTGAATCTGACCACACCTGGTGATTGTCAAACAGCATTCTAAACTATCAGTCGTCAATAGCATAAGACATCAGCGCTCATCACGGTGCTACTTAAGACAACTGCAGAAACGTTGCTGCATCATACACACAGCGTCTTCGCGAAAGATGCGTTCATCTTTTGAAGCCAAGATGAATTCAGTCAATTTTGACACACTGTCCTGAAGTAAAGCGTATTCCACTTTAAGCTTTCGGTATCTCTCGAAACATGGTCTGGGCTATACGGGAATTCTCGTCCGCTGTTTTCCAAATAGTGTTAAACTTGAGTAGCAACATGATGCCGAGCGTTGTTATGATGGAATATTATCGACTTGTGTCTGGGCGCATAATATCGACGATTTTCGGTAGTGACTGTGTCACCAAAAGGACCTTTATTTGTGCTGTTCGATCAACATTTCGGGCATGCAAAATCGTCGTTCATCATCTCTCGTCTTCAAATCGCGTGAAACATATTTTCATTGTTTTCGTATGTATTGTACGGTTTTGAGACATTTAGAAATAGATTTTCGAGTTACTTCGGATGATTCTGCAAGTTATGTTTGTGTTTGATATGAATCTTGATCGAGTAATGTCTCTAATTCTTCAACTTCAAACTTTTTCTGTTGATCCGGAAGCTTTTCGTCTCCAAATATGTATGGCCGCTAAAGCTAAATATGTATGGTAAGCTAAAGCGTCCTGACAGCCTGAAATCACTGAAATCAACACTCTTAAATCGTCCAAACATTTATTACGAAATCTATCCGATGGTGCAGAGTCACTATAAACTTCTATAAGCATTCGATGCGTTTTAGCTACACATTTCTTCCAATGGAAACAGAAAATAAAAATTTCCGCAAATGTTACTTATTGCAACGGAACTCGAAACTCGGGTTGTTTTTAGGATTGCTGTAGTATAGTAGTTCTCAGAGTTCCTGGATCTGTTCTGGTAATTTTCCACTACCTGATATAAAAATCATTAAAGTTGTTCTTCGATTTTTCGAACTGCAACCCGGTGAAGGTTTTTTTTTTTTTTTTTTTCCAAAATATATTTTTTATTAAGGCACATGTGGCGTTAGCCTGACGGGGCCGGGAGTCCAATATTTTGACAATTTTTGTCTTACAACTATGTTAGTAATATGTAACCGGTGAAGGTTGATATAATACATTATCATTGTCATCAAAGTTGTCTTTTAACATTATATTCTTATCAAAAGCATAAATAATAAACCACAGTTATCTATATCAACTAACAAGCAACAACAAGCAACTAACAAGGTCTCGACGAGTGCATGGTTCAAGGGATTGAATGTAGGTCGTGATTTCATTCGCGTGATATCTCGGCTTATGTCCAATCACTACAACCTAAACGCGCATCTCTATCGCATTGGGCTCGCAGCAAACAATCTTTGTGATTGTGGCGATGGCTACCACGACATCGAGCATGTTGTCTGGTCGTGTATCCGGTTCCATGCTACTCGCTCTCAGCTCTCTAGAGCACTGAGAGCACAAGGCAGACAATCGGATATCCCCGTCCGGGATATCTTAGGTAGCCGGGATCCTGATCTTCTGCTTCATCTATACCTGTTCCTCAGAAACACCGATGTCAACGTTTAATGATGTTTCCTTCGTTGTGTCCCCGTTTCATATCCCTCCTATCCGATCGATAAACTTTTACTTAGTCGCGGCAATACATGCACACACTCTTTACAGATGCACGGGCCGAAGGTTGTGCAGTCCACTGATTATTCAACAAGAGCCAAAGGTTGTACCGCTCATGACAACTCTACACGAGCTGATGATTGCGCCGGCTAGTGACCATTCTATCCTGGATTCCTCGAGTCGAGAAAGACGCACCACGCTAGATATGGGGTACATACTAGGGGGGCGTTGCTGATTAATGGTCAGCTGCATCCCAATAGGAAGTATCCCGTGTCGGGCACACGTACAGAGCATCGAAGACTGCGACATACCAATTATGAGAACACTTGTAATACTAACCTCGAGTCAACCGCGAGTAATCGGTTACATATTACTAACATAGTCTAAGCAAACATTGTCAAAATATTGAACTCCCGGCCCCGTTAGGCTGCCGCCATATGAGCCTTAATAAAATATATATTTTGGATAAAAAAAAAAAAAAACTAACAAGCATAGAATTATTTATTTATTTACCTGAGGGGCACTACATATGGATGATAATGTCCAAGCCATCATTATCATTATTCTACCTCTACTTTTGGAAAACTTCAATGGTTGCAGCACCGCAAAATACCTAAAAAGATAAATTAAAGTTCCTTGTGTATTAAGATTGTACTCGAAAAAAAAATGCAACACTTTCTTTTGTGTATAACTTGTTATTGCATGGATAAAAATCGATGAAATTTGACACTAGTTTAGAGTGCAATGTTCACGGAAAAGATTCGCAAAATTTCGTTACAATCTGTCAAGTGGTTATCGAGATCGAGACGGCTTCCAAACAAGAACTGCTTCGACAAAAAAAATATGGAGGCGGTCGTAATAAATCCAGGCCAGTTCTATATGTGGATCGCGAAATAGTTGGAAGTCGATAATTCCACCGTGTTTCGTAAATCGTGGTAAAATCGTTCAAGGAGACTCAAACGACCCAGCGGCGACTGGCTACTCGCTCTCAGCTCTCTAGAGCACTGAGAGCACAAGGCAGACAATCGGATATCCCCGTCCGGGATATCTTAGGTAGCCATGATCCTGATCTTCTGCTTCATCTATACCTGTTCCTCAGAAACGCCGATGTCAACGTTTAATGATGTTTCCTTCGTTGTGTCCCCGTTTCATATCCCTCCTATCCAAACGATAAACTTTTACTTAGTCGCGGCAATACATACACACACTCTTTACAGATGCACGGGCCGAAGGTTGTGCAGTCCACTGATTATTCAACAAGAGCCAAAGGTTGTACCGCTCATGACAACTCTACACGAGCTGATGATTGCGCCGGCTAGTGACCATTCTATCCTGGATTCCTCGAGTCGAGAAAGACGCACCACGCTAGATATGGGGTACAGACTAGGGGGGCGTTGCTGATTAATGGTCAGCTGCATCCCAATAGGAAGTATCCCGTGTCGGGCACACGTACAGAGCATCGAAGACTGCGACATACCAATTATGAGAACACTTGTAATACTAACCTCGAGTCAACCGCGAGTAATCGGTTACATATTACTAACATAGTTGTAAGCAAACATTGTCGAAATATTGAACTCCCGGCCCCGTTAGGCTGACGCCATATGAGCCTTAATAAAAAAAATATATATATTTTGGATAAAAAAAAAAACTTTGTGAGTAATTCTTGTTAATCGTGTGTATCCAAGCTGATAATTGTTTGTTTTCTTTTCCGTTTTCCGTACTAATTTAAGCTTCTGACAAATGTTCTCGTTAGTACTCAGAAGACTTTTTCGCGTTTTTTGGTTCTGTCGCATAAATTCGTGCAAGTAACGGCAGTAAAACCGGATTTATAAGTTGTCAGTTACTCAGTTGCGAGTAAACGTCATACGACCCGAAGAATTACGAAGGTACCCATATCTGCAAATGTGACATTTGATTTGTATGTGTGGGGCAAACGGGCGAGTTGCCAAAAAACTTTGAAGTAGCTCGGTTGCGAGTAGCCCCAAACATGCAAATTAAGTTTCAAATTTTATGGTATGGGTGCGTTTCCACTTCTTCGGATCGTTTGATGTTTACTCCAAACCGATTAACTAACAACGTATAAACCCGGCTTAACTGCTGGAAACTTTTTCAAGAGTCTTATGAGAGTGAACGGGATGTATGTACGCGTGAGTACATAAGAGAGAGAGAAAGTTTGGGAGAAAATTCATTCAATTTTGATGTGCTCTCGCCACTAGAGGGCAGTCAAGATCATTCACCATTTCAGTGTCTATTGGCAATCGCTTTTTTATCACTGTGGCGTGTGTTGTGTAAATTGAAGCAAAATAGAATCCTGCACTAGTAAAACAAGAAACGAGGCTGACGAAGGACGTGTTAAAAAATGGTTTATTTGATTTGTGATGAAGCTGCTGCTGTTTTGAAGACTCAATCTGAAATAAGAATATGAGTTGAAATATGCGTAAAAAATGGACAATCTTGTTGTCACATCCTGTGCTGAATTAGGAGTGAAAATTATTTGTTTGAAAGTTTGGAAGAGCGAGCTGCCGAGAATTGAGAGTTTCTCAAGTGTCGACAACTAGGAAAAATGTTGATGCACTCCAATTGATTAATGCTGATTTTTCTCGCAGATTTTGGTACTTCAAAACAGATGGAAGAATTTTCCAATTTTCTCCACCCCATTCAGTTTCGATGATGTACATACCGCTGAAAACATGCAGATGGAACTCATTGAAACGCAGTGTGATTTTCAGAAGCAGTGAAATTTGAAGGGAAGAAAAGTGGTAACACTGCAGTCGTGTAGCTCGATGTCCCCCTTCATTCTCACCAAGTTCATCAGTACTTGTTCGTACTAGCAACGATAAAGTTCGGTCTGTACGAGAAGCGTGTGCCAACTGTCACGTTATTCAAGTGCGGAAAAACGGCAAAGTAGATCTACGAACTGCACCCAGATTGAAGTGAATATGTTTGGAAATATGCAAAAAAAAAACTCCTAGACTGGTTAAAAAACGAGACTAGCAACAAACCTACCAGGCATCACCTCCTCAAATGATGTGTCATTCGCCAATCCATCGGATTATTCACATAGGGCCAAGTTGGAGAAGCGTGGCTGTGGATGTTCCCATTGGAATAACTAATCGTTGCAGAATTCTATCGAGAAGCTGCAGCGATTGGCGATAGGCCTTAGTGTTTTCGACTCTGCGTGAAGAAGAGATGGTCGAATAATTTTGCCAAAAATGTTAATTCTGGATAGTTTTATACCTTCAATGGAAGTTTTGGGTTTTTATTTCATTTTGTTCTAGAGTTATGCATTTTACATATATAGAACTGAATGTTTTTCAATTTAAAATAAAAAGTGATTCAAAAAAGGTACCAGATAAATACGTATATTTTACATTTATATATATTTTACATTTCATTTTGAAAAGTTGTGAGAAAAACCATGCACCATGTCAATACCTGACCACCACTGACATAAACTATAAAAAAAACAAATACGTTGAATAGAAGATTGATACGGGTCTATTATTTTGCGATAAGGAACAAAACTACCAATTTTCACGAAAATCTGAGAACCACTATATCGGTTTGGCATGGATTGGCAACGCGTAAATCTTCCACTTCCACGAATTTCAACAAACATGCATTCCTTAAATTTCCCGCATATGTATGTTACCTGACACCACCCTATATAATACAAATTTTGGTAAGCAAGGTTGATCGAGTTTTGTTTCTGAAATATCACAATCCGACATTCTAAAGGACAAAACTTTACACCCACATCCAGTCCAGATCTCAATCCTTTGCAGTGGCCGTCGCATCCGGGCGGAAGAGTTGATAAAGTCCCCCCCCCCAGAGAAGTAGAAACATACTTGTACACTTTATTCTAAGCATTCTACAATGTATGAATGTATCTTGTTGAAATTGTAACTGTTTGTATTGCAACGAAATATAATCAGAGTGGTCTTATAGAAGTTGGACAGAGTGTAGACAATTCTTCGACCACGTCGACCAAGCCCAATCTGCATTGCTTCGTTTTTCATACGGGTATACAAGTGCGGTACCGTCGCATGTGTTCTTTTAATTATGTCTACATTATCGGCGGGCCAGATAAACTAACTGAACTTGTTACACATCGTGCTCAACTTCAACATGTTGCTCTCCGCATAACACCTTCCAGCGCCACGTTGAGGAGCAGGCAG
Source organism: Toxorhynchites rutilus septentrionalis (assembly GCF_029784135.1). Lineage (NCBI taxonomy): Eukaryota > Metazoa > Arthropoda > Insecta > Diptera > Culicidae > Toxorhynchites > Toxorhynchites rutilus. Next base: position 191,828,036 of record NC_073746.1, read on the forward strand.
GAGAGTCCTTCGCCTTGTCGAAGTTCCCTGTGAGTTTCACACTATTACGACAGATCGCCTGTGATCTGCACACTACAGCGTACACCGTTCATCGTTGTCTCAATCAGTCTTGATTCTCCATAGCTGTCGTCGGTCGCTTGTATTGGGTTCTAACGTTGATGATATCTGAGAAGTGCAGACTATCGATCAAAACGAGGTCGATTTGCATTTCCGTTTGCTGAGGTGATTTTCAGGTGTATCGATATAGGAGGCTGTGGTGGAAGAAGGTGCTGCGTCTGACCAGGAAAGACTCGTGGGTTTTGCCGCAGCTCTGGTAGATGGTATAACCGCCTTGAAATGATTGCACCATCGAACCATTCCAGCACACCTCCTACAACGCTACGTTGTTGAAATTGCGGGCTCTCAATATTTCCGAAAGAGTTCGGGTACTCGCAAGAAACACGAGTCTTGTTGTCCTGTATCGAATTTCTTTGTGAATTTTCTTGTGCGTTTCAAATTTACGGATGGCTTGCAGTACATGCATAATCCCCCTGTCTCACCGGGGTCCATCGTACTCAGCTCTATTTAGAGCTCCACGCTGACACGAGAACAATGATCATCTGCCCTTGAAATGGAGATCAGACGCTGTTTTGAACCGCACCTACGAAGACGTAGCTGGAAAATTTAAAAAGCTTCCCTCGAAATCCTAGACTACCATGAACTCTAAACATTTCCCTTGTTGGTGGAGGAAATGAAGTTTACGCCGTCCTTCTTGAACACATGATGGCAAGCAAATTGATAGTACCAGTGCGACTTTTTCGGCCAGTCTAACGACCTGCCACAACCGCAAATCTTGCACTTCACATTCGTGCACAATGTCGGAGATTAAGACACGAATTATTACTGCTAAGGACCTTTATATTTAAAATTTTATTTTAATCACAATAATAGATAAAATAGTGCAGAACGGCAAGCAAATATAATATCATAAATAACAGTATATAACTTACCTATCTACAGATATGCATACAAGCACGAAACTTGATAAATACAGCCCAAATGTACGGAAAAATGCCATCAATCGACACATTATATCGCCCGCCATCCATCGTACTGTATATGCCCACGCAATTTCCAGTGGCATCATTAGGAATGTCACCTGTTGACAGAACGAAATAATGAAATATCAAAATAAGCGTTTTTGAGCAAGCAATACGAATATTTATACTAGTGAAAATTGTAACACTTTTGTCACAACTACTTCCACTACTTCCACTTCCACTACTACAATTTTAAATGATTAAACTTCATTCTATGTTTCATTAAATTGAAAAAAATATACACGTACAGTACAGACTCAGGCGACGAAAACGGGCTAACGATTGGAAACTCAGGACGTGGAATTGTCCTGTCTCAATTTCATATAAAGTGCTCGAGTGCCTTTCTCGGCTTCCCAGGAAGGCTGACCAGACTGATAAAGGCTACAATGGATAGAATACAGTGTTATGTGCGATTATCGGGAGGGTTATCTGATTCACACGTTTTAAGCATACTTAACAACTAAAATGACGCGAAAAAAAATTTATGACTCGTTTCGGGTGTTTCAAGTGTTGTATCGACCGATTTTAGAAGAACTTATTGTTACTCGGTGATATTTTGTGTTTTTCGGATCCTGGTAAGAATTTTTTATGTAAACAAAAAGTATATAAAGTTTTAATTCTTGAATTTTAGTTGCAGTCAACGAAAAATGGGTCGCGCGCACAATTGCACGGAAACATAGCGGATGGTCCAAGGCTGGCAGCAGCCTACTCGAAATCGCAGAGTAGTTGGGACGATCCAAAACCTTCGTTCTTAATGCCCTCCACGACCGCAAAAAAATCCGAATCGTCTGGACGCCCAAGGGAACGACCGCGAAGGATTACTCTGATGACATAAAGCGAGCCTCCAAGAAAAATCCCTTCAAGATCTCGAAAAATATCCGAGTCGAACTGAACTTGTCCGAGAGTTCCCGGACAGTTCAGCGGCGGCTCATGGAACAGGGGTTAGGCGGTAAAAGCCCCCGATGCTGACGCCGAAGCATCTGAAGACTCTGCTAAAGTTCGTGAAAGACCACTTCGATTGGATCGGTTCGGATCAAAATTTGTATCTCAAAGACAAGGCTAATATAATTATATTAGGCTGTCAAAAAAGTCCTGCGGTATTTTTTTTTTAATTTTCATTTGTTCATAAAATTAGGTACAATCATCTGTTTTAAGTCAAATATACGCCGTTTTGTTCGATGACTTGTTCCCAACGAGATGCCAACTTCATAATACCCCTGTTATAGAAGCTCGCTTCCTTATTGGCAAAAAACTCGGATAGCTAATTTTCACAGGCCTCTTTTGTGGCTAACTTCTGACTACCTAGCTCGTTCGCCATGGACAAAAACAGGAAGTGGGTTATATCTATGGTATAACCGCAAGGGTGACGTAGGACTATCGTTGATTTAGAGATCATTTGTTTGAAGTTGAATCTGAATTCATTCTGAATGAATGAATATTTGAGGGACTTCGAAAACGAGAGCGTTACGTTGGAGGCACAAGGGATTATGCATCCAATATTGTATACGGAAATATCCTACTGATGGGGAAGAATAATCTTCAGAAGCTATCCTGTTAATTGCTATTGATTGAAAAATCACAAAACCAAATGTATTTGGTCACAGTGTTACATGGATAGAAAACATTCAAATAAACTTTTTCACATGAATGTAATTTTAAATTCCCAGAGGAACTGGCAGATTATTTCCAGTAACGATTAGATATTTCCACATTTTCCTCGATGCTGGAAGCCCACCAGTGGTTAATGCTAACTCGATAACCATCTGTTAATATCACTTGATTGAAACATATTTGGTCACAGTGTTACATGGATAGAAAACATTCAAATACACTCTTTCACATGAATGTATTTTTAAATTCCCAGAGGAACTGGCAGATTATTTTCCGGATCTTTCTCGATGCTGAATGGCATAAAAAAGGAAAGAATTCCGCGCGTGTATGTGTGTGTGTAGCGGCTGCTTCGAGATCTTACCGGGGAACCGTTTGTGGCATCACTCTCCTCCTGATGGATTCCCTTCTGGCCTAAGGTGCACAAACAGGCTCTTGGTGACACCGTTCTTCCGCGCTTTCATGATAAACGAAGAGCTTCACCACAACAGCGACAACATGCTCCAATCGCTGTTCAATTTGAACTGAGTGGATTTCCGAGCGGCGCTCTCTTATATACCGATTGGTGATTTCAATAGCCTGTTTTGAAAGCAATTTTAAGACTATTGAAACAAGTTTTTGGATCAGAAAGTAACAAGTATAGAACGCGTAGACATTTTATCTTTCGAATGAAGTGTTTATCATACCATTTCGTTCAGTTGTTTAGGAGCTATTAACGCTCAAAATCTCGGTCTCCGGCGTAACGCTTTCGTTTTCGAAACTTTGATTTTACACCCCGGTATAGAAATGAAAGACGTAGTCCTACGTCAAAACAGGTGGTAGTCACTTGGTGCAAGGTCCGGACTATACGGCGGATGCAAAAGAACCTCCCATCCGAGCTCCCAGAGCTTCTGGCGCGTCACCAAAGAAGTGTGTGGCCTGGCGTTGTCTTGATGGAAGACAATGCGGCCTCTGTTTATCAAAGATGGCCTCTTCTTCATGAGTGCTACCTTCAAGCGGTCCAGTTGTTGGTAGTACAGGTCCGAATTGAGCGTTTGGCCATAGGGAAGCAGCTCATAATAGATTATTCCTTGACAATCCCAACAAACACACAGCAGAACTTTCCTGGCCGTTAATGAGGGCTTGGCCACCATCTGAGCCGCTTCAGCGGGCTTCGACCACGACCGTTTGCGCTTCACGTTGTCGTAAGTGACCCACTTTTCATCGCCAGTCACCATCCGCTCCAGAAACGGGTCGATTTTGTTACGATTCAGCAGCGATTCACATGCGTCGATACGGTCAAAGATGTTTTTTTGCGTCAACGTGTGTGGCACCCATACATCGAGCTTCTTTGTGAATCCAAGCTTCTTCAAATGGTTAATAACGGTTTGATGACTTATCCCCAGCTCTTGGCCGATGCTACGGCTGCTACTATGCCGGTCTTTCTCGGCTAATTCAGCGATTTTGTCGCAATTTTCGACGACAGGCCTTCCGGAGCGTGGCGCATCTTCGACGACCTCTACACCAGAACGAAAACGTTGAAACCATCGTTGTGCGGTGGAAATGGAAACTGTATCGGGTCCATAAACTGCACAAATTTTATTCGCAGCTTGAGATGCATTTTTGCCTTTGTCATAGTAGGGATTTTCTCTTTATTTTTCTCCATATTTGCGACACTATAACTCACGAACGATTTAACCAAACAAAACACTGTCAAGGACTATATTCTAGCGCCTTTCCTTTCCAACCTTTCCAACAAGCTATAGTATGGGGGTCTTCGTAGCCTAATTGGTTGCGTGTCCGCTACTAAGCGAACGATCATGAGCTAATAACTCAGTGCCCCTCAACTGACCATCTTTGTGTGTTATTCTAGCTACTACGTCCACGCAACAATCATCATGTGTCGGTAATCCCAGTCCCTTACCGCTCACATTACGATCTGCTGCATCGGTAATTGGTGCTAATTCTAACACAGCAATGGAAGCCTCATATCAGCAGTCCCGTTGTGAACAGTCCAACTGTGAACATTCGAACAATAGGAATATTCTAACGCCGAAAAAGCCGCATGTGTTGTGTATCGATAGAAATGGAATACTCGGCATGTGTTGTGTATCGATAGAATTGGAATATTCTTAGGCCTAAACAGCTACTGTGTTATACATAAAAAAAAAACAAATGTTTATCGATGGATAGGAATCTTAAGCCTAAATAATATACAACAATAGTTATCTTAACATAAAAATGTATACGAATAAATTCGGCTCTGTGACAGCTGAATTGCTAAATGAGCCTAATAAACGGATGGGATAAAAAAAAAGCTATAGTATGACTCGATACAATGAATACAACTAGAACTACGCGCTTACAACGACACCTCGCGGAAATACCGCAGGACTTTTTTGACAGCATAATATATTGGGGAAATCAGGGAAAACTCGACACCATGATGATTTCTACATATTTCCAAGACTTTTTATGTTTTTTCGACTTCAAATCTTTACAGAATTTCTCTTGAACTATATAGAATACAGAAAATATGTTTTTAGATAAAATAAATGGGAGTCCGGGTAAGATCGATATCCTGTCGGTGTAAAACCGGCACCTTTAGAGCAACGAATGAAAACTAGTTACAATAAATTCGATGTAATTCGAGGTTATCCATATACACTTTAGCACGATTACGACGGCGCTGTAATACATGCTTCTCGTCCACTGGCGGCTGTGCTTAATGCTTTTCGCTCTATCGGACATGGTTTGGCATTCGTTTGTTGTTATATGCTACGAATCATGACCCAATAACGATAAGACAGTCTAGTGCGAGCCACCGGTGAACGTGTTTAGAGGGGAGAAGGAGGAGAGTTGCAAATTATTCATGATTGTACTGTTCAGACTTTGAATGATAATAAAGCAAATAAATTCATGTATTTCGACATGAAAACTTTAAGCATTTCCAATTTCCCATACATTTGTTCTGTCCATTTGTGTGCTTTCCCGAACAGAGCTGTCAATAACGAGCAACTTATCGACGAGCAACGAAGGGGAAATAGTAGGATTCAAAGTCTCCGTGAACAAAGGAAAAGAAAAAGAATGAAGGGGAATACTTGCCTAGAGTATAAACAGTGGATCTCGCTGAGGCAAACTTTCATTCGGCATCAGACTGTTGGGCAATCCAGTTCACTTTGCTTTCGCTGCGCTTCGATCCAAGATTGGACCCCACCAGTGGTAATTCAACTTGGATATCGTAGTGTGGTTTTTCCAGTTCGTTTTTCGTGTTATTCGTATCGTGTGTTTTTCTTTCCGCGTTATAAATTGGACGCTTCGCGTAGTATGTGATGAGCAAGAAGAAGAGGAAGGCTGGCTCGAGCCCTGCAAAAAAAAGCGTCATACAATGATGTACGCGATGTTGGTGCAGTGAAAAGCGCTCGCACTGAACCGAGCCTTCGCGAGTGTGACACCGCATCGAAAAACGGCGACTTTGGCGCGTCGGTCGAAAATGTAAACGCCATTACCCAGGTAGCAATCAGATTCAAGCTCCCCCCGCTGGTGGTGAAGGCGGTCGCTCTTGACAAACTCATCAGCGAATTCGCATCGATGGGTGTTACAGCAGAGAACAAGCTGTGTGGCATAATTCAGTCTTTTTCCAAGCTGTTAACATTGTTTGTTTTCCGTCATCATAAGGGCTTCGTTGGTGCCTTTGACATTGCATGAATGCATTAAACTGACGTTATGGCGAAGCAGGTATTAAGGTTGTGCGCCAAAAAATCCATTGGGGATTATCAAGCATCTTGAATGTCGTACTTGAATTTTATAAGTTATTTGGGTTCGCGTGCCAGCCGTAAAACTGCCTTCAATTAGGATTACATTTGCGCTAATCTTGCTACTGTTTCCGAGGTTGTTGATATTAACTAAAAGAGTTCATTGCGTTAGTTTAGTCACCAAGAAAGTAAATGTCGTTCTGGAATTTTGTATGTGATTAGGTTTCGCTTGCCAGTAGCAAAACTTCTTCCACTATGGCTGCGTGACAGCTGCGCTTATCTCGAGCATGAGAAAGTAATGCAACCTTATCCGAGGCCTGTAATATTAACAGGAGCGTTTTTTTTTTGAGAATAGCGCAAAATGAGGAGAAGTGTTTATATTCCAATAGTTTCAAGCCACTAATGTATGGCTATGTATGGATGCTATGGCGAACGCTTGTTTGGCGCTTGGTTTACGTTGTACGAACGATGCCTAAAGGTGCAATTCCACTGAGGCAATACTAAATAACATGTAGCATGATATTTGATCAAGGATGGAAAACAAGGGAGCATGATGAGATTTACGATTAATCGCAAACTGTACAGATCGTAATCTGTGCAAAATGCGACGAACTATTAATCCTCTCCCATCATAACCAAATGATTTTCTCTTGGTAACTCTGAGTTGACCGAAGCATTGCTAGACTGAAACTAGTCCGAATAATTGAGTTACTCTCCTTCCTCGCTCTGTTTATAACTCCTAACAAGAATTTGCTCCATGGGAATGAGTATCTCTATGACGTACGCTTTACGATTCTCGCTCTCGTCCGGGCGTTCAATTTTTCTCTCCGAGCGCGTTTACTTCGATGAAATTATGTTAGGAAAAAACGCGTTACAGCAGATAGGACGACATTAATGTTTAATGTTCCACAGAGGATTTCTCAGATGGTGTTTAAATTCATCTACAAGAGACTACAAACAGTAATCCCCCTCAAATCACTACTTTTATGAGTTAATGTAAATGCGTTATTGGCCAAGGCTATTACGACATCGAACACGTAGTCTTGCGAGATATATTTTTCCGCCAGCCCAAATACAGAACACTCCTTTCGGGCCCGAGTAAACTTGTGGCTAGAAAAGACCTTAATTACCTTGAATTAATCAAAAACATAAATTAGCGCAAATATTTCAACATGTGTTTTTTGTGTAAGCACGTAAATATTTACTCATAAAATTTTAGGATTGTGGAACTCTACATAATTTATATGCAGATAGACTATCCACAATTTGTGGGGGGAGTACTCATACAACTCAAATAGGTAATGATTATCTGCTATCACAAAGCTGTGAAATTTTTTGACGTTTTGTTTTACTTCTGATTCATTAAAAAAAGCTTTATTTTAAAATGTTTTCTTATCCTGAGACTGGCTCACCATATTGCACTGCTACTAAAACCGTAGGCTAACCTCAAGGATATTTTGACGTAGGACTACGTCTAACCGGAAGATATAGGGGGTGAAATGAAAATCTAGGCACTGAACAAGTAGGAAAAAATGCAAGATTTGGAACGCTTATAACTCGAGCATTTCTCAATAGATCGCAAAGATTTTTGCATCAATTGATAGGAAATATATCTACGCATCTATCATAACGAATAACATTTCATTTTTCTTGAGATAAATAATTGAATAATTGTGAAATATCAAGCATTGTCCAAATGCACTTTGTGCCCATTTTTGATTGGTACATTTTGTGCTCCTCAAATCGTACCGACCAAAACGGGCAACCAGAGCAGCAGCGAAATACAACGAGGCACGATTGGAAAGGAAAAAGAAAAAAAAAGAAGAAACATTGGTTGCAGTCTCACGCATGCGTAATTCTCGAGCCAGCTAGTCAGCTTAAAAATCCCCGCTCCGCTGCGGTAACGCTCATTCTCATCCAAACCGTACACCACATCGTTTCGCATCACATCACATCAACAAACCAACACAAGCAGCCATGGTTGGTTATGGCTAAGGAGGAAAAGTGAAGGAAAAGGTAAAATCCCGCTCGAAACGTGTTTGTCTGGAGTTCCCCGCAAGGGTAGCTAGGCCGAGCGCGTTAGTGCAGCAGTGCACCAGTCCACCTAGCCGGCGTTATATAGTTTCGGCCGCCGAAGTGACCGAGTTAGCTGGCAAATCGGCTCGCGACGATAAGAAAACCCGCATTCGGAACAGAACACATTCGGTTCGGTGGACATCAAGACAACAGGCAGTTGCAGCGAGTGGCGAGTGGCAAACGCAATCGCAAAACGGCAGCTGGTAGCAGAAGAAAAAAGTTTGTTCTTTATACAAACTGCTTTGGTGGCAAATCCAGAACAAGGCGGCATCGAGGGCGTTCGAAATGGTAATAATAATAAAACACAAATTGATTTTTTCATAATTTGTTTGCCAAGATCTGATGAGTATGTGAATTTGGCAGTTGTTCTGAGCTTATTGATAGTTGGGGACTTTCCTGATTATTCAATTTTCACCAATTCTTAAATTGTTTCCAGATTGAAAGTACAGTAATTTACAATTAGTTTGACATTTAGCTAATTGGACGGACATGTAATGCGACATATTTAGTTGGACATTTTTGTAAACATAGAGTTCGGGGTCCAAATTATGACCCCACATAGAAAGTCGACACTGTACCACTGTCATCGCAAATGTTCAATTACAGGTTAAAATTACCTCCAATCCGACACTGAATGGTGGTAATGCGACGTGCCATTGAATGTAATTTACTGTACAATATGCCACAAGCTGGATGGGAAGAAATTTTCCAACTGTGAAAGCTGTGGCGAGTGGCAAACGTAATCGCTAAACAGGAAGGTTTAGCCGAAAAATATGGGAATATCGAGTGATAACAAAACAATAAACTCTTCAGATTAAAGATAATTTTGTGATCCTGAAAAGGACCCTTTTTAGCCTGCATGTGAATCCAACGAGCGAACAAATCGTAATGAATGTATTTTTTTGCCATCGCTGCCTTTTAACGCTCATTCGTTCGTCTCGTTGGACTCGCCCCTTTGGCTGAGTCTGCCGATTGGTCTCTATCCTGTGAGTGTGTACCGCTAGAGTACAAAACGCGCGGACCCCAAAAAATATCTCATTTTCTTTCAAGCCGTAAATCAGTGTGGTTGTATGGCATCGTTTCACATCACATCGCATCAACGGATTGATGCCGGAGCACCAGTATACCTAATAGCGGTTATAGAATTTCGGCCGCCGGAGTGCTCGAGTTGGCTTGCGAAGCTGCTCACGACAATAAGAAAACCAGCCTACAGAACAGAGCACATTCGGTTCGGTGGCAACAACTAGTTTCAGCGAGTGGCAAACGCAATCGTAAAACGGCAGCAGGTAGAAGAAGGAAAAAGTTTGTTTATACAGACTGCTTTGGTGGCAAAACCAGCCACCGTAAAACACGGCGCTTTTCAGGGCCATTAAACCTTTCAAAGAAGAGTTATTAAAAGTTTTTCACAACACCAATGCATTCTAAAGTGACATAATATGACATATAATATAAACTGATTTATTTTGGTTATGCTTGTTCTTGAACTTATTGGTGGTTGGGGTCTTTTAAATTGATCATTCAGTTTTCACAAACCAATGCATGGTTTCCGAATTAAAAGTGGCTTCACATTGTATGCAGGATGGCATCAACGAATTTTCTCGGTAGCAAGAACTGCTTTCTTTGGTTGATAACTGATGTTGAAAATTGACTGACGTTACATCTGCATTGTATAGAAAAATAACTAAGGAGCAACATGATGAGCTATGTATTTCCTGCTGCTCTGTTCTTATTTTAAAGGACTTTAATCCGAAGGTCATCCGTCCCTGTATTTACTGTTGGTTTTCCAGAACGCTTAGAGCTCGTTTATTTCTCGACAAATCGTAGAGTTCGTCTCCAAAACCTCAGTTCTTTTTCATTTTTATTTACTTTGTTTGCGGAGACTACAAATCTTACAATTCATTCGTCTCCGATACCACATTTTAAGGTACGGTAATGTGCTCAATAGTGAAATATATGATAGTGAATGAGCTGATGACCACCTATGCATTCCCTATCACAGCCATCATTTTGATTGTACGATATGTTCATACGCCGAAAGATGCTAGGCGTTGAACATTTAATAAGTACAAAGCCTTCAGAAAAAAATTAAGAATCAATTTTGTAAAGAAAAACGCAAAAACACAACACCAAAGGTTCTTTTCAGAACCCCCAACATGTTCATAAAAAGTAAACAGTAAAGTAATCAATTTTTTCAGGTAGATAGGTAGGTATTCACGTAGGAGAAGAAAATAAAATAATATATTTAAAATATATATTTAGCAAAAGCTGTCCCCTTTGTATAGTCCTACGTCACTCCGGTTATGTCCCCGACATTACCCACCCGTATTTTTTTATCCATTTTCGGCGAATAATCAATAGAGTGCCGTGTTATAAAACATCAGAACAATGGCAAAAACAACATAACGATCATAAGGTGTTGGTTCGGTTATTCCAGACGACATTGGAATATATTCCATCTGATCATGTTTAGGAAGGTTAACGACCTTCAAAGGATAAATTTATCTTGGGAACATTAAATTGATGTTCATGACTTCCAGTCGGACGTTTATCCGCTCTGATAATAATTGTGTGGTCCGCATATATTCCAATGCCGTCAGTTCACTTAAATTCTTCGCATACCGTTTGATGATTAGGTAGGATGTTGATAATCATTTTCTGCGATACCGATTGTTCCAATAGTATTTATTCGACAATATGGAGATTGAATACCTGAAATTAACTAGATTCAACCAAACAAATCAGCGGACAAAGCAGTATGTACACTCAAGAGATGCAACAAGTTTGAAGGGATATGAAAAAAAAAACATTGGTCGTTCAATAAATCTACTGCCACATATGTCGGAAGTCCACGATATATTAATAACATATGTCCATACTAATTCATTACATTTATTTGCAACGAAAAATGTAACCACACAGAATTGAATTAATCAAATATGTGATCCGTTTTATCTACAAAATAAAAAAGGATCTTAGATTCCATTGAATTCGAAAAGTGTTTCGTGAAATCACTAATTGAATTATTATTAGAAAAAATATTTGAAGAGAAATGTGAATGTTCAAAATTATTGGAATCTAAAAAACGATTTTGGGCGGGATGAGATTCGCCCAAATCTGCTGGTAATAAAATTAATCAATTGCATCCATTTCCCGTCTGCTGTTTATCGGGCGGGAGACGACAGCAAAATAAAATCGACATGTCACTCACTGCGGTCAGTGCAATAGAGAATTAAAAATCCCTTGATGAGTGTCGTAAGATTTCAGTTGATCGTCGAGTAGCCTTGAGTAGTAGAAGTAATGCTTCGAGAGTGCATACAGTAGGGATTCCTCTTTCATATTGCTTTTTTGAGATCTTGGTAGCTCACCGTTCCAAGTATTCTCTCTGTGTACATATGAAGGATAAAAGAGCATCGCCTGCTGGGGGCGATTTAAAAACATCCGACTAGAGGAATATACTTATTGATTGATCGTTGAATGTGATTTTTTACCATCAATGTATTTGATACTTGCAAGTGTTGTCATTGTTGTTGTTTCCTCGCGGTGCCAAAAATATATTGATGTAGGTATGAGATGTGGAATAATTGTGCTGGTGCACCATGTATTAAATCGACTGAAGCCGAGTCTATGTCAATTGCGAAAAAGGCCTTCGGAATAGCGTTGGAGGTAAATTGTCAATGCATTGACATGAAATAAATTGCGACATACGATCAGTTAGTGTATTGTTCTGCGAAGGCAAGAATGAATCATCAATCAATTATCGTCAACTGATTCTACAATGAAAAAACATATCAGAGAGTATTCTACTAAGTAGTTGTTTTTAAAACAGCCCTATAGAATAATATCCGAAGGTATAAACAAGCGACTTTTATAAAATAACAGGGAAGTTCTACGTCAACAATGCGGTCGTATCTTGGACACAACCTTCTATAATTTTTTTACCAAATCAAAAGCTAGGCGGTTTCCAAGATCAAGTAGGTGATGGACAAACTCCTGCTTCTGGTCCGGAGTTTTGATCCCGGCTTGGGTAGGTATCCACCGGAGATGTGCCGATGAGCGTTCAGCAGAGGGATATCATGAGGTCTGGCAGGATTTTTTGTTGACATGCCCTGTCCAGCTCTGCCGTTTTGTCTTTCAAATATAAACACGACGCGTCTACAAAAAGTACGGACGCATTTTTCCGGTCAGTGAAACACAAATCAGGTGTCGGTTTTACCTTGACTGAATGTTTCGGTTTCAATCCGAATGAACCCGAAATTTCAAAACAAAGTTTTCGAGCAAAAAAACCACTAACGTTACACAAATACACAGAACAATGAGCTAAGATGAATAAGAAAAAAAGAAAAAAAATCGAATCTGAGACACGACCGCTTAGGACGTAGGACTACGCAATCTCATGTTTTTGAAATTTGTTAGTTTATCATTTCGGATATTATTTTCGAATACCTCGAAATTTCATAAATAACTCTTTAGTGAAAAATTCTGGTACCCTGAAAAGGTTTAATGGCTTGCGTGGTTTTGAAGAATCATTTCGAGGAGCAACGATTCTTTCTTGCCTTTGCGACAACAATACTATATGTTGTTTCTTTATATCAATTCACGCATTGCACTGAGTATTTAATGAGAGTCATCTTCCGTGTATCGCCATTCAACAAGCATCAAACACGCGTCTAACAGATGCACACAGTTGCAGCGATAAAAATGAAACATCGCGAGAACTACCGTTTATGAAAATTAGTTTCTCGACTCTCGGTCAAAACCGTCAACAAAGCCAAGAGCTTGTTGCCAAGGCGCGTAGAAGTATATCCTAAGGTGGGCCAACTTGCTAAAACCACTCTTCAGCCATCTTGGAAGTCTACTGTGTTTTGTTTGTTAACAAAACACAATACGCTAGTGCCGAAGCTCGCTCCTGATCAGTCTGTCTCTTTCACGCTTCAAGGAAATAATTCCCCTTCTGCTTTCTTCCGTACTGTTTTCATATACCGCTCCCCTAACCAACTTAGTGACGAAACGGCCTCACCTAGTACCATAGACCCGTCTTGCTTGTTGCCTCAGTACAGAGCCGACGCGCACGAGAGCAAATACAAATGGCAAATAAAAGTATCGAAGGTGTGCTATTCACATGTACAGGAAATGATCAAGTTATAAGTTTCGCGCAACGAAAACAAGCAACACACACAAAGCCAAACACTGATGGCTAGAAGCGATCATTTGTACACTTCTCTGTTTTCGCCTGCTTTGTCATGGCTCGGATCGTTGTGTTCACACGTTAAGGACCGCACGTTTTGTGGCAAACGTGTACGCTTCATTTGTCCGGATTCCATGAATGAGATCGTTTCCTTCAGCGTGTATGAGACGAAGACGAGCCATCGATAGGCCTTGTTAGATTCTTGGCAGACCAAGAATATAACCATCAAGTGTAAAAAAGACGGGTGGGTAATGTCGGGGACATAACCGGAGTGACGTAGGACTATACAAAGGGGACAGCTTTTTCTAAATATATATTTTAAATATATTGTTTTTTCTGAAGGCTTTGTCCCTATTAAATGTTCAACGCCGGGCATCTTTTGGCGTATACACATATCGTGCAATCAAAATGATGGCTGTGATAGGGAATGCATAGGTGGTCATCAGCTCATTCACTATCATATATTTCACTATTGAGCACATTACCGTACCTTAAACTGTGGTTTCGGAGACGAATGAATTGTAAGATTTGTAGTCTCTGCAAACAAAGTAAATAGAAATGAAAAAGAACTGAGGTTTTGGAGACGAACTCTACGATCTGTCGAGAAATAAACGAGCTATAAGCGTTCTGAAAAACCAACAGTAAATACAGGGACGGATGACCTTCTGATTAAAGTCCTTTAAAATAAGAACAGAGTAGCAGGAAATACATAGCTCATCATGTTGCTCCTTAGTTATTTTTTCTATACAATGCAGATGTAACGTCAGTCAATTTTCAACATCAGTTATCAACCAAAGAAAGCAGTTCTTGCTATTAAGAAAATTTTTTAATGCAATCTTGCATACAATGTGTTGTAATTTGAAGCCACTTTTAATTCGGAAACCATATATGGGTTTGTGAAAACTGAATGATCAATTTAAAAGACCCTAACCACCAATAATCTCAAAAACAAGCATAAACAAAATAATTCAGTTCATATTATATGTCATATTATGTCACTTTAGAATGCATTGGTATTGTGAATAACTTTTAATAACTCTTCTTTGAAAGGGTCAATGGCCCTGAAAAGCGCCGTGTTTTACGGTGGCTGGTTTTGCCACCAAAGCAGTCTGTATAAACAAACTTTTTCCTTCTTCTACCTGCTGCCGTTTTGCGATTGCGTTTGTCACTCGCTGGAACTAGTTGTTGCCACCGAACCGAATGTGGTATGTTCTGTAGGCGGGTTTTCTTATTGTCGTGAGCAGCTTTGCAAGCCAACTCGAGCACTCCGGCGGCCGAAACTCTATAACCGCTGTTAGGTATACTGGTGCTCCGGCACCAATCCGTTCGGCCTAGTTACCCTTGCGGAGCAGTCAGTGAATGCGACCAATAGGGAACTGCAAACCTGCACGATTCAAGTGGGACTTTGCCTTTCCCTTAACTTGTCCTCCTTTGTCACGTCCACACGTCCACGTTGCTGCTTGTGTTGCTTTGTTGATGTTATGCGATGCGATGTGAAACGATGCCATACAACCACACTGATTTACGGTTTGAAAGAGAATGATATATTTTTCAGCGGGTCCGCGCGTTTTGTACTATAGCGGTACACGCTCACAGGATAGAGACAAATCAGCAGACTCAGCCAAAGGGGCGAGTCCAACGAGACGAACGAATGAGCGTTAAAAGGCATCGATGGCAAAAAAATATATTCATTACGATTTGTTCGTTCACATGCAGTATTTCTAACAAACACGAAGGCACCGAAGACTAGTGGAATAGTGGAAAAGCCGCCAAAAAGTTCGGCACGGCGCAGAAGAATATCTCGGAAACCGACAAGAAGAAGGAGAAGGAATCATATGCTATCTACTTCATAAGGTGCTGAATTAGGATCATTCCGACATCGGTTTCTCATCGAAGGCGATGAGCGTCATGAGCTTCGTCAATGCATCTTTGAGCGTATCGTAGCGGAAGCCTCGCGTCTGACCCACTACAATAAGCGGTTAACCATTACGGCGTGGGAAGATCGCAATCAGTCTGTTGCTGCCCGGTGAACTTGCATGCGGTTTCCGAAGGTACCAAAGCGGTGAAGAAGTATACTTGCACCAAATAAAGATTCGTAAGCAAACCCAAAAAAGGGTCCTTTACAGGACCACAAAATCATCTTTAATCTAAAGAGTTTATTGTTTTGTTATCACTCGATATCCTCATCTTGTTCGGATAAACCTGTTTAGCGATTTCGTTTGCCACTCGCCACAGGATTCACAGTTGGAAAATTTCTTCCCATCCAGCTTGGGACATGTTGTACTGTAAATTATATTTAATGCGACATGCCGAAGCACCACTCAGTGTCGCATTGGAGGCGATTTTAACCTGTAATTGAACATTTGCGATGACAGTGGTACAGCTTTCACAGTTGCAGAATTTCTTCCCATTCAGCTTGGAACATGTTGGGTCATAATTTGGCCCCCAACTCTATGTTTACAAAAATGTCCAACTAAATATGTCACATTACAGGTCCGTCCAATTAGCTAAATGTCGAACTAAATGTAAATTACTGTACTTTCAATCTGGAAGCAATTTAATTGGTGAAAATTGAATAATCGAGAAAGTCCCCAATCATCAATAAGCTCAGCACAACTGCCAAATTCTCATACTCATCATATCCTGGCAACAAATTATGAAAAAATCAATTTGTGTTTAATTATTATTTTGGATAATATTTTAGAATGCATTAAACTGTATTTCGTAAACTCTTTTTTGAAAGGTTTAATAGCCCTGATAAGCGCCGTGTTTTATGGAGTGGTTACAATTTAGAAAACTTTGTACTCGTGGTTTTGAAAAAAAAAACAGGAAGTGGGTTATATCTATGGTATAACCGCAAGGGTGACGTAGGACTATCGTTGATTTAGAGATCATTTGTATGAAGTTGAATCTGAATTCATTCTGAATGAATGAATATTTGGAGAACTTCGAAAACGAGAGCGTTACGTTGGAGGCACAAGGTTTTATGCATCCAATATTGGATACGGAAATATCCTACTGATGGGGAAGAATAATCTTCAGAAGCTATCCTGTTGATTGCGATTGATTGAAAAACCACAAAACCAAATGTATTTGGTCACAGTGTTACATGGATAGAAAACATTCAATTAAACTCTTTCACATGAGTTCGTTCCTCTCTGGAGCCAGAATCCTTTTTTTTCATTCGTCTTCCTAAGTTCGAAGCCGCCGGACGCATATATATATCGTTATCGAGCAAGGAAGTGATACCGTTATTCTCGTGGCTGGTGAAGTGATCATCGCATCCTAACGGGATTCCCTATATTGCGAGTGGATTGTATCGAAGCAATCACAACAAGCGGGAAGAAGAAGGCCTGCACCGCGGGCGCTGTGTGCTGGTGAATTTGTCGCCTCTCGTGATCGACACCATCATCGTGCTGTGTTGCGATACACCGGTTCAGCTGTACTGAACGATTGACACGCAATTCGAGTTGGAAACCATTGGATCCGCACTGGGTGCAAAATAAGTATTATTAATTTCATTAGGTTAAGGTTATTAGGTTAAGAAAAAATCAAAAAAAATTGAAAAGATAAGTAAAAAAGTACATCTGCCACTTTAAATGGCAGATGAAGGAGGAACCGTTGACATGGAGATTGAATCCACTGTCTACCCCCCTACGGGAGCTGGAAAATCGCTTAAACGCGTTCCCCCCTCGGAAGATATCTCTTTAGAGGAAAAGTTAATCCACCTGAACAAGCCCCCCTCAAAAAAAATTGCAAACCTTTCCTCTTCACCCCCTCAATCTCCCGCTTCCGCTCAACTCCCGAACTTGCCTCCCAGCCCTACTGATCCCGCTCCCGCTCAACAATCGACCTCGTCCTCCCCCGCAGTTGCTTCCTCTCCCCGTGTCAAGGTCTATCCAGAAGATGCACCTGGATCTGGCCCATGGATTGTTTTCTTCCGGCCCAAACCAAAGGGAAAATCCCTCAATGTCATCCAAATTTCGAAAGATCTGGCAAGATATTACTCTTCCGTGGTTGAAATTTCCAAGGTTAGACCGAACAAACTGCGTGTTGTCGTGGCTAATCGGAAGCACGCTAACGATATTGTTGTCGACAATAGGTTTGTTATAGAATATCGCGCCTATGTGCCCTGCCATAACGTAGAAATTTCGGGGGTGATTACGGAAACGGGTCTGACGAGCGAAATAATAAAAAAGGGAGATGGCAGATTTAAACAGCTCCCTTTGAAACAAATTAAAATTTTGGACTGCCATCAACTAGGAAAAGTTTCCCAGAATGGGGAAGAAAAAAAGTTCACGCCGTCCGACTCGTTTCGAGTAACTTTTGCTGGTTCCGCCCTCCCTGACTACGTTATGGTGGATAAATTGAGGCTTCCAGTGCGACTCTTCGTGCCAAAGCCCATGACTTGCAACAAATGCAAGTCAGTTGGTCATACAGCAGACTATTGCGCCAACAAGGAGCGCTGTGCCACTTGCGGAGAGCAACATGAGGGGAAATCCTGCAGTGCGACTGAGCATAAATGTCCATATTGCGGGGGATCCCCACACGAGCTCTCAGCTTGTGAAAATTATAAGAGTCGCTGGGATAAACAGAAGCGCTCTTTGAAGGAACGCTCGAAGCGCACTTTTGCGGAAATTTTGAAGGGCGCTTCTCCACCGGCTCAAGAACAACAACCAATCAACACACAAAATGCCTTCGCCACGTTGCCCGTTGACGAAATGGAAGCGGACACAGCTAACGGGGGCACACCGTTCATTTTCCAAGGGAATCCCCGGCGCAAAAATGTGACCACTCCCAAAGTTCAAGGACAAGTCCCTCCGGTGATACCCCCTGTTAGCATGCCTAAAAAATCGAGTGCAGCGGACAAGCAAAATCAGGTTCCTCCTGGCTTCCGTGGCAATAGTTCACCTTCGAACGACCCAGCACTCGAGGGGACATCAAAAACCCCAACTGTCCCTATTTTTCCGTCCAGTTCAACTTCCCAATCGGGATTTATAAAGTTGTCTGACCTTTTGGATCAAATCTTCAAGTGTTTTAATGTTTCCGACTCCATCAGAACCATTGTCATCTCAATGCTTCCAGTATTAAAGACAATTTTGCAACAATTGATGCAAACATGGCCCCTCCTTGCAATGATTATCTCTCTTGATGTCTAATTCAAATAGAGAGGTCGGAGATATCACTGTTTTACAGTGGAATTGTCGTAGTCTTATCCCTAAATTGGATACATTCAAATTTTTAATTCATAAGTTCAATTGTGATGTTTTTGCTCTGTCCGAAACTTGGCTTTCTTCGCGAGATGATCTCTCTTTCCATGATTTCAATATTATACGCTTGGACCGTGATGTCAGATACGGAGGGGTGCTATTGGGGATCAATAAGTGCCACTCATTTTTTCGAATTGACCTTCCACCTATTGGAGGGATAGAAGCTGTTGCTTGTCATGCAAACATCAGAGGAAAAGACCTCTGTATTGTCAGCTTGTATTGGCCTCCGAGAGCTGCGGTTAGCCGAAAGCAACTTGTTGACATGTGCTCACTTCTTCCTGAGCCACGATTGATCGTGGGAGACTTCAACTCTCACGGAACTGCCTGGGGGGAACAGTACGACGACAATCGTTCATCGTTGATATATGACCTTTGTAACAGCTTCAATATGACCGTTTTGAATACTGGGGAAACAACACGTGTTCCTAAACCTCCTGCTAAACCAAGTGCTCTTGACCTCTCGCTTTGCTCGAATTCACTATCGTTAGATTGCAAGTGGAATGTAATCCAGGACCCCAACGGTAGTGATCACTTGCCAATCAAAATTTCCATCACCATTGGGTCGAATTCTTCTGAATCTATAAACATGGCATATGACCTCACAAGACACATTGACTGGAAAAAATATTCGGACGCGATTGCTCTAGCCATCAATTCCAGAAATTGTTTGCCTCCATTGGAGGAGTATAACTTCATTTCTCGTTTGATCTATGACAGCGCGGTTCGCGCTCAAACGAAACCCATCCCAGGCTCCACTATTCGTCGAAGGCCTCCCAATCTATGGTGGGATAGCATATGTTCCAAGCTTTATCAGGATAAATCGAACGCATTCAAAGCTTTTCGGAAACGTGGAACCATTGAAAATTTTCAATCGTATTTGGACCTCGAAAATCAATTTAAAAACTTGATTAAAGGGAAAAAACGTGCCTATTGGCGAAATTTCGTGGGAGGTTTGTCACGAGAAACGTCAATGAAAAAATTATGGAAAGTGGCTCGAAACATGAGAAATCGCTCTTCAACGAATGAAAGCGAAGAATATTCACATCGATGGATTTTCAATTTTGCACGGAAGGTTTGTCCTGATTCCGCTCCTGTGCAAAAAATTGTTCGAGATATACCACAAGATAGGTGCGATCTTGATTCCGAGTTTTCGATGGTAGAATTCTCTCTTGCTCTCCTTTCTTGTAACAATTTGGCTCCGGGAACGGATAGAATTAAGTTCAACTTGTTGAAAAACCTCCCTGATGTGGCGAAACATCGCTTGTTGAATTTATTCAATCGGTTTCTGGAACATAATATTGTTCCAGATAATTGGAGACAAGTAAGAGTTATAGCTATTCAAAAACCCGGAAAACCCGCGTCCGACTTCAATTCGTACCGCCCAATAGCAATGCTGTCTTGTATACGGAAATTGTTGGAGAAAATGATCTTGTTTCACCTTGATCGATGGGTTGAAACGAATGGCCTACTCTCAGATACACAATATGGGTTCCGTAGGGGCAAGGGGACGAATGATTGTCTTGCGTTGCTTTCTTCAGAAATTCAATTGGCTTACGCCGAAAAAAAACAAATGGCTTCAGTATTCTTGGACATAAAGGGGGCCTTTGATTCTGTTTCAATAGAGGTTTTGTCAGACAAATTACACTCTCGGGGTCTACCGCCTCTATTGAATAATATGTTATATAACTTGCTTTGTGAGAAACATTTGAATTTTTCTCATGGGGATTCGACAGTAAGTCGGATCTCCTACATGGGAGTCCCCCAGGGCTCATGTTTAAGCCCCCTTTTGTACAACTTCTATGTAAGCGACATCGACAATTGCCTTACACAAAATTGCAACCTAAGACAACTTGCAGATGATGGGGTGGTGTCTGTCGTAGGATCAAACGAATCCGACCTGCAAGGACCCTTACAAGATACTTTGAACAATTTTTCAACATGGGGGATTTGGAGTGTTCAACGAATTTTTTAGCACCTCACACAGTCTTCAGAATCCTTGCTCAGTGTATATTGCTGAATTGGCAGCGATATACTGGGCGCTGGACAGCGTCGCCTCACGACCTGTTGAACACTATTACATTGTAACGGATAGTCTTAGCTCTGTCGAAGCTATCCGTTCAGTGAGGCCGGAAAAGCACTCGCCGTACTTCCTTGAGAGAATACGAGAAAATTTGAGTGCTTTAACCAGACGCTGTTATGTCATTACCTTTGTCTGGGTCCCTTCACATTGCTCAATTCCGGGTAACGAGAGGGCTGACTCATAGGCAAAGGTAGGTGCAATTGAAGGCGATATTTATCAGCGTCAAATCGCTTTCAATGAATTTTATTGTTTAGTTCGTAAAAATACCATTGTTAACTGGCAACGCAAATGGAACGAAGATGAATTGGGCCGGTGGCTCCACTCAATTATCCCCAAGGTTAGCCTTAAACCATGGTTCAAAAGTCTGGACTTGAGTCGGGACTTTATTCGCACCTTCTCCCGACTCATGTCCAATCACTGTTCGTTAAACGCGCTACTCTTTCGTTTTGATCTTGCCGACAGCAATATCTGTGCCTGTGGCCAAGGTTACCACGACATCGAACACGTTGTTTGGTCGTGCGAGGAGTATCTTGTTGCCAGATCGAATTTAGAAAACTCTCTTCGGGCTAGAGGAAGGCAGCCCAATGTGCCGGTGAGAGATGTGTTGGCTGGTTTAGACCTTGATTACATGTCCCAAATATATGTCTTCCTAAAAGTTATCGATCTTCGTGTCTGATTGTCCTTATATCCTTATATTCTCCTTTTCCTTTTCCTTCGCGAGAAATCAAATCCCTTCTTATTAACAATAGAATAAGGAGAAATGTAAATACATATTAGATATAGGATAGGCTTAAGAATTGAGTGTAATTAATGTGTGTGTGAATGTGAGAGTGAACATTGTCAACATATCCTTTTATCCTTTCCTTTTCCTGAGAAAATATGTCACCCTTCTAAACTCGAGTAGACCGCGAGTAATCGGTTTTCTACACCATTAACATTAGAATTAAGGAAAAATGTTTATATATACTTGTAACAATACAGTCAGGAGTTTGGCTCCTTTAAACTTATGTAACTGAGCCTGTAAAAATAAACGATTTAATAATAAATAATAATAATAAAACATGAATATATTTTGAAAATTCCCAAAGGAACTGGCAGATTATTTTCAGTAACGATTAGATATTTCCACATTTTCCTCGATACTGGAAGCCCACCAGTGGTTAATGCCAACTCGATAACCACCTGTTAATAGCACTTGATTGAAACATATTTGGTCACAGTGTTACATGGATAGAAAACATTCAATTAAACTCTTTCACATGAATATATTTTGAAAATTCCCAAAGGAACTGGCAGATTATTTTCCAGCAATGATTAGATCTTTCCGAAACTTTCTCGATGCTGAATGGCATCCTAACGGAAAGATTTCTGCGCGTGTATGTGTCGATCCTTCGCCGTCCATCTCCTCCAGCACGTTAGGCAACGATGTTGTCTTGTCGATGTCCTCACGAAAAATTAATGTGTCTCACCACCAGAATATCGCTTAAGTATGCTTTTTGTGTGTGATTGAATCGAGAGAAGGTGTGGTTTACAATGGCAATTTGGAAGGCAAACTAGAGGGGAATGAACTCTCTGAGCTCGGAACTTTCGGCGACTGAGCAATAATCGATTGCGGGCGCATACAATATTGGATACGGAAATATCCTACTGATGGGGAAGAATAATCTTCTGAAGCTATTCTGTTAATTGCTATTGATTGAAAAACCACAAAACCAAATGTATTTGGTCACAGTGTAACATGGATAGAAAACATTCAATTAAACTCTTTCACATGAATATATTTTGAAAATTCCCAAAGGAACTGGCAGATTATTTTCAGTAACGATTAGATATTTCCACATTTTCCTCGATACTGGAAGCCCACCAGTGGTTAATGCCAACTCGATAACCACTTGTTAATAGCACTTGATTGAAACATATTTGGTCACAGTGTTACATGGATAGAAAACATTCAATTAAACTCTTTCACATGAATATATTTTGAAAATTCCCAAAGGAACTGGCAGATTATTTTCAGTAACGATTAGATATTTCCACATTTTCCTCGATACTGGAAGCCCACCAGTGGTTAATGCCAACTCGATAACCACCTGTTAATAGCCGCGCGTGTATGTGTGTGTAGCGATGTCTTCCCAGGGAACCGTTTGTGGCATCACTCTCCTCCTGATAGATTCCCTTCTGGCCTAGGGTGCACAAACAGGCTCTTGGTGACACCGTTCATCCGCGCTTTCATGATAAATAAAGAGCTTCACCGCAACAGCGACAACATGCTCCAATCGCTGTTCAATTAGAACTGAGTGGATTTCCGAGCGCCGCTCGCTTATATACCGATTGGTGATTTCAATAGCCTGTTTTTAAGGCAATTTTAAGACTATTGAAACAAGTTTTTGGATCAAAAAGTAACAAGTATATAACGCGTAGACATTTTATCTTTCGAATGAAGTGTTTATCATACCATTTCGTTCAGTTGTTTAGGAGCTATTAACGCTCAAAATCTCGGTCTCCGGCGTAACGCTTTCGTTTTCGAAACTTTGATTTTACACCCCGGTATAGAAATGAAAGACGTAGTCCTACGTCAAAACCATTTCGAACGCCCTCGATGCCGCCTTGTTCTGGATTTGCCACCAAAGCAGTTTGTATAAAGAACAAACTTTTTTTCTTCTGCTGCCTGCTGCTGTTTTGCGATTGCGTTTGCCACTCGCCACTCGCTGCAACTGCCCGTTGTTGTCTTGATGTCCACCGAACCGAATGTGGTCTGTTCTGAATGCGGGTTTTCTTATCGTCACGAGCAGCTTTGCCAGCCAACTCGATCACTTCGGCGGCCTAGGTGGACTGGTGCACTGGTACTAACGAGCTCGACCTAGCTACCTTTGCGGAGCAATTGGCGGATACACCTACGGGGAACTGGAGACTAAGGCTGATGTCACATTAGGCGGATTCGCCACCGCGGATTCCGTGACAGTTTTTTTCTCGATATAAATTCGCTTTCAAAACCGACCCGCTCTGTGTGTCATGGCTCATTCACAATACACTGTAGATCATCCGCTGCGGTTTTACTCGCGGAATCCGCGGCGGCGAATCCGCCTAATGTGACATCAGCCTAACACTGTTCGAGCGGGATTTTGCCTTTCCCTTCACTTTTCCTCCTTTGTCATGTCCAGATATGGCTGCTTGTGTTGGTTTGTTGGTGTGATGTGATGCGAAACGATGTGGTGTACGGTTTGGATGAGAATGATCGTTACGGTAGCGGAGCGGGGATTTTTAAGCTGAATGGTTGGCTCGAGAATTACGCATGTGTGAGATTGCGACCAATGTTTCGTTCATATTTTTTCTTTTTCCTTTCCAATCGTGCTTCGTTGTATTTCGCTGCTGTTCTAGTTGCCCGTTTTGGTCGGTACGATTTGAGGAGCACAAAATGGACCAATCAAAAATGGGCACATAGTGCATTTGGACAATGCTTGATATTTCACAATTATTCAATTATTTATCTCAAGAAAAATGAAATGTTATTCGTTATGATAGATGCGTAGATATATTTCCTATCAATTGATGCAAAAACCTTTGCGATCTATTGAGAAATGCTCGAGTTATAAGCAAATCTTGCATTTTTTCCTACTTGTTCAGTGCCTAGATTTTCATTTCACCCCCTATATCTTCCGGTTAGACGTAGTCCTACGTCAAAACACGGATTTATTCGTGATCCATCTGTTCTAGACGGTACGCGAAACACGAGCAAACTCGTGAGCGTTCCGCAATGTGTTGATTGCAATGCCAGATGCACTTCATATGAATATTCACTAGCGTTCATAGCTCGAGGGGAAACATAAAACACAAAACGAGCAGAATAAGCGACCTTTGTTTTTTGGGCACAGAAAGATTCTGAGAACTTTTCTCAGAGGAAATGCCATACTCAAACGCTAGCGACAGCTCACTCACTATGCAAGGGTGGAGTTTACTTCACAAATACAGGTCGGACTCGATTATAGACAGACTCGATCATGTTAGGCTGTCAAAAAAGTCCTGCGGTATTTCCGCGAGGTGTCGTTGTAAGCGCGTAGTTCTAATTGTATTCATTGTATCGAGTCATACTATAGCTTGTTGGAATTTTATTTTATTGTATTTTTGCGCGCTATAATATAGTCCTTGACAGTGTTTTGTTTGGTTAAGTCGTTCGTGTGTTATAGTGTCGCAAATATGGAGCAAAATAAAGAGAAAATCCGACATATTTTACAGTACTACTATGAAAAAGGCAAAAATGCATCTCAAGCTGCCAATAAAATTTGTGCAGTTTATGGACCCGATACAGTTTCCATTTCCACCGCACAACGATGGTTTCAACGTTTTCGTTCTGGTCCCTGTCGTCGAAAATTGCGACAAAATCGCTGAATTAGCCGAGAAAGACCGGCATAGTAGCAGCCGTAGCATCGGCCAAGAGCTGGGGATAAGTCATCAAACCGTTATTAACCATTTGAAGAATCTTGGATTCACAAAGAAGCTCGATGTATGGGTGCCACACACGTTGACGCAAAAAACATCTTTGACCGTATCGACGCATGTGAATCGCTGCTGAATCGCAACAAAATCGATCCGTTTCTGAAGCGGATGGTGACTGGCGATGAAAAGTGGGTCACTTACGACAACGTGAAGCGCAAACGGTCGTGGTCGAAGCCCGCTGAAGCGGCTCAGACGGTGGCCAAGCCCTCATTAACGGCCAGGAAGGTTCTGCTGTGTGTTTGGTGGGATTGTCAAGGAATAATCTATTATGAGCTGCTTCCCTATGGCCAAACGCTCAATTCGGACCTGTACTGCCAACAACTGGACCGCTTGAAGGTAGCACTCATGAAGAAGAGGAAATCTTTGATAAACAGAGGCCGCATTGTCTTCCATCAGCACAACGCCAGGCCACACACTTCTCGGATGGGAGGTTCTTTTGCATCCGCCGTATCGTCCGGACCTTGCACCAAGTGACTACCACCTGTTTTTATCCATGGCGAACGAGCTAGGTAGTCAGAAGTTAGCCACAAAAGAGGCCTGTGATGTCCGGACCTTGCACCAAGTGACTACCACCTGTTTTTATCCATGCCGAACGAGCTAGGTAGTCAGAAGTTAGCCACAAAAGAGGCCTGTGAAAATTGGCTATCCGAGTTTTTTGCCAATAAGGAAGCGAGCTTCTATAACAGGGGTATTATGAAGTTGGCATCTCGTTGAGAACAAGTCATCGAACAAAACGGCGCATATTTGACTTAAAACAGAGGATTGTAACTAATTTTATGAACAAATGAAAATTAAAAACATGGATGGGTTATACCTATGATATAACCGCAAGCTTGACGTAGGACTGCCGTTGGCTTAGTAATCATTTGTGTTTTTTCAATCAGCAATAATCGCACTTCGTATGTTCCTCATTGGGTACGATATCACCGTTGCGCAGAACTATTGATTAAATTATTCATTAAACTAGTGAATGAATGAAACAATTTACGAATTCAAATGCAAACAAATCCTAATTTTGACCTAAATTCATGCATTATAAAAGTTCTTATCGCAGCAAATAGTTATCAACATTTTGCCTATTCATCAAACGGTATGCGTAGAAATTCAGTGAGCTGGCGACATGAAGGGGCATGCAGTCTTGAATAACCGAGCCAATGCGTTGCATTTGTACCTCTTTTTGTAGACCGTGTTAGCAAAACGCATTCCGGAGTGTAAAAATGCATGGGGGTATAAAAAGTACTGCCGAGATCTAGAATGCCGATTTTCCCAACTCATTGGTTTCGGAAACGCTGCTTGCATCTATTTTTCAATGCCGATTTCCCTTGGCTTTATGGTTTTGAAGTCTGTGTTAGGGAAACATTCATATTTGCAAAAGCGCAAACGAGTACAAAAGTACCCGCTGCTTGCATCTATTTTGCCATACAGATTTCCCCAGGCTCCATGGTTTTGAAGTCTGTGTTAGGGAAACATTCCGGTTTGCAGAAACGCAAACGAGTACAAAAGTACCCGCTGCTTGTATCTATTTTGCAATGCCGATTTCCCTTGGCTCCATGGTTTTGAAGTCTGTGTTAGGGAAACATTCCGATTTGCAAAAGCGCAAAGGAGTATGA
Source organism: Toxorhynchites rutilus septentrionalis (assembly GCF_029784135.1). Classification (NCBI taxonomy): domain Eukaryota; kingdom Metazoa; phylum Arthropoda; class Insecta; order Diptera; family Culicidae; genus Toxorhynchites; species Toxorhynchites rutilus. The sequence goes on from NC_073746.1 coordinate 191,855,172, forward strand.
AAGTATCCACTGCTTACATCTACTTTGCAATGCCAGTTTTCCCTGGCTCCATGGTTTTGAAGTCTGTGTTAGGGAAACATTCCGATTTGCCGAAACGCAAACGATACCGATTTATCCTGGCTCCATGGTTTTGAAGTCTGTGTTAGGGAATTATTCCGATTTGCAAAAGCGCAAACGAGTACAAAAATACCCGCTGCTTGCATCTATTTTGCAATGCCGATTTCCCCAGGCTCCATGGTTTTGAAGGCTATGTTAGGGAAACATCCATTCATTCCTGCGATGGTACCTCAATCGCTGCTCAATTATAACTGACTGGATTTACGGCGCTCGCTTATATAACGATTGGTGATTTCAATAGCCGATTTTGAAAGCAATTTTAAGGCTATTGAAACAACTTTTTGGATCAAAAAGTAACAAGCATATAAGGCGTAGACATTTTATCTTTCGAATGAAGTATTTATCATACCATTTCGTTCAGTTGTTTAGGACCTATTAACACTCAAAATCTCAGTCTCCGGCGTAACGCTTTCGTTTTCGAAACATTGATTTTACACCCCGGTATAGAAATGAAAGACGTAGTCCTACGTCAAAAAAAATACCGCAGGACTTTTTTGACAGCCTAATATGTGATTCGATTAAATACAATTTTGGACTCGATTATATACAGTTTGGAAAAAATATTTTTTTTTAATATTTTAATTATGACTTATTTCAAGAAGAAATGTAACCTTTCAACGTTGAGGTGTAATTGAGGTGACTATTACGTGTACAGAGGGGTAAAAATCGTGATTTTTGAAGATTTTGCTTGAATTTTCACCAGAAGTCGTTTATATCGATATTGCAGCCAAATTGAGAAAGATAGAAGTTGGGTGTCAAAGAACAAATTATAGAGCAATAAGAGAGCTTCAATATAATTTATAGAAACAATCTAGTTTAATATACATTTTTAGGATGAAATTAATATAACACATTAAAAAATATCAACTTTCAAGTTTTTCACTTCTAAAACTTTATTAAAATCCACTAATTCAAATGTTCTACTACTGTATCCTATACTAAATTTTTTCATGTTTCAAATGTAAGCAACAGAATTGTCTTCCGTAGCGTACTTTTTAATGTAAACACAATTTGAGGCAACAGAGTCCGAAACAAAAAAAAGTTCTATAACTCTGTCATTGTTGAAATTCGAACATATGCGTAGAAAGATTTTGTTCATCAAATATGATCGTATATCACTTCCTGAGAGAATCTGGATAAATTTATTTTTTCATGTGGGAAAGGTGTTTTCTGACTTTAAGGGGATGGATCAAAAATGAAATCCCTCTTTTATTTTCAAAAAGACGGGTGGGTAATGTCGGGGACATAACCGGAGTGACGTAGGACTATACAAAGGGGACAGCTTTTGTTAAATATATGTTTTAAATATATTGTTTTATTTTCTTCTCCTACGTGAATACCTACCTATCTACCTGAAAAATGGATTAGTTTACTGTTTACTCTTTATGAATATGTTGATGGTTCTGAAAAGAACCTTTGGTGTTGTGTTTTTGTTATCACTCGATATTCCCATCTTGTTCGGTTAAACCTTCCTGTTTAGCTATTGCGTTTGCCACTCGCCACAGCTTTCACAGTTGGAAAATTTCTTCCCATCCAGCTTGTGACATATTTTACAGTAAATTACATTCAATGGCACGTCGCATTACCACCACTCAGTATCGGATTAGAGGTAATTTTAACCTGTAATTGAACATTTGCGATGACAGTGGTACAGTGTCGACTTTCAATGTGGGGTCATAAGTTGGACCCCGAACTCTATGTTTACAAAAATGTCCAACTAAATATGTCGCATTACAAGTCCGTTCAATTAGCTAAATGTCGAGATAAGTGTAAATTACTGTACTTTCAATCTAGAAGCAATTTAAGAATTGGTGAAAATCAATAAGCTAAGAACAACTGCCAAATTCACATACTCATCATATCCTGGCAAACAAATTATGAAAAAATCAATTTGTGTTTTATTATTATTTTGGATATTGTTTTAGAAAGCATTGAACTGTATTTCCTAAACTCTTTTTTGCAAGGTTTAATGGCCCTGAAAAGCGCCTTGTTTTATGGAATGGTTCCAATTTAGAAAACTTAGTACTCGTGGTTTTGAAAAAAAACCATTTCGAACGCCCTCGATGCCGCCTTGTTCTGGATTTGCCACCAAAGCAGTTTGTATAAAGAACAAACTTTTTTCTTCTGCTACCTGATGCCGTTTTGCGATTGCGTTTGCCACTCGCCACTCGCTGCAATTGCCTGTTGTCTTGATGTCCACCGAACCGAATGTGTTCTGTTCTGAATGCGGTTTTTCTTATCGTCGCGAGCAGCTTTATCAGCCAACTCGATCACTTCGGCGGCCGAAACTATATAACGCCGGCTAGGTGGACTGGTGCACTGGTACTAACGCGCTCGGCCTAGCTACCCTTGCGGGGAACTCCAGATCAACACGGTTCGAGCGGGATTTTGCCTTTCCCTTCACTTTTCCTCCTTTACCATGTCCAGACATGGCTGCTTGGGTTGGTTTGTTGATGTGTTGTGATGCGAACCGATGTGGTGTACGGTTTGAATGAGAATAATCGTTACGGCAGCGGAGCGGGGATTTTTAAGCTGACTGGCTGGCTCGAGAATTACGCATGTGTGAGACTGCGACCAATGTGTCGTTCATATTTTTTCTTTTTCCTTTCCAATCGTGCTTCATTCTATTTCGCTGCTGCTCTGGTTGCCCGTTTTGGTCGGTACGATTTGAGGAGCACAAAATGGACCAATCAAAAATGGGCACATAGGGCATTTTGACAATGCTTGATATTTCACAATTATTCAATTATTTATCTCAAGAAAAATGAAATGTTATTCGTTATGATAGATGCGTAGATATATTTCCTATCAATTGATGCAAAAACTTTTGCGATCTATTGAGAAATGCTCGAGTTATAAGCGTTCCAAATCTTGCATTTTTTCCTACTTGTTCAGTGCCTAGATTTCCATTTCACCCCCTATATCTTCCGGTTAGACGTAGTCCTACGTCAAAAAACCAAAAATACATGCAAAACAATGAATAAAAATATGTTTTTTGACTCGATTATATACAGGATTCGATTATATACAATGAATGGAAATCAGAAACTGTATATACCCGAGTCCGCGCTGTATTCTTTTCGCTATCCCCTTTCGTTGTTTCTATTCAAACGGCTGCATAAGTTGCTCGTTATTGACAGCTCTGTCCGGGAAAGCACACTCATGGCCAGAACAAATGTATGGGGAAATGAGAATGCTTCCAATTTTCATCAATTTAAACCTCATACAGATTATAGGATTGTAATACATATCATATAAAACAAATCTTAGAAAATTTCTTGACCGGTTTGGTTTTGTTGCTTGTTTTGACAGCAAAGCGACTTCTCCAGCTGTAGGGTAACTCGAAACGTAAGAAATGATAAGTGTGTACATTTTCAATTTGCAAAAAAATGTTTCTAACTGAAAAAAATCAGGATTGTCGGCTTTACCCTGATTTCCCCTACGGGTGGGGTAACATCACCAATGAGTGAAGCATGTGGAAGCAGCTGAGTCCGGACTGTCGATATGGAGCGGGATGAAGATTTTTTACACATTTTTCTTTTGAATCTATCACAAGTATCTGTGAATTTATGTTTTTTTTTTCCAATACCATTTAAAAACATTGTTTTGTGTTAAAATTATTAATTTAAATGCATTGCTTGAAAAAAATCATTATTGATCATCGTCGTGAACGATTTGAATATTTTATTATTTTCCAACGTACCATTAGGTCTGCTATTGCCAAATGAGTGAGCATCATATCTATACGAGAATGAGTTTTAATGCGCCGCCTTATAATGAGTGTCAGCACTGTGATGTTCCCTATGGCAGATATAATCATCAATATGCTAAAAAAGGAATTCAAAAATTACTGTCCACGAGTTGGCGTATTATTGTCGTTTTGTTACCTGTAAACTATGATTTGCAACTGATGTCCAGCATTGAACTGCATGTCAATAGGCAAAGATGAATTATTTTCTGATCCATTCCTGATCATCCAGCTGATGGATGATTCTCGATTCTCACCGCTGGTATCTTGTGCTGAATGCTGCATCCTTGTAACAACTCAACAACCACGTGTTCTTCATAAAGCAGAATTAGTGTCTCAGCGGATGTACTTTTATCTGAATGAATTAAAAAAAAATATCAATATTGTTATATGTTGAAGGTTCGCTCGATTTTTCAAGATATATTCCAAATTAAACAAGATTCGTCCCCAATACATCATTCTAGTGAAGCCACGTTGCGATGGTTGCTTGAATTGGAAATGTACATCTGACGTTGTGTTAAAATATGGAAAGCTAACAAAAGATACAAGTAAAAAGTCGGCCGAGTCGGTTTGTAAGAGAAAGTCTATTTATTGTATAGATTAAAACGACTTCATAATATTTTTATTTATTTTGTGGTTTCAGAATCATTGTAGAAGCACTGTTTTTAATCACCGATCGCAATGTCGCCCAAGAAGTTCTGATTCTTTTGACTCCTGTTGATTTGATACAATGGAATGAAAACTTATTTCCATACAGTAGTTTCAACCATTGAAGCGTTTGAGTTATTCCAATGAGGATATCTATCTTTATCTGATCCTTAGTGACATATTATTCTATTATAGTTATATATTTGTAAATGTTGAAATCACTTAGATGATTTAGTTTTATTTCGATATGTTGCCTGTTAATTCATAAGTTACATCGTAATTAGCAGTTTACCAGTTTACCAGTTTACCGAAATGATTACACATCACACCAATTTCAGTCGGAATGATTAAAACATCGTAACACTGAATTCGTAATCTATTTTTCAATATCTCTCACGATATATTGTTTCTTCGATGATAAAATATCGTTTTCGTCATCACTTACAATATTAATAACGTAAATTGATGAATTTCCTCGTTTTCGCATTTTCGAATGTTTCACATAAGAAATAGGTTCAATAATTTTTATTGAAGGGCACATTTGTTAATTATCTATATTATTCATCTGCTGGTGTTCCAGGAATCACATGCTTCCTTAGTCAATGCAGGAGCACTAAAGATTAGCATTTGGATATTTTATTTTCACCTTTCCGACATACCATTCGGTTGCAGAATGATAGAAGACGCCAACATCGCCCATTTCGATTTTTTTTCGGTGAGCGAGTTGTTAATTTGAAGACGGTCTGAATATAAGTAACCGAACACACAGTTTTCAGGCTAGTGAGAATTTGCGCTGCACAAACATGAAATAAAGCTTCATATACACATTTTTGTTATATACCGATAGTGGACACAATTGTGTGTAATTTGTTATGTGTCAAAGGGGATCCATCGTACGCTTCATCTATGTGTACATTGCTATAGAAAAGCATTGGCCATGATTATCGAAAATATCTATTGAGCAATCTTCAGATTTTACTTATTGGGTATGCAGCATGAAACTGTTTTTCTCCACAAATAATCGATCGTCCGTTTGGATCATGTATCTTGTTCTCTGTTTCAAAACAGTTTATTCTGTTAGAAAGAAGTTCATATTCAAGAAGCATTTGTAGTTTAATCAAGTAATTTCAGTATTATCTTCAACAAAAACATGGATTAGCTCTGATGAAGGGCCATCTAAAATATTCATGTAAAGGCAATTTACCTTTATTACTGTATTTAATCTTCAGATTACGAAGAAAGCCACGTGTAATTGTGCACTAACGAACATGCTAAAACGAATTATCAACCAACGATAATCTCACGTCCAAAAAGTCTGTTTCGATTTGTTTGTTGACCCAAAGCACCCGTATTCGCACTTTTTCTCCATATTCCCCCGAAATCAGCTACTGCAGTTGAAGTCAGGACTACAATTTTGGATGCATCAAGAATCTAGAATCAAGAATCGAGAATCGAGAACTCTGCTATGAAAATTTTGATAAACTGTATGCGCAACCGAATTATTTCTTAAGTAATTGTTCAAAACAGTGAGGTAACGGGTTATTGAAGTCTGAAAATTTGTGAATTTGGACGCTTCAGATATAACATAAGCATATAAAATGAACTAATTCCGGATGGCAATGAAAAAAATCTAAAAAATTCAAGTCGCGTGGGAGGTCGGGACAACCGTCAAACGATGAAGAAGTTCGTGGCCAAAATGGACATGTTTATCCGGAAGCGTCAATCGAGACCGGTCGTGCCCGAGCAGCAGGCAATCGCCAAGAAAAACATTTTTCCGGTGGAGCACGATGTCGTGGTCATAATGGATGACGAGACCTACTTCATGTTGAACGGCAACGAATGGCAGGTAACCGGGTACTTTACGTCCCCCACAAAGAAGGTGAGCAATCACGTCAAATACGAAGGCGGTCCGATAAGTACTTAGCCTCATCGCCCGATAGTGTCAGTATCGCAAGAGAGATTACTTATCGTGTAGTACATTCTCGTAAACGGCTACTGTCAAAGTTTCAGCCGAATCGGACTCGTAGTTTTGTTTTGACCGTGTGTGAAAGCGGGCGTGTCCGCGGATTTTAGAAAATTGGAAAAAAATGGAAATTCCGCCGTCGCCAAATTGGTCGAATTGCACTACGAACTACTGCCCCAGATTTGGCCCCGTGCGATTTTGACGTAGAAATACGTCTTTCATTAAGGGTGCCAAATCAGAAGACAGGTCACGTTTTTATAAAATAAGGTTAACGTTAATAACAATTTTTGTCGTGAACGGATTCTGCCGATTTATATACCAAACGAATCGGAAATTCCCTAAGATTTGGTTGGGTGTGCTATACATTACAATCTCATAATCTGTATATGGTTTAAATTGATGAAAATTGGAAGCATTCCATTCCATTTGTGTGCTTTCCCGAACAGAGCTGTCAATTACGAGCAAATTATTGACGAGCAACGAAGGGGAGATCGTAAGATGTAAAGTCTCCGTGAACAAAGGAAAAGAAGAAGAATGAAGGGGAATATTTGCCTAGAGTATAAACAGTGGATCTCGCTGAGGTAAATTTTCATTCATCTTGAGGACACTGACTGTACAACACCGTTGCTGGGCGAGCTGGATGGCGAAGGACGCGACCAAATTACTCATTCGCTGGGGTCTCTGGTATTACACTCATTACATCACACTGACGCCATTGCTTTAATGTTTTGAGCTACACAATTGTGTGGGGAATCATCAAGCTAGGCTATCGTCAGCTCACCCAGAAAATAAATGTTCTGGAATTTTGTCAGTGATTTGGTTTCGCATGACGGTAGGAAAACTCTCTCCACAAAGGATGACAGCTAAGCTAATCTTACCTGGCAATACTAACAGAAAGGCCTTCTGTGGAGAAGCGCGCAAAACAGAGATAAGTGTGTTTATATTTAATTAGTTCAAGCCATTGATATATGGATATTTGTGTACGTACGTGCGTACTTCATAATCCATATGCAAAAATAGTGCATCTTCGTTACACTGAAACTCCATTTGTAATGATAAATATAAACAAGAAGGGAAGATAGCGGGAGGGAATTATTTACGCTAGGGTATTAGTAATGAATCTCTGCTGAGGCAAATATTCAGCCTTTTTCCAAGCTGTTAACATTGTTTGTTTTCTGTTATCATAAAGGCTTCGTTGGTGCCTTTGACACCATAACTGACGTTATGGTGAAGCAGGTGTTAAGGTTGTGTACTAAAAAAATATTTGGAGAATACCAAGTTATTCAATAAGTTATAAGAAGTCATTAATTGATTTGGGTTCGCGTGCAGTGGACACGTTATTTAGTCACCAAGAAAGTAAATGTCGTTCTGGAATGTTGTATGTGATGGTTTCACTTGCCAGTAGCAAAACATTCTCCACTAAGGATGAAAGCGCTCATCTCGAGCATGTATTGTTCTGCGAGCACAAGAATGAATCATCAAACAATTATCATCAAACGATTCTACTACAACTACAGCGTAGTTCTACGTCAACAATGCGGTCGTGTCTTGAACACAACCTCCTATTTTTTTTTTTGTTTACAAACTTGAAAAAGTTTCTCGCCGGGCAGAATTGTGAGTCGAATGAGGAGGTCATCGCCGCCAGCAGTAAGCCGTAAGTAGGGCGAGAGGCCTACTTAGCAGACCTCGAGAGAACGTATTTTTCAGATGGAAAGAAGTTGGAGCATCGCTGGGTCAAGTGCATCGAGCTAAAATGAGACTATGTTGAGAAATCAATCACCCCTTTTCCAGAATTTCCCGAAGAAGGTCCTTATTTCCTTTGGAGCTTGCGGTGAACGGATATATATATATATATATATATATATATATATATATATATATATATATATATATATATATATATATATATATATATATATATATATATATATATATATATATATATATATATATATATATTGGGTATCAAGGCTGATTACCACTCGTGGTCGCGTATTATACAACGTTATCACTGACTCTGGCTATGAGATTGCGTCATGCGGTGAACCGACACACTGGCCAAAGGATCTTGCACGACTTCCGGACCTGCTAGATTTCGCTGTCACAAAAAATATTAATAGTAAACGAATTTGATCGAAGCTTCTTCTGGACTTATCATCTGATCACTCACCAATACTCCTGGAATACTTCATAGAAAAGGAAGTGAAGCAGACGTCATCTAATCTCACTTACTTACGAATTGGACAAAATATAAGACATATATCTCCTCTAACATTCTCGATATACCTCTAGATAACGAACATCATATCGAGGAAGCAGTTAACCAGCTCAGTGTACTCATGAAGAACGCTGCGAAGATAGCTACCCCACCTATGGAGCCTCAGAAACACAAAAAAAAATTTACTGCCTCCCACATAAAAGCAGCAGTTGCAGAAAAGCGACGACTAAGACGTATCTGGCAAAACAAACGATCGCCAGAATCTAAAAACCAATTCAATGTGGCACAACGTAAATTAAGAAAGCTATTACAAGACGAGAAAGATGAAAAATTCCATAATTACTTAACTGAATTATCGCCAAATCAAAATAATAATTACTCACTATGGAAGGCAACTAAGAATCTAAAACGACCTCAGTTACAGGTCCCGCCGTTTAGAATGCCCTCTGGTAATTGGGCCAGAAGTGACGATGAAAAAGCAGCAACTTTTGCAAACCATCTTCAAAAAGTTTTCACTCCAAATCAATCCGGACCTAACCAAGAAACGCTCGAATTTTCTGGTGCTATAAACAAAAACAAAATGAAAATCAAACATCGGCTGGTGAGACATGTTATCAATAATCATATCAATGTGAAAAAGTCACCCGGTATCGACCACATCAACGGATATATGATCAAGGAACTACCTGACCTAGCAATTAAACATCTCCAGAGAATTTTCAACGCAATGACCCATAAAGGATATTTCCCCCAAGCATGGAAAATTTCGACCATCATTATGATTCCTAAGCCAGGGAAAGACGCACAGAAAGTGGAATCTTATAGACCTATCAGCATCCTTCCAATCTTCTGAAAAGTGTTCGAAAAAATTATCCTGATAAAATCAGCACCCGAGATTGAAAGATTAATCCCGAATCATGCACCGATTGATAGAAGAAATTCGTAAAGTATATGAAGGCCGCGGATACTGCTCAGCGCTTTTTCTTGATGTAGCTCAAGTTTTCGATAAAGTCTGGCACTAAGGAGTGCTCTATAAAATTAAAAATATGCTACCACAAGTATATGAAATTATGCGTTCTTATCTACTGGAAAGAAAGTTTCATGTTCGGTATAACCAAACTCTATCACCAGAGCAAGAAATTTATGCTGGCGTTCCTCAGGGCAGTGTTGTTGGACCAGTTCTCTATCTCATCTACACAGCTGATCTCCCGACCGCGCGTAACTTAATGACTACAATATTCGCAGATGACACAGCTATTCTCAGCAGTCACAAAAACAGAACGATTGCTTCACGGGATCTCCAGGAACACATAACGGTCGTGGAAAAGTGGCTTCAAAAAAGGGAGAATTAAAGTAAATGAAACAAAATGTGTCCACGTTACGTTCACGCTTAATAAGAACACATGCCCACAAATCAAGTTCAATAGATCTGCAGTACCTCAATCGAATGAAATTAAATATCTTGGTGTACATCTAGATCGTCGTCTAACCTGGAAGAAACACATAGATGCGAAGAAAACGCAATTGAAGATGCGAGCAAAACAAATACATTGGCTAATCGGGAGGAAGTCGAAATTAAAACTAGAGTTCAAACTACTTCTATACAAATCCATGCTGAAACCTATTTGGCATTACGGCTGTCAACTATGGCAAACAGCTTCAGCAAGTAATATCGAAATCATCGAAAGAGTACAAAATAAACTGCTAAGACAAATTACTAGCGCCCCTTGGTACATCCGCAATAGTGTCATGTATCGAGACTTAGGGATGGCGACGGTTAAAGAAGAACTTCATAAAACGAGGAAGAAATATGCGGAAAAGGTGAAGAGTCATCCAAATCCACTAGCAAGGCGACTCGGTCAACCTATGGTAACACGTCTGAAGAAAACAAAAATTATATGAGGTTGTGTTCAAGACACGACCGCTTTGTTGACGTAGAACTACGCTGTGTTTTAATTCAAGTCGCTTGTTTCTAATTGCAGATATTATTTTATAATGCTACGAAAATTTTGAAATAACCATTCTACCAGTTTGGTCGACTGAAATGTTTTTTTTTATTGTAGAATCATTTGACGATAATTGTTTGATGATTCATTCTTGTGCTCGCAGAACAATAAATGATCGAGATAAGCGCAGCTGTCACCCTTAGTGGAGAAAGTTTTCCTACTGGCAAGCGTCATAGCGTCAGTTCAATACATTGATGACAGAAAACAAACAATGTTAACTGCTTGGAAAAAGGCTGAATATTTTCCTCAGCAGAGATTCATTACTAACACCCTAGCGTAAATATTTCTCTCCCGCTTTCTCCCCTCCTTGTTTATATGTATCATTAAGACTGCATAAATTGCAACGGCAACCAATCGTCAATCATAGCATAAAAAAATAGACGATTGTTGCATCGCGACAGGGCTAATGCACACGGGATCAGATACAAATGGGGTTTAGCGAAGATGTACTATTCTTGCGTACGGGTTATAAAGCACGCACGTACGTACACAAATCTCTATATATCGATGGCATGAAGCCACTAAAAATACACACACTTACCTCTGCTTTGCGCTCTTCTCAACAGAAGCCCTTTCTATTACTATTTCCGGTCTCGATTAGCTTAGCCTTCATCCTTGGTGGAGATAGTTTTGCTACTGTCATGCGAAACCAAATGATACACAAAATTCCAGAACAAATATTTGCTTGGTGAGCCGATGGTAGCCTAGTTTAATGATTCCCCACTCAGTTATGTAGTTCTGAACTTTAATGGAATGGCGTCAGTTTGATGTAATAATTGCTATGTAAGAGACATCAGCAAGTGAGAAATTTGGTCGCGTCCACAGCTCAATCCGATACGGAGACATGTGATGACACAAAATAACGAAGAACAAGCGATATTCATTGCTTTGAACACAGAACGATACTGAAAATTTGCCTTCCTTCCTTGCTTGATACTTTAAACTTCTTCAGTTCATTCGTCTCTAACCATCAAAAAGGCCCTTGGAAAACTTTACTTTATCCATCATATTACTCCTCCACCCCCTTTGTCTTGAGAAAGGCATTCGATCCCTCGCCGCCTAGCTCATCCAGTAACGATGTTGTTCAGTCGATTTCTTCACGAAGAATGAAAGTTTGCCTCAGCGAGATCCACTGTTTATACTCTACGCAAATATTCCCCTCCTTTCTATTTATTTTCCTTCGTTCACGGAGGCTTTACATCTTACGATTTCCCCTTCGTTGTTCGTGGATAAGTTGCTCGTTATTGACAGCTGTGTTCGGGAAAGCACACAAATGGACAGAACAAATGTATGAGGAAATGGGAATGCTTCCAATTTTCATCAATTTAAACCATATACAGACTGTGGCTTTTGTTTCCACCGAAATGTGTTCCCTAATAGAGATTTCTAAACCAAGGTGCCTGGAGAAATCGGTATTTCAAATTCATGCAAGTCGGGGGTATTTTTGTTCCGACTGGAATGTGTTTCCCTAACACAGACTTCAAATCCATGAAGCGTGGGGAAATCGGCATTGCGAATTCATACAAATCGGGGGTATTTTTGTTCCGATTGAAATGTGTTTCCCTAACACAGACTTCAAAACCGTGGTATCTGGGGAAATCGGCTCTGCAAATAAATGCAAACTGCGAGTACTTTTGTCCTCGCTTGCCTTTGTGCAGAGTGGAATATGTCTGTCCTAACATGATCTTCTAAACTTAGGAACCTGGGAAAATCGTGCAGCCACTAGAAGCGAATGAACTTCCCAGTTTCAAGCAAATTCGAGATTCGAGAAGTATGTACACTTTTGGGATGTAAACTTCAGAGGGAAATGTAAAATAAAATAATCATTTGATAATTTTTTTTTTGTCTTTATTTGAAAGATTTTCAGCCTTAGGCTGGTTCATCAAACGTTTGATAATTCTTCCTTACATATATTTTGTTCTAGTCATCATACCAAACGTAAAAGGTCCGTCATTAAATTTACTTGTAACGAAGAACAATCAATCACAATAAATGAATTGACTTTACACGGCATTTGTTCATTTTTTTCACTCACAGAGCAAATATATTGAACTCAATTGAATTTGGAAACTGTTTCATTCAATCAAGAATTTAATCAATACAAACGAATGATTGCTCAGCTAAGGTAGTTCCACGTGAACCTTGCGGTTATATCATAGATATAACCCACTAATTTTTTTTTACTACCTGCGAGATAAAACTGCAACGAAGGCGGCCGAAAAAATTCGTGTGGTTTATGGACCTGATACTGTAACGATTCGCACAGCACAACGTTGGTTTGATCGATTTCGTTCTGGTGTAGTGACTGTCGAAGATACACCCCGTACTGGTAGGCCAATCATCGTGGAAACTGATAAAATCGTTGAAATCATCCAAGTAGACTGGCATGTGAGCACTCGCTCGATTGGCCTGGGTATAAACCATAAAACCGTTTGGAACCATTTGCAGAAGATTGAATTCAAAAAAAGCTGGATGGGTGCCACACGAGTTGCCGCAAAAAAATCTTTTAGACCGAATCAACGCCTGCGATGCACTGCTGAAACGGAACTAACTCGACCCATTTTAGAAGAAGACGGTGACTGGTGATGAAAAGTTGATCACGTACGACAACCTAAAGCGAAAAAAGTCTTGACCGAAGCGCGATGAGCCGGCCCAAACCATCGCCAAGCCCGGATTGACGGCCAGGAAGGTTTTGCTGTGTGTTTGGTGGGATTGGAAGGGAATCATCCACTATGAGCTGCTCAACTATAGTCAAACCCTCAACTCGGTTCTCTACTGTGAGCAGCTTGACTGTTTGAGCAGGCGATTGACCAGAAGCGACCAGAAATGATCAATAGGAATGGTGTTGTTTTCCACCAGGACAACGCTCGGCCTCACACATCTTTGATGACCCGCTAGAAGCTACGGGTGCTCGGATGGGATGTCCTATTGCATCCACCGTATAGTTCGGACCTGGCTCCAAGTGATTATCATCTCTTCCGGTTCATGCAAAACGCTCTTGGTGATACTAAGTTGGCCTCAAAAGAGGCTTGCGATAACTGGCTGTCTGAGTTTTTTGCAATTAAGGAGGGGGGTTTTATAAGGGGGGGATAATGAAGTTGCCTTCTAAATGACAACAAGTTTGCGAACAAAACGGCGCATATTTGACTTAAATTGGATAATTTTAAGTATGTTAAATAAAGCGTCAGAAATACGACATTTCTTTTTCCTCAACCCTATATATGGAGGAAAATTGTTCGTGTTTTCAATGAAAAAACACAATTTTCAGGAGAACCTCAAAATGTTTTTGTTCGAAGTAATCCCCGTTTGATTGTACACATTTTGCTCCTCTTTCTGGCAAATTGTGGATTCTTTTCCAATAGAATCTTTTTTGTTTCGACGAAAACCATTCATCGATTGTTCCATTGCAGCAAAAGGGTGATAATCTGACAGGGCCAGGCTTTCGAAATGTTTTCAAGGTCGAGTATCTAGTTTAGTTTTCTGAATTTACCTTTTTCAATGCTAGATGCGATTGAACTAATGAATTTTAAAGCCTCTATAATTCAAATCATCATCATTCATGTTGTATGGTTTCAGTTATCAGACAGCAGTCTTTCTCAATGTCCTATGTCACACACAAAATGTCATGGACGGTCACTTTCCTGTGAACTTGAAAATTCAAAAGCTGGTGCTGCTCTCGAAATCAGGAAAATCTCCTCGAGATGCATTTTCGTGCATTTCGTTAGCGTATTGAGAATCCCCATTAGCATGCAAGAATACCATCATGGCCAGCGTATCTTCATCGATGTTGGGGTTCCGTGGCCTAGACCGGTCGATAGCCATAGAGACTAATCGGAACCGAAGAAGTTCAACAGCACGTCCTGTCTCGTTCCGTTGGCCTCGTGAGTCGTAAGCGCATGTTAGAACTATCTCGTCGAAAGCTGTGTGCATTATCGTTGTAATAATCTCTATCGTCATTACTCTGGTGGCAAACAGGGAGCGAAACCAAAGGTATTCGTAAAACGATGAGAGTGAAGTCGATGGCTGAATTGAATCAGGAAAGAGACATGGTGGAGAATGGAAGATATACGCAATAGTTCATACGGATTCTCAAGACCTGAATGAACAGAAAACACGGAGAAGTGAGTTTTTATCTATCTCCTGCAGGTCATGGTTGCTTCAGACCTCTATCGATTCGGGTAAGCACCTTCACATCTATGCCCAGAATGTGACAACGTGTGGCACAGAGGTTCAAAGGACTCCTATGATGTCCCAAATTTTGACGTAGGATCACGTCTTCACTTCGGTATTTAGGTATAAGTTTAATGTTCCGAAAATGAGAGCGTTACATTGGAGGTACAAGGTTTTGAACGTTAATACACATTTGCCGTCTGAAGTAAGTGGTTGATAATCACTTCATTCGAAAAATATTCGGGCTTACGTGTGATGTTTATTACTTATTGGCCCAAAAACTTGTTTCGATAGCTCAAAAACTGCTTCGAACGCAAACTATTGAAACTTGTTTCGACAGCTCGAAAACTACAGACTATTCAAATCGCAGCAATTGACGATGCATTTAAGCCGTAAAACAATTGTACTTGCATTTTGCATTTTCACACCGGAATACTAATTGAAGCAGTCTTACGAAATCGCAATCGACGATAGCTGCTGTACTCTTGTATCTGCATGCATTTGTGCAGATCGGATTGTGTTTCTTTTACACGGACCTTGAGGGAATCGTAATTGCAGATAAATGCAAACGGTGGGTACTCTTGAATCTTCATTAATTTGAGCACACTGGGTTGAGTTACCATACAAGGGACTACAGAAGCGCACAATGCGGCGTTCTCGTTACTGGCGATGCAAGCAACTACAAAGAATTTTGAGGCGTTGGCTGTTGTTGCTTTATAATGCAACTGCCATGATCAGCTGGATGGTGCATTGTTGTTAGCGTCTTTCAAGCACGATGTCGAAAGGAAAACTGCCGTACAATGTTTTGAACCCATTTACGAGGGATAAAATGGATGACAATTCTATTTCCCGGCAAGATTTAGCTGTGAATAATGTGTAACATTCAAATTATGAACTGAGCAGCTCGTAAGTCCAGGTCTGAATCTTATTAATTTTTTGGGGGATCCTCTCGAGACGTGACAGCCGACAGTTTGGAACAGTTTGTGAATTGCAAACATGTGTAATGGACGAGTGGAATGAAATTCTACAGAAAAAAATCTTGAGTGGACTAAATGTCGAACAGAATTTTTAAAACTTGCCCCACGTGCAAGTGTCGCGAAAAGACACTTCGATCACCGTGGGAGTATCATGTTGGACCGTGAAGAGGTCTTAGTTCAAGAAAACAAAGGACAACTATACGCGGAGGTGGCCACTGGTCGTCCAAGGTCAGCTAGGATTCCGATTAGTCATCGCTGCCATCAAAAGGAAGATTTGGGTGAATCCAGTGCGTTCAATGAGGAAAATGGCGAAGGATCCATTGATTAGCGGCTTTTACGGCACATTCGCTCCGCAATCTTCCTTTAACACCAAAGGAAGATTGCGGAGCGAAGTCGAGGGTAACGAATAAAAACTCACAACCGCACCCGGGAGCTACGAGTTGTGCGTGAGCGAATCTTAAACTTTCTCAAGCGAACCAATCTGGTAAGACGTGGTTCAAAAATTATGCCCCACGTGCAAGTGTTGCAAAAAGACACTTTGATCACCGTGGGAGTCTCATGTTGGACCGTGAAGAGGTCTTAGTTCAAGAAAACAAAGGACAACTATACGCGGAGGTATGTAACACTAAAACTTCGGTTTTCAGAACACTTCCCCTTCCCATGTAACAATAAATAACGCAAGACACACTGCGCACACTGCGGCGTTCTCGTTACTGACGATGCAAGCAACTGCAAAGAATTTTGAGGCGTTGGCTGTTGTTGCTTTATAATGCAACTGCCATGATCAGCTGGATGGTGCATTGTTGTTAGCGTCTTTCAAGCACGATGTCGAAAGGAAAACTGCCGTACAATGTTTTGAACCCATTTACGAGGGATAAAATGGATGACAATTCTATTTCCCGGCAAGATTACGAACAGTTTGTGAATTGCAAACATGTGTAATGGACGAGTGGAATGAAATTCTACAGAAAAAAAATCTTGAGTTGACTAAATGTTGAACAGAATTTTTAAAACTTGCCCCACGTGCAAGTGTTGCAAAAAGACACTTTGATCACCGTGGGAGTCTCATGTTGGACCGTGAAGAGGTCTTAGTTCAAGAAAACAAAGGACAACTATACGCGGAGGTATGTAACACTAAAACTTCGGTTTTCAGAACACTCCCCCTTCCCATGTAACAATAAATAACGCAAGACAACCCCGCCTACCCCTTAAGTTACGTAACGTTAACATAATTTGAAAAAAATCATAATATTTTAGCTTATTATAGCTATTAAAACAAAAAAAATCAGACATCTGCCCGAGTCAGAATCAATTGTTCATACGGAAGTGACTTCGGAAGAACTTTCGACATGTTTATAGAATTTCGAACAAACAGAGACGGAAAATTGATACTTACATGGTGCTTTCAAACAATCTGGCGTTTTGTTGAGAGGAACATGAGCTGGTATAAATTGATATTGATTTATACAAAAATAACTATCCATCCATCCAACGTTCAATTCGGTTAAAATCACTGCGTCTTGGAGCACTTGTATTGCTACAAGATGCAAGAATGCAAGAATATTGCATAGAACCATCCAACGTTCAACTCGGTTAAAATCACTGCGCCTTGAGGTATTTGTAGAAACGAATATTGCATCAGGATTCAATTGAAAATATCCATGATCTTTTTATGTGGAGGATTTGCAAGATGGAAATACAATGAACGATGCCTGCTTACTGATCGCTGTTAAGTCCATTACAATACGTGCTTTATCTTCTTGGCTCAGGAAACATGCCTCGTTCAGTCCCAGAATCGAAGGTAACTGTTCAAGCATATAAGGATGCGTGAATTTATTCAAGAAGAAAAATGGAATTTTGTTACGTAACGATTATGGCTAGCCCCCTATGTCACACGTCACACCTCGAACCGCACTCAGGAGTGGATGCAAGAACATCCTCATCCGGTGGATTGCTCAGTATAGCGTGCCATGAAGGCCAAGGACTGTTCTAAACGTCTCCAGAGTACAGCAAGCCTCAGACAAACATTGGACCGTGTCTGGAGAGAAATGGGTCCAGGCTATTTTTTTTAGAAAATGAACGAACCGTTCGAAACGGGGCTAGCGAACTTTATTCAAATTGACGGGTTGTAGAATTAGGGGTGAGTCTTGCGACATAAATTCGTCTTATGTACCAATAGCATTAGAAAAGAAAAGGATAGCAGACAACAGCTCGCTGGCTTGGATGGAATGATATGTGCAGTGGATAGCTACATTTGTTTTCGCAGTAGTATTGATATATTTCAATTGTATTTTGTTGTTAGCCTTGTGCTTTGTTTTGATCGGTACAATTCTAGCAGTATAAATTGGACCAATCAAAACATGGGATTTAGCGCATTTATATAATGTTTCATATTTTACATTACATTACATTAATAATTGATTCATGTGTAGATATATTTCCAATCGACTGATGCAAGCATCTTAGCGATCTATTAAGAAATGGTCGAGTTATAAACGTTCGGAATCTTTCATTATTTCCTAAATGTTCAGTTTTTAGATTTTCATTTCACCCCCCATATGTCCTGTTAAACGTAGTCCTACGTCAAAATATGATGACTGATGGGAGTAGGAAATAAATTTATAGAACCACATATGTCAAATGTGACACAGATTATAGAAAATGGAATTGATACTGATAATTTTCATCGTGAGGTATCGCCGGAATGTTCTCTATACGTAGAAAAACATACAAAATTTCTCAAAATTAGAATTGAAGTCAATTTTGGTAACTTAGTTTCAACCAAAATCACGAATATTAACGTGAACTAAGAGCTTTGAATGGAGCGTGCGATCGTTTCTGACCCCGGATTTCATCCATAAGAAGTCTAGAACTCAATTAACATCGTGCCAATGTGGATAAATTAGTTTTAATACCCATTTGATTTCATGTAGTTAGCACGTTGTATGATTCTCGTAAGTTTCACGCATATTTCCCAAGATCTTTTTCACTTACTCTGTATTTTGAAGCTCGAAGTCTCACTAATATTCATTCCATCATGCTTCCACTCCAACTGTTTTGATTTTCGTGGCAATACATATAATACCAACGAATTAGAGACAGACATGATAAGAAGAAATGATCCGTTGCCCGTGTGTTTGGTTTGACGCTCTAATAATGCATGAATCTGTATTATTAACACCTTTGTGCCGGGAAGCATAACATCGTTGATTTGGTTATAAATATATACTAGGTGCCAATGAATGTATGTGAAAAAATCGACCCTAAAATTTCAGAAAGTTGCCCTATACAAAATGTTCACCACCTCGAAAAAACACCCTATGCCAAATTTCAGCTCAATCGGATTTAAGGGAGGGTGGCGCAAAGCGGTCAAAGTTTGAGTTTTTTGAATATCGAACAATCACCTAAGGGGAAATCAGGGTTATCGAAAAAATTTGTTTGATTGCCAAATGTCTTAAAATGGTATGAAACGTCGAGATCTAGTGTCATCCAGAGCTGCGATTTGTCGTGAGAATCAAGTGATGGTACTCACACAAAGTTAATCAACAAATTTTGTACGACGATTATCTTTGGTGACCATCTCAAAGCTAGTTCAATAGTGTGAGAAGAGTATTATCACAACACTAACACATGGTGAGCTTCTACTTGACAGTAGAAATCCGAGCTCTTTGGTGAGTGTCCTGTTGCTGAAATGTCAGAATAGTGCGACACTCAAAAGTCTAGCTGATGGTTTGGTCAAGGCGCCTAGAAGTATATCCTAAGGTGGGCCAACTTGCTAAAACCACTCTTCAGCCATCTTGG
Organism: Toxorhynchites rutilus septentrionalis; assembly: GCF_029784135.1. Classification (NCBI taxonomy): domain Eukaryota; kingdom Metazoa; phylum Arthropoda; class Insecta; order Diptera; family Culicidae; genus Toxorhynchites; species Toxorhynchites rutilus. The sequence continues at coordinate 191,874,820 of NC_073746.1, forward strand.
AAGTCTACTGTGTTTTGTTTACAAACAAAACACAATACGCTAGTGCCGAAGCTCGCTCGTGATCAGTCTGTCTCTTTCATGCTACAAGCAAATAATTCCCCTTCTGCTTTCTTCCGTACTGTTTTCATATACCGCTCCCCTAACCAACTTAGTGACGAAACGGCCTCACCTAGTACCATAGACCCGTCTTGGGTTTGGTGTTTGGCGATATTCACAACATTCGCCTCTTTGTGTTCGTTCTTTACGGCCAGGGATGCCAGATGTGAATATACAGTTTCATTTTAAATACAATTTGAAGAATATTGTATTTTCAGGCATGTATTTTCTTTTCATCATCAGATGGCCTTGATGTTTTTAGTGGCACTTCGCCGACTCTACGTATTATTACACGTGTTATTTGTATTAGTACTTAGTTTGTGGAATGACACGCCTTGATTATCCCCTCTATTGCGGATCCCGATCGGGTTTGAAATTAGCAAAATGATGCATTTTGAAACCGGTTCGACTTCGATTTTTTTTTTACCAAATTTGTTTCTCAACGTTGCAACGATGCTAAATTTGTAGACACATTCGCAATTTTACTGATGTTTGATGTCCTGCCTATCCTTTTGCAGACTTATATTTTCAGTTGCAAACTGCAGGGATATGGCATTTCTACTCTTAATTTACTCTGGAGGTGATGACATTTACTTTGACAAAGGCCAACACGAAAACAACAAGTCACCAAGTATTTTTGTATACATTATACATAAAATATTTTTGTGTACAATGGCTCTCTGGGTTGACCGCTACCGACCGCGCCAGCTATCCAAACTGGACTACCACAAAACGCTAGTTACGCATCTGATCAATCTTTGCTCCCAGGGAGACTTCCCGCATGTTCTACGGCCCTTCCAGGCCAGTAACAAAACTCGCATCATGTGTCTGCTGCGGAAACTTTACCAACCGGGCGCGGAACGGCTACGCAATGAGATAATGAATTTCACAACGCCCTCGAACCGGAAGGTGGAAATCAGGCGCATCAGCAGTAATTACCACATCGAGTTGAATTCATCGGTTGCCGTGATATATAACAGGGTGGTCGTGTCGAATTTGATCAAGCAAATTGATCCCAGTGGGTAGAGGGAATATGAGTGCAAAAAACATCACACATAGTACCCAGAACAATAAATCAGTTTTGCCGATTTTATCAACTGGCAATGGTAAGACTCCTGCTAGTATATGTCCGGCCGTTGCCAGACAAGATACTACACCACTGATATGTGATTCAATTATGCAGACCTCACCTGTACCAGCGCCACCGCCAATTGTTACAACATCAGCGTCACCACTGCCTAGCAACATTTATAACCAACGTGCGGTGGCTTCAACGAGCTCGGCTGTTCCAGTATTTAACACACAACTACCCACGTCAATACGTCAGCATATCTTATCGAGCGACCACCACCCTACACCTAAATCAACGAGAACTCAAGGTAATGCTGGCACGAAAGCTGTATACGCGTTATTCCAAGGCTAATTCGGACTACATTGCAGAATTATTTCGTAAACAGTTTAGCAGCGTTTTCAGTAACGAACGAACAAACAGCCAGGACGTAGCAGCTGCATCTCGCTACGTTCCTTTCTCATCCTTCTCAAGTGGTCCGTTTACTATTACGAGAGAAATGGTTATCTCAACCGGGAGTCAACTGAAAAGTTCGAGGGGTTCCGGTCCTGATGGTATTCCGTCCTTGGTCCTGAAACGCTGCTTGCTAATTATTGTCGAAGAATTGGTTCAAAACTTCGCTCACTGCATTTCGATGGACCAGCATGGTTTCATGTCCAAGCGCTCAACGACTACCAATTTAGTACAGTTCACTTCCTACATCATCCGTGAAATTGAGCAAGGCCATCAAGTAGATGCTATATATACAGACCTCTCTGCAGCATTCGATAAAATGAATCACGACATTGCTTTGGCTAAGTATGACAGGTTAGGTGTTCAGAACGACCTGCTTGCTTGGCTTTCTTCTTATTTGACTGGTCGAAGCATGTCTGTCAAAATTGCGGACTATGTTGCTCCTTCCTTCCCCGTGACATCTGGCGTTCCTCAAGGCAGCCATCTAGGGCCATTCCTGTTTCTGCTGTATATGAATGACGTCAACTACATTCTGAAATGCCGCAAGTCGTCGTACGCCAACGACCTCAAGTTGTATCTCGTGATACGGAAACCAAGCGATGCTGTTTTTCTACAGCTGCAATTAGAAGCTTTCGCCGAGTGGTGCCAACTAAACCGCATGTCACTCAATGCATCGAAATGCTCTATAATTTCATTCGGTAGACAACGTGCATTGATTCAACACAACTATGTTCTATCGGGGATAAGCTTGAAACGGGAATCGACGGTCAAGGATCTTGGATTACTACTTGATTCCAAGCTTACATTCAAGGACCACGTCGCCTACGTGGTGTCGAAAGCTTCATCTCAACTCGGGTTCATGTTCCGCTTCGCCAAAGAATTCAAGGATATATATTGCCTTAAGGCTTTGTACTGTTCTTTGGTTCGACCAATACTGGAATATTCGGCTGTAGTGTGGTGCCCATACTACCAAAACGAGGTGAACCGCATCGAAGCAATCCAACGAAAGTTTATCCGTTTCGCTCTGAGGCATCTTCCTTGGAATGACGTCCACAACTTGCCCAGCTACAAAAGTCGTTGCATGTTAATACACTTGGAATCACTTGAGGCGAGACGTAACATCACGATGGCATGCTTCATTGGTGACCTGCTTCAAGGTAACATCGACTGTACTTCGCTGTTAAGCTGTCTTAACATAAACATCCGCCGCCGTAATTTACGCTCTCACGTTTTCTTATGCGTCCATCCCTCGCGAACAAATTATGGATTTAACGAGCCCATGCGAAGGATGTGCCGTGTCTTCAACAGATACTACGATGTGTTTGACTTTAATGTTTCACGTTGTAGAAATAAGAGTTGTTTCCGTAGAGTTTTTAATTAATATGTGTATTGTCGTAATTTTCATGTCATTGGGATAACCATTGTATCTGTTGGCAAATGAATAAATATAAATATAAATATAAATGAGACTCGTCTTGTCCGAAGTGGATTAGCTGATCAAAAATACCCAGGATGCGCTGAGAAGAACCATTGAAAAGTATTTGTCTACGTGCAGATTGATTTTGTGCGCCAATTCTACTTCGCGGGTTATTCCCGCGGTTAGGAGTCGTTGCTTGAGTAAGAGTGCCGGCTCTATCTTAGGAGGATATTCTTAAAATTTTGTATGTAAGATTGTCATTTGTTTGTTTCTTGAATGTAACAACACTATTTGCATTTCAGCACATTCCTTCGGAGCTAACGAAAAGAATTACGCTATCCTCATGCTGGAAGCTTGCAAGGTACAACTGTAACCGTTCACGGTCAACTATAAGGTGCCGTAAATCGACAGGCAAATATTCCTTCGAGAAACCGCCAATCAGATTGTCCTCGAACAAAGTCCACAGAAGCTGGAAGTGGTGACGAAACAGCTATACGAACTGCTATCCCAAGGCGTTCTATCGAATGTTATAATCTGTGGATTGGTACCGAATCTGGTTAAAAATTGCGACGAGTCTGAAGACGCAAACGTTGAATTTGCCGGGTACTATGAACACCGGATGCAGCAAGGAAGCAAACATATATTCCATCTGGACTTGTTCGTGGCGCAGTTAATGGCACGGTATAAGAAGTTTCTCAATAAAGCCTCAATGCAAGTGGATGATTTTTAAGCGATTCTTTGAGATCGCAATTTTCTTTCGTTTTATGAAAAAATAAAATTTTTGCGTTCATCACACGTTTATTAACTAAACTTCAATAGTTCTGGTAATGATTAACTCAAAATTAAAAAAAACACGCATTGTCGGTTTTCAATCGGATCGTTTTCATGATCCGCAAAATAATTATGAAATGGTAAATTTATCAATATACTTAAATACCATTTCATTCAAAAACCATTATGCTGCACCATGTTCATTTGAAAATTATATTTAATGTATCTTTTAAAATCATGACACCATAATATTTTTTATTATATATGTCTGTTCATTTTAACTACAAGAAATAAATATTCGCTCGATTAATCGAATACTGAAAGACAATTGTTCGAATGAATCGAATATTGGCCCCACGATTAATCGATAATCGAATAAACGAAAAATTTAGACATCTCTAACAACAACAACAACTTCTACATCAACAAACGAATCTAAACAACCGTCGCGATTGTCAAAAATGATTGGAACTGTCTGATCACTCACATTACTACTACCATCATACGCCACAACCACCGCTCTCGTAACGTAAAGTTGTAAACAGAGCGATCGGCAGTGAGAGACATTGGAACCAACCGTCATTTGGTTAGGTGTCAGAATCAAAATAGTGAGTATCACTACTGAATATTTGGATCTCACGTGCCGTGAGAGGAATTGAGTGACTATGGTCAGCTTTTTTGTGACATTGACGGTGATGAATTGCAGCTCTGGTGTCATCTCGAAAAAATTTTTCTTGTCAAAAATCGACATCGGCGAAAAATCGACGGAGCCACCGAACAGATGATGAAAAAGTTTTTGGTCAAAATGTACATTTTTATGCGGAATCGTCAATCGAGATCGGCCGTGTCTGAGCAACAGGAGAGGGATGACGAGATCTACTTGACGTTCGACGGCAATAACTGGCAGGAGGTGTTTCACGTTCCCGGTCCTCTGCCATGCGATGACGTCATATATATCTGCCACATCTAGTTCCCAGAGAAGGACCTTTTGTGGCTGACTATCAGCAAGAAGAGAATGTCCAAACTTGTTTTCTTTGAGGCTTGCGGTGAACGGAAAGATGTATATTACATAATGCCTACCGGAAGTTGCTGTTTCATCAAGCAGTATCACGCGAAAAACGTGACGGACCTGACATCGGCCCTTCACGTTAAGAGATTACTGGAGAGGATGTACCGGATGAAGATGAATGTTGTACCGAAGATCGCCAACCATTTCAACGTCCCCCAACTGCGACCAATAAAAATTTTTGGACGAACCTCGGACGAATCTACTCCACTAGTTTTGTGACCAAATTGGAGAACCATCTGATCACCAAGCCCACCATAGATCCGACATCAATATGTCATCGGTCATTGCAAAGGATCCGCCCAGATGCCGTAAGGCTGCCCGGTAGGATGTCGAAGCATTTTTGTAGGATTTAAGGAACATTTGTTCAATTGAATTATAATTTGTAGTTTTTTTTTCATCACCATCAGAAATATGCCCATTTTTTAAATGCATACGTAACTATGAAGTCTCGATAGAAAAAGTTAGCCAAACTGTATCACATAACTCTAGTTTCAAACAATTACATTTGGTTGATGTAGTAAAGGGTGTGTCACATCAAATTGCATCACGGAAAAAACGCTGTAGAAATTTAATTTTTAGGAATTATATCTTCAGCTTTCGCTTATAATCAGATAAGAGTGTATAGATCACGTTGGCCATGTTTCACTGTCAATTTTTCGTAAATTTGGAAAACTGTCGTCGAACGAAAAAGAGCGTCGTGAATTAATCCTGCGCACTCATTTCGAGAATCCGGAGTTGTCACATCGGGACATCGGTAAGATGCTGGGAATCGTCCAATCCACGGTCAGCAGAGTACTAAAACGATACTTCGAAAACCTAACCATCGACCGGAAGGTGAAGAACGGCAAAAATGGATGCTCCGTCAGTGAAAAAGATCACAAGCGCGTAGTTAAGCAGTTTAGACGTGATCCGAGAAGTTCGGTCCGGGATGTCGCCAATAAGCTGAATTTGTCAAGTTCATTCGTCCAGCGGACCAAGCAGCGGGAGGGCCTGCGTACATACAAGGTTCAGAAGGCTCCTAACCGCGACGAAAGGCAAAACATGGTGGGGAAGACGCGAGCCCGGAAGCTGTACACCGAAATGCTGACGAAGCCGCATTGCCTGGTAATGGACGACGAAACCTACGTCAAAGCGGACTTTCGTCAGCTGCCGGGCCTATTGTTATTCTCCGCAGAGGACAAATTCAGCGTTCCGGAGGAGATTCGCAAGCAGAAACTATCCAAGTTTGCCAAAAAGTACATGGTGTGGCAAGCGATCTGCTCTTGCGGAAAGTGGAGCGCCCCCTTCGTGATGACCGGCACGGTAAACGGGCAGGTTTATCTTAAGGAGTGCCTACAGAAGCGCTTACTACCACTATTGAAGCAGCACGAGGGCCCGACCATCTTCTGGCCGGATCTCGCTTTGTGCCACTATTCAAAGGACGTGTTGGAGTGGTACGAAGCCAACGGGGTCACCTTCGTGCCAAAGGAAATGATCCCGCCCAACGCGCCGGAGCTTCGCCCAATAGAGAAATATTGGGCGATTATGAAGCAGGCCCTCCGGAAGAACCCAAAAGTTGTCAAATCGGAGGCGGACTTCAAGAGAAAATGGACTTCTGTTCAAAAAAAAACTACAACCTGACGTTGTACAGAACCTTATGGACGGGGTAAAGAGGAAGGTGCGAGCATACGGGCTTGGGCTCGAAGTATGAATAAAAAGAAAATGCCAAAAGTTGTTTAATAGTTTTTATTTTACTGTCTAAAATTTTCAGAAGGATCGGTCTACTGGGCGAATTTCTACAGCGTTTTTTCCGTGATGCAATTTGATGTGACACACCCTTTATAAAATGGTGGTTCCTGAAATGAAACGCTGCAGAAAACGACTGTAGCAGAAACTACCTCTCAGAAAAAGTGTAGTAGGCTAGAAACATTGTGGCGCGGTATTGTATTTCAAAACAAAAATAAACCGGGCAAACGTATGCCGTCCGACGCTCGCTAAAGCTAGGACATTGCTAATGGATCGTATCCTATGTTTTAAACCAACCGAGCATTCAGTGGATCCCAGGTTTGCGGGCGAGACACCACCGCTTCCGACGGCGGGTCGGCGGTGGACTGGGATCGCGTCATCTTGGCGGATTGGCGGCCTCGATTCCTTATCCTCGCTAAATGGGGACTTCGTCCCCATTACATTGGTTTTAGAATAAATTCGGAAAAACGAAAGCGAGAAAATAATATTTCTAGTAGAATTGTGAGGCATTTATACACACGATGTTTTTCCCGCGCCACAATATTTCTAGTCTACTACACTTTTTCTAAGTGGTTGTTTCTGTTTCAGTTGTTTACTGCTGCGATTTATTCCGGTCACGTAAAATTGTTACATATTTTGCAACAAATTATATTTTTCTGACACTAACGATGAAACTTCGCCATTACTTGTGTCATTTTATTAGTATTGGAAGACGATAACGTAAAGACGCCAAGGTTCCGTCGACGCAGACGAAAAGTACAGCGATTCCAGCGTTTTTTTTCTATTGTTCATTTATTGTATAGTTACGTTCAACTTTGCCAAAACGTCAATGGCGGCGAGCAACGTGTGTACCCATTTATTAAAGTTGAGTTAGGTTTATCATCAAGTGTAATTTTTTTTTTTAAATGTTGTACCCTTTATGAATTTGTTAAGTAGAGAATCTTACTCATTCGATTCGTTCATAGTTCGCTTTCAGCACTTCTGCGTCAGAGGAATTTCTAAACTCACTCCGAAATTTCATCCCGGTTCTTTGCACGATGTTGGGAAAGGAGTATTTTTAGACCCTTAGTACCAGTTAGTGGGCCTGACTTTCATTATGTACATGCTAACGCAGAGCAGCATGTTGCGAACCGTGCCTCTATTGATGATATCATCGTAGCTCTAAAGCCAGGTTTAAACGTTGTCAGTTAATCGGTAACGAGTATACGTCAAACGATCAGAAGAACTACGAACGTACCCATACCACGAAATTTGACATTTGATTTGTATGTATGGAGCTCCTCGCCCGTTTAAAAACAAGAAAAAATGAAGGAGCTCGTTTAATCGTAACAGTCGAAAGTTGATTGTACCGCTCGGATTTTTTTAAATCATCGACATACAATATTTTCTCTGATCATAAACTATCGCACAGATCTTTCAAAAAGTCTTCTTCACGCTGTCAGAGAAACGGATCTATACGCCCTTCCCTGTTAAGGAAATATTTGTCTGGAAACTGTGTGGAGGGCAGGAATGCATGATGATCAATTTCCTTGATCCTTGATCTAATTTTTCTTGGCTATTACATGTGAGTCTTATTTTTCAAGATGATTTTTGATTACTTTTACGCACATTTCGGCTGGTATCTCAGCCACGATTTTATGAATTTTGGTATTCATCTGCTCATGGGTCTCAAACCCGTAAACATGGCATTTGCGTAGAAAAGTCCAACGGCATCAACTTGTATGTTTTGGCGACTAATGGGCATTAACAAATCTCCAAATCAGACAATAAAGCTAAATTTGCCACCTGTTAATTTGTTTAGGATCAAATTTGTGGTTCTCATGATCTATGATCACATCGAAATTAATAACCGAGTGATCGACACCCGTTTCCAATTTTATCTGGGGCATTTTTTCGTCAATGGATATTCGCAAATATGGTGAATGCATCGAAATTTCAACCAAGTCCCAGAAGAGATGTCACAATAATACAACATTGAAAAGCTTCTCTAGGAACGAAAATTCCATTTGTGAAAAAAAAACTCTTGAGCATACATCCAAATTTTGGAATCGTTCACTTGAATATTCGATATTAATTCTCACTTATTTTCGGTTCCACACATTACACTAATCCAAAATGATTCAAATGATCCAGAGCGTGAGTCTTCACGATGATGCATTACACATTACCCGGTAATTTACTATTATGTAAATTGCAAACCAAAAAACACAAAAGCTAATGTTGAAGCCTTTGTTCTCAAGACTAATTTTTTTTTGAAAATATGGTACATATGTACAGAAGCAGCACAAAGTCACTAGTAATGTAATAGATTTAACGCGGTATTTCGACATATGATCGTTATTTTTGAAAATTGCTCCGATTGCTTGATCGTTATTTCAGAAAACCACTTACAGAACATTGATACTGCATATTTGAACACACCTTTTCTTAGGGTTTATCTATACTGCAATATTGAATTATCACAAACTTTCGTAGCAAGTTCATCATTACGCACAATTTTTTTTTTATATTAGCATTCGTTCAGCGCCACTTGCCACTTTGAATGTAGTTCACTGAAATACTGCATACTGTGATTATATTATTTCACGTTTGCTGTTATCACTGTTATTAATTCAATCACATAGATTTTCGAAATGCCTCGATCCGTGTAAACCATATTCGAGACGTAAGTTGTTGATTTGATGACTGTTGGGAAATAAATAAAAATGAACGATGAGGCTGATGATGTCTTGCGCTGTTCGAAATATTGTTATAGTGTTTCTTATCACATATACCACATCGGCATTTTTTTTGTGTTCGGTTCTACCGTATTTCCTATGTAAGAATATTGATGGGAGAAAGGTGTCAACATGATCCTATGTTCTACTACAACTCTTTATGTTTGTCTTCTAATAATCATTGATCTTATAGTTGCATCGGTACTGTGCCTATATGTTACGCTTGCAAACGCCTGTATCTAAAATTCAAAAGATAGACATTTTTTTGCAATTGTAACTTTTGGTTTGACTATACAAGTAAACCCGAAGAGATTGTACAGTCATATTTTAAACACATGAAAACCGGGTGAAGCGGATTTTGAAAATCCAAATTGAAGAAATAGGTGTGGGGAAAAGTGCTTATTTTGAAGTTTCGAACTAATTCATGCAACCATAACTACTATTTCATGTACAATGTAGCCACATATGTGTTGAACAAAAGTGTGCATTGCCATTTCAAGAACAATTTTCCTTGTTCAACTTGTTAGTTCAACATCCGTTTTCCCATAATGAGAAAGTTTGTATCGATTCTTCTTTCACCTGTTTCAACCACCATGCTTATTAGCACTTCCGGGTTCAACTCAAAAGTTGGTTCAATTTCTTTTTCTTCTTCCATTTTAAGCTTTCTGCAAATTTCCATAGATTGGTATAACACTCAGAGTTCGAATGTCTTCTCGCGTCGAGATTATCAATAGGGGAGAGTGGTCTCGAAACGACCAATTAAATTGTAAAGATCATAAAGCACCTAAAATATTAGTTTTGCGGCGCCTTCAGAATTGAATTGCATGTGTCATAAAAGGCAATCGGTCGGCAAACAACGGGAGACGAGCTTATAATCAACATTTGATTGAATGAATATAAATCGGAAGAACAAGACATTGGCCTCCGACAGTCCTTTAACAGGAATTTTAAATAGAACAAATATTACAAAAAATCAACAATTTTTTCATCCGCATGCGATCTGTTCACAGTTTTTATGACCTTTTTCTTCTTACTATCGTTTTATTTCCGCTGGGTGATGTTTCGACGAGTAGAGTCTGTAGCGCACAGGCTGGCTGCTCGCTGTACGACATTCGATGAAATGGTTTCCAACTCGTTCGATGTCGCTGTGACAACATTCTTCCCCGGGCGCGGTCCCACGGCTTCCATGACCGCATAGTTACTGCTTGCATCGAGAACAGCCAGTTTCCATACAGGTCGTCGAAGAAAACCTTCCGTGGTCTGGACTGAAGCTTGGCGAACGTGTCTATCTTGCTGCTTGGATCGATTCGATTACGATACCACGTATTCAACCAATCCGCTTTCCCTCGCCCACTATCACTCGCCACTTAGACTGTTCCCGGATTAACAGAAGGTATTCCTTCAGCCAGCGTAGCCAAAATCGATTGAGCTGACGTTGGATATCTCCCCAAGACTCAGAGAAAGTTCTTCCAAAAATTTTTCATCCACGCATGGCTGCTTGACCCCGTAGGAGCTTCCAAGCAGGAAATGGTTTGAAGTGAAGAATTTTGATTCCGCAGAATCAAGAGTGTAAGTACGTGAATGGTCTAGTATTTACAATGCTCTCTGTCTCTACGATTACGGTTTGTAACTCTTCATTGTTGAGTTTCCTCATGGTGTACGCATCCCCAATCGCAACTTTTACCAAGTGGACTAACCGCTCCCACACACCTCTCGTGTGCGGAGCACTTGATGGAATAAAGTTCCACTTCGTGATGACACTGGTGAACGTGGATGTCAACCCTTCGTTGATCTGTTCACGGAGCAGACGTTCAGCGTTTCACTTTCGAACGACCTGGTTTAACCAGTAATGGCCCGCAGTAATCCACTCCGACGAAGCTAAACGGACGAAAATGTACGGCTAACCGTGCAGTTGGCGAAGGTGTCATCGGAGGAACGGTTGGACGTGCCTTACGAACCTTGCAGAATTGGCAATTTCGTTCGATCACCTTCACTACGGATCGAAGTTTTGGTATGATGAACTTTTGGCGAACTTCATCGGAGTTCCATTCACCTCGGTATAAAGCTGTTTGTCGCTAGCCATGCAGTCTGCGTAAGATTCGCAAGTCGCCTTCTACTTGGTCGAGCCACCTTACCCGCTGCGCATCCTTACCGGCATCTCTTCGTTCCTGTCGAGTTGTTGTCGAGGATTATTCCTACTGAGCTGTCGTCCGACATTCTTACGACGTGCACAGCCCACCGCAGCCGGCTGATTTTCGTGGTATGAACGATGGGTGGTTCTCCTTGAAAATGGTGCAACTCATGGTTTGTTCATCTTCTCCACGTTCCGTCATCCATCTGCACTCCACAGCAGATGGTGTACAACACCTTCCGTGCGAACACACTAACATTTTATAGATGGTTGACTTTGTGATGCGGCGAATTTTTTTCGACCGTAGTATTTTCCGTAGCCCCAAGTAAGCACGATTTCATACCAAAATGCGTCCTTGTATCTTTCTGCTGGTGTCATTATCGGCGGTCGCAAATGAGTCTAAGTACATGAACTCGTCTACCACTTCAATTTCGTCACCATCAATCTGAGTTCTTGATGAGAAGCTAACACTTGTCTCCTCGGAGCCTCTTTCTTTCGTTATCGACGATGACAAGTCCAACCCTACTGGGGTCAATCTTCAGTATCCGTCATCATCTCAAAGTTTCGTGTCACAATGTCCATGTCGTCTGCGAAGCCCTTAAAGCTGGACTGACTTTCGGTAAATCGTACCACTCGTGTCTATCCCCGCTCTTCTGTTCACACCTTCTAAAGCGACATTAAACAGCAAGTAGGGAAGCCCATTACCTTACCGTAGCCCGAGATTCGAAGGGAACCGAGAGAATCCTTAATACTTTAACCACATACATTAATCATATCAGTTTATCCGGAAAACCGTGTTCGTGCATAATTTGCCATAGCTTGTGCCGATCGATTATATCATAAACTTATTTGGAGTCGATGAAAAGGTGATGTGTGGGTACGTTTAACTCGCGACATTTCTGCAGAACCTGTCATATCGCGAAAATCTGGTCCGTGGAGGCTCAAGCACCCATAAATCCCGCTTGATATTGCCCCACGAACTAACTACAAACGGTGATACGCGGCGGTGTAGTATATGAGAGAATACCTTGTAGGCGGCGCTTAACATTGGCACGTTGGACACACAATCCCTTCCATTCACTCCTCTGGTAAACGCTCATCCACCCAAATATTGACGATTGCTCAGTACAGTGCCCTACTAGTGTTTCACCACCGTATTTTAGTAGTTCGTTCAATAAATTGTCGATACCAGCGGCTTTATTGTCTTCAACCGTCCAATTTCATCCTCTACTTCTTGGAGATCAGGGGCCGGAAAACGGTCATCGACTGCACCTGCTCCTAGATCTATCGTCGTACAGATTCTCGTAAAATTTCCATGCGTCGTTTGCGTAGTACAGATGTTCTATCACTTCGCGTTTCCTGTCTTCCTGCTGGCGCTTTTTCGTGCAGAAGATCGAATTTTGTCTGTTAATCGCCTATCTGTATCGTTTTACGTTAGCTATAGTACGGTGCTGCAGCATTTTCCCTCTCGCTGCATTCTTCTCCTCAACTAATTGCTTGTCAAAACAGTCATTCCTTCGGATCAGGAATGACTAGGAATGACGTATCTAGCGCCGCCATAGCAATGCTACCTATGGCTGTACAAATATCCCTCTAGCTATCTTCAAGAGTAGCTGCGCCTAGCTGCTCTTCCATTGGTAGCGCTGCCTTCAGCCGCTGCAAGTATTCCATAGCAACAGCAGTCTCCCATAGTTGCTCAGTGTTGGGTCGTGGCGTTCGACTTCATCTCATGTTATACACTGTTGAGATTTTTGAGCTCATGTACACTGCAACTAGGTAGTGGTCCGACTCTATATTCGCACTGCGATACGTATGATCATTGATGATGTCGGAGAAAAATTTTTCGTCGATTAGTACGAGGTCGATTTGATTTTCTGTGAATTGGCAAGGTGATCTCCAAGTGACTTTATGGATATCCTTGCAAGGGAAGAAACTACTTCGGACTACCATATCACGAGAGGTTGCAAAGTTTACACATCGTTGGCCGTTATCATTTGATACGGCATGCAGGTTATTCGTATCAATCTTCGGTCTATTGTCTCTCGCCCTACTTGAACATTCATGTCTTCGATGACGATTTTCACGTCCCTTTGTGGGAGCTGCCCACGCTTGCTCCAGCTGCACGTAGAACGTTATTTTTTTCATCGTCGGGTCTGGCAATGGCTAACAATGCACGTTGATGGTACTGAAGTTAAAGAAACGGGCATTAATCATCAGTCTACATATCCTTGCGTTGATCGGCAGCCAGCTGATTACACGTTGGCGCTTTCTACCCAGCACTGCAAACCAGTGCCAAGTTCGTTATTGTACCACAATTTTGGTAGAAGGTAACGGCACAATGCCCGTTTTTCCGTACCCTCTGCCTTGCCCAGCAAAAACATCCTGCGAAACAGAGCGATTTACAGTTCTATGTTCCAAGTTCCCAATCGTAGTCCTTATTTCGTCGCCTGGAACTTTTCTGATTGTTCTGATCCGTATTTGCTTCTGTGTTATTAGTAACTTTTTGTTTTTGTAGGGTGGCTTGCTGGGCCTGCCCGCAACTCATCGGAGGGCCATCGTGCACAACACTTTAGAGTCCTTCGCTGACACGAGGACAGTGATCGACCGTCGCTAGGCTAGAGTATAGATGCCGTTTTGAGCCGCTCCTATCATGGAGGACGGACACTCGTAAGCTCAAGTTGACAGCATACGATCATGATCCCACCTGGATTGGTTACCCGATCCTTATCACAATTACTCGTACCTCAGCTGGAACCGCGGAGAGGTAGGGATAGGAGTTACTGGACAAGAAGCTAAGGACCACGGTTGGGGTCTATTTTAGGCCTGCAGATATGCGAAGTACCGATGATACGCTTAGTCCAGTCGTTTACCAGCAACTTTTCTACCGCATCAGTACCAATTCGTCCAAGATCAGTATTAGTTGGTATATAGCACTGGATTTCTCTATTGGAACGAGCTCATCCTCTGTCAGTACTTGATGATTTAGCAATGTAGTACTTTCATCCGGAAAGGCCTCTAGTTGAATTTGTTTCAAAATTTCAGTTTCGGCAGCCTCCAGCTCCGATTGAGTTAGTAGTCCAGTCGATGGACTCCTTTCACCTTTATTTCTGGTGTTGATTCTGATGATTCGTAGCACGTATACTAAACTACGTTCTAGCTTCTTCTATTCAGAGAACCGTTTATACTTAATCATTGGCTCCCATGTCAAATGGTGAAGAACTGTGCTTCTTCGTAGGTGTCAATTACTCGATCGATTGAACTTGACCATTCTGGATACCACAGGAACTCTGGTCCGTGAAATCACATGCTACCTTCACTGAAGTAGGGTCCACACCTTCACCTTGTTGCTTCGTCTGCCGGATTGGACTCTGACGGCACCCACTTTCTCTCATTGGCAACCGTTATCTCGAGGATTCCACCGACTCGGTTGGCCACGAATGGTCTACAGAGTGTTCAATAAGTTTTGATACTACTTTTCATCGTTGTGTGGGTGCACATCATGTACGTTCTGTGTATTGGTGGCAGCTTTAGCCTCATGTATAGGCTAACCGACGCGCACGTTATTGACTTGCTGTTATCGTTGTTTGTTTATCGCGCACTATGCAGAAGTACTGCGAAAAGTATTCGTGGTAGTAAAGTTGTTCGCGAGAGATGAGTTACCCGGCGACATATTCCGGTGGTTGGAATCCCAGAGGATGAAGCGGAATTTCATCTATACCATTATCCGTCGGAACCGGGAGACGGGCACGGTCAATGAGAGATGAGTTACCCGGCGACATATTCCGGTGGTTGGAATCCCAGAGGATGAAGCGGAATTTCATCTATACCATTATCCGTCGGAACCGGGAGACGGGCACGGTCAAGGACTGTGCGAGATCCGGTTGGCCGCGTTCGGCGAGGACACCAGCAGCCATCATGGTGGAGATGGAGAATTGATTTGATGAAGTTAATCGGAAATACTTCTACGCCCAAAATTTCATCATTGAAAAATTCATACAAAAGCATCTGTTTTGAGTTTTTTTTTGTTTTGCATAAGGGAAGACTGCTGATTTTAGTAAGATTCTTTATAAACTAGAGAGTAACGGTTGAGTTTTCATGAAGTGTTTTTCCCAATATTTGAACAACGCTCCAACCATGTCAAGTAGTTCACGTTTTGTTCAGAAAGTAGAATGAAAAGCCGTATTCATCAGGGTTTATAGACACCTCTTTAAACTTGTATGTTTTTTTTCCAAAATATATATTTTTATCACTGCGAAAATAAATTGTCTACCTTCAATTTGTTCTTTTTCTTTCTGGTCTCTTTCTGGTTTTAGTCCGCACACTCTGTATGACAGTAAGTCGGAACTGTCACAGTGCACGGAATATCCGAAAGGGTTCGCTTCGTGTGTTGTTGTCAACGGGCAAGGTTGTATTATAAAGGTGTGCGAACTGGCCTAATGAGGTAGGCCAACACTCCCTCCAAGGTACACCAACTTCAATGTTGGCTTACGATTCGACGCGCTGAATATCTAATACCGCCAATTTGGCAGCTGGACGTTCGTATACTCCATTGACTGTCTGCACGGTTGCAGATCGAACCTGTCCGTCTCGTCCAGGAATCGTATTGATGACTCTTCCTTTCGGCCAACAGCTCCGAGGCATCTTGGAGTCCACGATGATTACAATATCCCCAGTAGCGATGGGCTTCACAGAGTGAAACCATTTGGATCGATGAGTGACTTCAGGAAGATAATCGGTAAGCCACCGCTTCCAAAACAGATTCGCCAGGATTTGCGAAGTGCACCAATTCTGCTTCAAGGCTAGAACGCAGTCGTTGTTAGTGATGAGCGGCTTGCTTCCGTTGGATGAACCAAGTAGGAAATGATTCGGTGTGAGAGCAGGAGCGGAGTCATCGTCTGTCGGCACGTGCGTAAGTGGCCGGGAATTGACCACGTTCTCAATTTCGATCAGGACGTTCCGGAGCACTTCGTCAGATGGTTTCTTAGCTGTGCAGACTGTCATCAGGTTGTTCTTAACTGTGCGAATCAGTCGCTCCCAGCTTCCGCCCATGTGTGGTGCAAGTGGTGGATTGAACACCCATTCTGTCTCGGAACTAGTAAACTCCTGATCCATGATCTCGTCGTGGTCAATTACTTTCTCGATTTTCTTCAGTTCGCGCTCCACTCCGACGAAATTAGTCCCACGGTCGCTATAGAATTTACGAGGTTGCCCACGCCTAGCAACAAAATTTCTGATGGCCATGATGCAAGAACTAGTGGTCAGGGAGTGGACCACTTCAATATGTATCGCTCGAACGGTCAAACAAGTGGCTAGCACACCCCAGCGCTTCTCGACTCTCCTTCCGACGACGGCTTCAATTGGACCGAAGTAATCTATTGTGTGAAAGGTCGTGAGAATGCTGCAAGTCGACCAGGTGGTAGATCGGCCATAAGTGGAAGCTTTGGTGCTGCATGCTCGACCTTGCATCTTTGGCAAGCTTTGCGTACTTGATTGTAAGACGAGCGTATGCGACTGATTTGATATTTTTGCCGCAGTTCGTTTATGACCGTTTCGTGGTTTTGGTGGTGATATTAATGATGGTAATGTGTTATTATTAGGGTTGTGATGTGGTGCGTACGTGGTAAGATGATGGGTTTCTTCGCGTCTTCAGTTGCATATTGGCAAGCTGCAATACGGGTTCTCATTCGCATAATACCACGTTCGTCCAAACGCGGAGTCAGTTTGTATAGTGAACTGCATCTCGGAGGAGTCACTGCTATGTTTTCTTCGTTCGTTTTAGTATTTAGGATGGAGAATTCTTCGGGATATCTTTCTTGCTGAGCCAAGCGGATCAAGTATGCTTCAGCAGCGCTGAGCTCACTTTCGACAAGGGGTCCGGTGATAGTTGATTGTCTTCGTAACTTGGATTGGCAGTTTGCTGTGAATCGCAGTACACGTGCAACTACATTCCTCAGTCGTTCCCAGTTAGAGAAGTCCGTGACGCGAACAACTGATTCTGATACAACGTGGTGGACTGCAAGATTTTCTACGATTTCGACGTCTGTGGATTCATTCCGTATTACTGACTTCGGCCATTCGTCTTCGGTTGTCCATAGGAAGTCTGGGCCGTTGAACCATCTGCTCTGAGGGGAGAGATCTGGCTGTGTGTCCCATTTTGTGCCATCATCAGCAACGTTCTGCTTGCTTGGTATGTATCGCCAATCATGTGCTTCTGTAACTTCTAAGATCTCCGTGACTCTAAATCCGACGAACTGAGTGTACCGTCGATGATCAGAGTTGATCCAACACAAAACATCTCTCGAGTCCGACCAGTACAACTTTTTTGTGATTCTTATACTCAGCGTATCGTCGACCATACGAGCGAGCCGTGTTCCTATTAACGCTGCTTGCAACTCCAGTCGAGAGATTGAAGTGAGTTTCAATTGTGCTACTCTAGTTATAGAGGTGAACAGTGAACAGTGGATTCCTCCCTTTGTGGCAATGCGAAGAAAACATACAGCTGCCATTCCATTTTTTCCAGCATCTACGAATGTGTACAATTGTACTTCGTCGGCTTCTGTTAATGAATATTTGACACTGTAGCAACGGGCAATTTGAATTGGGCAATACTTTTAGCCATGTCAACCACTTGATGAATGCATTATTATCTATTTCTTCGTCCCAACCAATGCCAGATCGCCAGATATCCTGCAACAAGGTCTTCAAATAGGCCAGAAAATGTGCAATCAGTCCAAGTGGGTCGAAAATAGTCATCAACACTCGTAGTACCTCACGCTTGGTAGGGTGTCGTTGTTCTTTCGGCAGATCTCCATCGTAACGAGTCCATCCAAACTTATAGGTGAAGACATCGAACATTGTGTTCCACCACATGCCTAGTACCTTTTCTGTGGACAGCTCTGAAGATAAATCGAGACTTTTCTCTTTCGTGTCAACTTCTTGTAGAGCCGATGTTACTCGTCTAGAATTACTGATCCAGTTCCGAATTTCGAATCCACCTTGTGCATGAACAAACTTAACGTCTTCCGCAATCTGTATGGCTTCACCCTCGGAGGCTACACTGATCAACATATCATCGACATAGTGTGACTTCGTAATAGCTTCGTATGCCGCTGGGTACTCATTCTTAAACCGCTCCGCGTTGATGTTCTTTACGTATTGAGCGCTACTCGGAGAACAGCACGCCCCAAAGGTCATGACTTTCATTGCGTACACTACGAGCTCCCCTTTCTTGTCAGTCCAAAAGAATCGTTGATATTTTTGATTTTCTTTGCGGATAAGCACTTGGTGAAACATCTCACGAATGACTCCAGTTACCGCAACAAGGTGCATGCGAAAACGGAGTAGAATTTCTACAAGAGAAGAGAGCAAATCTGGTCCCTTCAGTAGAAAAGAATTCAGTGATTTACCGTGAACTTTGGCAGCAGCGTCCCACTCTATCCTGACCTTTCCTGATTTATTCGGATTCGTTACTGGAAATATCGGAAGATACCATATTTTACCGGATTTTTGCTCGTCTCCGTCTTCAGAAACCTGGCGAATGTATCCTTTCTCATGTAATCTGCTATCTGCTGGTGCAATACTTCTGCGAGCTGTTGGTCCTAAGCCATTCGTTTTTCCAATGATAAATGACGACGTAATGCCATGTCTCGACTATCAGGAAGACGGATATCGTCGTATCGAAAAAGTAACGCTGTTTCAAAACGTTCACCGTTAAAACGTGTATGATGCTCCAAAAGTGACCGGGCTCGCTCATCTTCAGAAGATTGAAGCACCTTAGTTGGTCTCACAACTCCAAGACTGTCAAGGGAAAAATATTCCTTCACGGTTTTATGAAGATCTTCGTCGTGGGGATCACTGCACGAACGTACGTGGAAGGTGTAGTGGAACATATTTGGTGTCTCTTCAGTACATAATCCACCGCAAACAGTCCAACCTAATCTTGTCTTCATCGCGATCGGTAGACCCAATTTTCCTTCACGGCTCTTCAATGTTAGTCCTAGCTGGGCATGCTTCATTTCTATTAGAATGCGTGGACGAGCGTCTTGATATGAGTCGATTGGCAATCCCTTGAGGTAAGGATAAAGGTGTACTAGCTCTTCAAGATGTAAAGTTTGGCGTGGCAGCATTAGCTGATTAACTGTTCGCACATCCTCTAAAGGAAACTTCTTAGCTTCGTGGTGTCTTGCAGAAACATGAAGCTTGACAATACAGGAACTCCTTTCATGGCGTTGAGTACCTCCAGTCCAACACAGACAGAGTGAACTTGAGATTCCATTTAGTTTTAGCTCGTCAGCAAGTTCTTGGTCGAGCAGCGTCAACGCAGATCCTTCGTCTAAAAACGCATATGTGTGTATCTCCTTTTCAGAACTTGACAGCACTACCGGAAGGTATCGAAACAACACAGAGCTTGATGTCGTTTGATGTGTGTTGCAATCGTGTCCGGAAGTACCAGCTTGGGCCGATTCATGGTTTACACTCGGAGTTTGGGCCTTCTCTTTTTGGTCGTTGTGTAGCAGCTCATGATGTCTGTATGTGCATCCGTCTTTGCCACACGGATTGGCCTTGCAGTGTCCTTTATGATGGCGAAGGCAATTCCGACAAAGTCCGCACTCTCTGACAACCGCCCATCTGGAATCTCTGGTGAACTCAAGAAATCTTTTGCACTTGTCCACAGATTTGCAGTTTCCTTCACATACTGCGCATCTTTCATAAGCGGGTACTAAGGTTGAATGTGCTTCCGCTTTGAGGATCGTATGAGGTTCCGTGTTATTCGGAACGTTCGTATCAGAATGCGCGTTGAGGTAACCGTCTCCTGTTTTGCTTCGTCGAGTAACGTTGCGACCTTGTTTTGCCTCAAACGATACAGCAGGAAATGTTACCAAGCTGGCCGCTTCCGCTAGATTATACACCCATTCACTGAACGTCGCCAGGTTGACTGTTGAAAACGTCTTTCGATGTTGTGCCCAATTGAGCTTGATTGACGGTGGCAGTTTGCTGACGAGATGATGTAACAACGCGACGTTATACATATACTCCTCCATGCCGCATGATTCAACGGTAGCACAAAAGTTCTGCACGCTTACCGCAAAATCCACAAGCGTTTCCAGTCGGTCTTCTCGAATCGCCGGCAACGAACTTATCTTGTCAATCAGAGAATGAACAATGACTTCCGGTTGACCAAATAACATCCTCAAAGTGCCCATAACTCCTTGAACGTTCCCGGGGTGCATCAGCCTGCACTTGACTGCCTCGTATACTTTCCCCTTCACATCTTTGCAGCCGGACCATATTCTCCTCTTCCGTGAATCCACACATAGCTGTTGTGCTATTGAACATGGATAAGAAGATCGGTCATTCTACCGGGTTTCCGAAAAACGTGGGTAAGTCTTTCGAAACTGCTTGCCGTGCTGCAATCTGAGAGTTTGAAAGCTGGAACTGGTTGTAGGCATATGGTACACCCATAGTTGATCTGCTCGGACGACTTATTTGTGATGATGGAGGCAGAGTATTCGGGTTGAAGCGAACTGACTGCCCACGCACTGGATCAGGAAGAAAGTTCGTTTGTGACGCAATAATCTGTCTGGAAGGCAAAATGTTATTAGATTTCATTTGATTTGCTATTTGTTGTTCACACAGGATTTCTTCTTGATCCAGTTGTTCATCACTCTGCTGCATCAGTCGTTTTTGCTGCTGAAATTGTTCCTGTTGCATCTGTTCTTGAGGTTTTCCTTTTTGCGAGGATTGTTGAACAGTTAAATGCATATCGGTTTTAAACTGCGTATGGCTGGCAGTTACGACCCATTCTTCTATTCGACTTCGAGAAATTACGGAACCGGAACTCCGGATGGATCCCTCGTCACTTGCCAAGTTTTCCAAAATTTCGTACTTCTTGGCAATGAACTCTTTTTGTTTTTCCGCAGCTACTCGTCGACGTTCTGCTTCTTCATGCTGTTGACGCTCCTCAAAATCCTTTTCTTCCTGCAGTCTCATTAATTGCAGTTTGGCACGATTACGAGCGGATATCTGTGATGACGAACAAGAAACTTCTGAAAGGGCCTGATCAAGTTTGACCATAGAAGTTCCTTTTATTGACGACACAGAGACTTTCTGCTTTCTTTGGTCATTGCATGAACTCGACTGAAGAGTATGTTCTGCATTCCTCAATAGCACTGAATCAGACTGCTTCTGCGACGATGATTCACGAGACGAACGAACCGTTGTTGTTGCTGTGGTTTCCTGAACTGTTGAAGTACGTTTCGATTCCTGCTTCTTCTTGGCAGTGATTGGTGTTGATTGGTTCATCGGTGTTGACGTAGTTCGCTGGATCCATGTTGCGGGTTTGCAGTTGGTACAGCTCCAGCTCTGGTTGACAACTTCATCTGATACTCCAACACAATCGTAGTGGTACCATCCGTCGCACTGATCGCATTGTACCATATCATCAGTATCAGGTCCGTCACAGGTTCCACAGGAATATCCATCGGCGATTTTCTTCGACGTTTCATTTGCTGGTGCACTCTCGCTACCATCGGACTTCGTACCACGATTCGGCATGTTGACGAATTGATCGATTTCGTTGTTGTAAACGAAAATTATATAGTGTTGAAATTAATTCAACGGGTTTCCAAAATTATTATTCTCCGGCACGGAAATGAATAAAAACACTGTGATCCGATTTGTCGGTGCAATTGGAGAATACAATTTTCCTGTTAAAATAGAGTTTTAGTTACGCATTAGTGACATTGTTTTTTCATCTGATGATTCTTCATTTTTCTCATAGTTGACTGTTTCCTATGCATCTAAGCTACTCACGTTTAGTTTCGTTTAACTGATTTCAGGATGTTGTTGTTGTTCTGCCTAATACCAAATCCGTAGTGGTAACCCTAAATAAGTGTTGTAACTTAGTACACATAAGTATGTTTTATAATGTATTTCTCACCGATCATAAAATTGATTCGAATCTATGTGTTCACACTAAATAAATCTAGAAATTTGATTTTAACACACACTGCAAACATAAAATTTCTACCTTCAATTTGTTCTTTTTCTTTCTGGTCTCTTTCCGGTTTTCTTCCGCTCACTCTGTATGACAGTAAGTCGGAACTGTCACAGTGCACGGAATATCCGAAAGGGTGCGCTTCGTGTGTTGTTGTCAACGGGCAAGGTTGTATTATAAAGGTGTGCGCGTTGGCCTAATGAGGTAGGCCAACATATGTATAACAGTCCTTTGCTGAGTTAAATTATTGGAATTGTTGATTCGTTTTTCGCAGTTTCAACTCATCACGTACTACTAGAAATAGATCTTGCGCAAAACTTTTTGCAAACCAGAAGATTGTTTCAAGATAACGTTGTGACTGGACTCTATGATCTGGTAATTTTCCTTGTTGCTAAAATGAACAGTCTAAACTGACCATTGATGGGAATGGTGGATCTTTCGACAGAAGGAGACGTGGAGAGGATTGAATGCCTCCTTTGTGCTTGATGGTATGCATTCCGGTGAGTTAGTTGACTCAGGCAGTTGGTTGAGTGAAGAGGATTTTGGTTGCAATGCTGAATAATGCACCATTTTGTTTCGTCGTTCGTTTATAAACCAGGCATTCACTGCTCCAGGCATAGTGGTCAATTTCAATATTCAGCTTACGCTCAACTCGCAGTTTCGCACAGTTTGTACATTTTTCTATGCGGGATTTGCATACTTTAATCGAATGGTTATCACTGCAAATAGGGCAGATGACTTTTTCTACTTTACAGTCGACTATTTTATGATTGAACCCGCAGCATTTGTAACACCTTATGAGCTGCAACCCATCAACCACTCGGCATCGATTCAACCCGCAGTTCAGTTTCCCAAGTGGCATCACATTGAAAAATGTCTCGGGGTCCAACTCGACTATTGCACTGTAGTTGTCGTATCTCCACTTCAGATTGCAGTAAATTTTGCACAATTTCAAATGTTTCAATGTTGCAAAAACATCGTTTTGGTTAATCAATTTACACTTTAGTTCGCTTTCGTCGTATTCGTCGCTCATTCCTATTATTTTAATGTTTGGTTTCATGTTCTCGCGCACTTTTAACTCAAATCGACCTTCCAGTTGTTTGTCAACTGTCTCTTCAAGATTGCTTGATTGACGCATCATCCTTTGGAGCTACTATGATCGACCCATATTTACTACTTGTCACCCCCCTAACGTTCAAATTTTTGCCATCAATTTTATTTCGCAACTCGACTCTAATATCATCAACATGCACACTTTCCTTTGGCTTTATGACGGCGATTGGATTCGGCTTCAAATGCTGTTTCTTTTTCAGTTCAGTTCTTTTTACTATCATGTCATTTTTTACTACATTAGCAAAGCTAGCTGTTTTCGGGGTTTCATTCGATGCTGACGTCTTTAATAGCTTCGTATCTGTAGTATTTTCCATTCGTCTTTTTCTTGCAATGGATCGTGTAACAACATTACACGCAAAATTCTCCTTGTCCTCAGCGTCGGAAATAGATCGCAAATTTATTCGCAATAATTCATCTCTCATGATTTTTATGACATTTATTATGACGAAGTTTTTGACAAAGTCTAGCATACACATAAAATCTTCCAATTTATGACCGACTTTATTCAACAATTTGTCGCTGTGGCTATCGTCATATTCGCTCAAGTCGCAAACAAACAGTGCATTGGGGAGCTTCTTCAATAAATCTATTTCATCCACTGTCGCTCCTGGCAAGCAGGTCATGTGAATAGAGAGCTTACATTTTCCAAAACACTCTACACTTGCATCATGCTCGGCTATTGACGAATTTACGCAAAGCTGAATCAGCTCATGCGACACCAACATTAGAGCTCAGAGCCACAAAAGTTATGATGTTTGTTTATTCTACGCACTTAAAAGCAAGATTCTGTCGTGATTATTCATTTTATTTCTATTGAGAATCATTTTAGCTATTAAATGTCATCAGTAAATGGTAAGACAATTATATTTTTGTCTATTTGCAATGATATTAATACCCGATTAGACCAAAGTACAGATGGATATAACTTAACACAAATTTAGACAGGATTTCACACACAATTATGTATTCTTGGACACAGGACACAGTGTACTGTAATCATCGCTATTGCACAATCGTACTAATTCCGCTTCATATATTTAAGATTTTGCGAACTCAATATATTCTGCTTTGAGGGAATATCCGTCGATCTCTAGATTATTCAACACATCAGCTAACGATTCCCATGTATACTTGAAATATTTCGTTTCTAGTTGAGATCCCTCATGATCATGAGGAAGTATTGAACCTACTAACTCCCGGGGAAGAGGAGCCATCCAACGTTCAACGATTGAAATCCCTGCATCCTAGAGCATTTGTAATAACGCGTATTGGATCAAGATTCAATTCAAAACTTTATTTAATATGCTTCGGATGTTCCGATTTGGGTCAAATATGCATCGTTTTGTTGTAAAATTTGTTGCTATGGTAGCTTCATAATGCCTATCTCATAGTCTTGGTCCTTCTTGGCGAAAAACTCTAGCAATCGATTTGTACTGTCTTCTCTCGATCCCAATTTATTATCATAAAGAAAGTTTTACAATGCGAGTAAAATGCGAGTTTTACAACTTGCTAAAACCACTCTTCAGCCATCTTGGAAGTCTACTGTGTTTTGTTTGTAAACAAAACACAATACGCTTGTGCCCAAGCTCGCTCGTGATCAGTCTGTCTCTTTCACACTTCAAGGAAAAAATTCCCTTTCTGCTTTCTTCCGTACTGTTTTCATATACCGCTCCCCTAACCATCTTAGTGACGAAACGGCCTCACCTAGTACCATAGACCCGTCTTGATTCAAACATTCCAATCAAGCTCTCCGAATCTCTGGGAAGTTACTATAGACATGCGTTGTCCTAATGATGTTCCACACCTCATCTATTGGCCAATCCTGATTGTTTTTGGTCAATAATTACCTTCGAACGGGTCAGTTGTTGACAGTAGAGACAAACAAAAAAAAAATTAAAACATTTATAAAATAAAATAAATAAACAAAAAAATAAATTGCACGTATTTTTCAGTTCCAGTATCAAACACCATTCACAATTTCAGCGGTCTGGTTTGCATTTTCGCCTTTATTAATTTTCTCTTTGTTGACTTCTATTGTTAACACCCTGCAACTCACAACATTAAAAAAAACAGCAAAAGTTTTTTTTAAATGTCACTCTCACAACGAGCATAAATTTGAATATGTATGATCCATATTACGTAAGATATCGATCACTACAGCTAGCTATCGAGAAAATAATGGATTACTTTTTCTCCAACCTAATATTTCAGGTACAAACAAAAATGTAATGATAGTAATGAATTGAAAGGTTGCATAATAAGGATATACTGAAGAACCGTCAGCACTTGAGAAGGGCACCTAAAGTTACTATATAGCTAATGTTGAGGATATGGACAAGATAGGAATTTTTCACTCTGAACAAATTAATCGGGTATGTTTTTATTTATGGCAATATTCTAGTCTAGAAATTTGAAAAAAATCGATTTTTTCCTTCATATTTCTGTAGTTGAGGCATTCAAGAATAAGGACTTATCGAAAATCCTAGTATTGACCGAGTTAGGGACATTTTAGTGATACAGTACAGTATCAAACTGGCGTACACGATAATTCAAGTTCTATTGAACCGATTCATGCCGAATTCATATGAATACGCATGAACCTCTTAAAAATAATATTTTTCAAACTTAAAAAATCGAGAAACGTAAAAAAACGTTTTAAAATGCATTTTGTTTTTCAAACGTCCGCCATTTTGTCAAAAACGATGTCCACCACCTTATGTAACAAAAGATAACACAAGACAAACCCTCCCCCCCCCTTAAGTTACGTAACGTTAATCTGTACACAAAGTCAAAGTCGTTTGAAAAATTGTTTAGCTTTTTTAAGCAATGAGAATATCAACGTAACAAAATCAAATATCTGCCCAGATCGGAATCAAATGTTCATACGGAAGTTT
This sequence comes from Toxorhynchites rutilus septentrionalis, assembly GCF_029784135.1. NCBI lineage: Eukaryota > Metazoa > Arthropoda > Insecta > Diptera > Culicidae > Toxorhynchites > Toxorhynchites rutilus. The sequence continues at coordinate 191,901,271 of NC_073746.1, forward strand.
CTCATATGCAAGTACTGACTTTGGAATAACTTTCGACAAGTTCATAGAATCTCGAACAAACAGAAACGGAAAATTAATGCTCTCATCCAGGGTTGCCTACAATAATTTTAGAAAATCAGGAAGAATGAAAATAATAATCAGGAATAAATCAGGATGGCTCATATTGGGTTGTCCGGAAAATTCGTGCAGATTTTTTGGAAAACAAAATCATCATTCTTATAGGCAGACTTACATTTTTTTCAAATTTTATCCTACATTTTGACGTGGGACTACGTCTAACCGGAGTATATGGGGAATAAAATGAAAACCTAAACACTGAACATGCAGGAAAAAATGAAAGATTCCGCGTTATCTAAACGTCCTAACTGCCTCGTTTTGATTGGTCGAATTTACGTTTTCCCCAACACAGTCATCTTAACCAAACTGCCTTGGGGAAATCGGCATCGCCAATACATGAAATTATGGGGATTTTGGTTTTCACCGAAATGTGTTCCCTAACACAGACTTCAAAACCAAGCAGCGTTGGAGAAATCGGCATTGCAAATACATGAAAGCCGGGGGTATTTTTGTTCCGACTGAAATATGTTTCCCTAACACAGACTTCAAATCCATGGAGCGTGGAGACATTGGTATTGCAAATACATGCAAGTCGGTTTTTGTTCCGACTGATATATGATATAAGAGACTTCTAAACCAAGGTGTCATCATACCAAACGTAAAAGGACTTTGAATTTTCATTTGTTCATACAATTAGAATCATCTGTTTTAAGTCAAATATGAACAAAACGATGACTTGTTCCTAACGAGATGCCAACTTCATAATACCCCTGTTATAGAAGCTCGCTTCCTTATTGGCAAAAAACTCGGATAGCCAATTTTCACAGGCCTCTTTTGTTAACTTCTCTGTAACTTCTGACTACCTAGCTCGTTCGCCATGGACAAAAACAGGTGGTAGTCACTTGGTTAAACTGACCAGACGTCCCGCGTTACGCGGGACAGTCCCGCATTTCAACAAAATGTCCCGCGTAAGATTCCGTCCCGCGAAACGTCCCGCTTTTGGCAAAAGAAACGAAAATGTCCCGCGATATCAATATATTTCAATATCACAATTTGATCATGTTAATTTTCTTAAATGGATGAACCTCAAAAAAACGTTTATTTGGCAGACTGTTCAAGAGCGCTTCTAATGCATCCAAAGAATAATTCGTTGAGCTGGTTTCATCGCGCCGATATTGGGCTTTTTGTTTAGAGAGTGTCAACTGGAAGCGACAGCAACAAAATTGGAAAATGATTTTTATAAAAGTCCCCTATTGATCCGCAGGAACCAACGTGAGTCAGACGAAAAGTTCATTTTTGGTCCCCTAGCTTGGTCAGGGCTTAACGTTTTAAGTATTATTTTACTTTTTCGTGGCTTTGGTGGTCGTCTATTTTGGCCATTCGTCTAAAAGTTTTCTATCAGGCGCAGCTGGAGAATGTTGAGAAGGTTGGTGGTCTTCGCGATAATGTTCATCTCCAGCCGATTCATCCGCCAGTGATCTTTTGGCATAATGGGCTGATCCCAGGTTCGGCATAAAGACCACATCACCTTCCCAACTCCGGCAAGCCCTTCGTACTATATATATAATATCTCCCCGTTCACCATATGACTCGAATGAAGAGCGGCTTGGACATTCCCTTCACGCCTGTCAGAGAAGGACCTTCTTCGAGAACTTAATGTGAATGATATATTTGACGTCATCGCTTACCTGGGGAACGTAAAATACCCGGTCCCCTGCCATTCGTTGAATTCTAGCATCAAGTACGTCTCGTCTTTCATTATGAGTACGAAAAGAAGTTTTTCACTTCTTTGCCGGAAAGAAGTTTTTCACCGGCACCTCAAGCTACTTCTCCTGCTGCTCAGATACGGCCGGTCTCGTCTGACGCTTCCGCATAAAAATGTCCATTTTGGCCGGTTGCTTCGATCTCCCGGCTTAAGGAGCGGCAAAGAGATGATATTATAAATACCAGATCGGCTATATCTGGCGGACACAAAGTGCCTCATGATGTCCAACTCCTTCGCTGTGGGGTGGAGCTTGCAGTATGGAAAAATCATCAAGTTGCTTGACAGTGCTGCTGCTGCGAATCAACAGCCTTGAATCATTTTTGTTGTAGACTTAATAAACGTGAGATTTGAAGAAAATTTGTTCCTATAAATTATCTTTCATCGCCATCCGAAATTAGTCAATTTTTTGAATGCCTACGTTAACACTAAAATCGATGAAAAATGAATTGGAATTTTCGAGCATTCCATTCGGTAATTTGAAGAAAATTTTAGAATTTGAATAAGGCGTAAATTCTCTGATTGATTGTATACATAACGTTTTGTTTTTTTGTGTCCCGAGTTAGACCTCTGACCATCTGGTCACTTTACACTTGGTGCAAGGTCCGGACTATACGGCGGATGTAAAAGAACCTCCCATCCGAGCTCCCGGAGCTTCAGACGCGTCACCAAAGAAGTGTGTGGCCTGGCGTTGTCCTGATGGAAGACAATGCGGCCTCTGTTTATCAAAGATGGCCTCTTCTTCATGAGTGCTACCTTCAAGCGGTCCAGTTGTTGGCAGTACAGGTTCGAATTGAGCGTTTGGCCATAGGGAAGCAGCTCATAATAGATTATTCCTTGACAATCCCACCAAACACACAGCAGAACCTTCCTGGCCGTTAATGAGGGCTTGGCCACCGTCTGAGCCGCTTCAGCGGGCTTCGAACACGACCGTTTGCGCTTCACGTTGTCGTAAGTGACCCACTTTTCATCGCCAGTCACCATCCACTTCGAACGGGTCGATTTTGTTGCGATTCAGCAGCGATTCACATGCGTCGATACGGTCAAAGATGTTTTTTTGCGTCAACGTGTGTGGCACCCATACATCGAGCTTCTTTGTGAATCCAAGCTTCTTCAAATGGTTAATAACGGTTTGATGACTTATCCCCAGCTCTTGGCCGATGCTACGGCTGCTACTATGCCGGTCTTTCTCGGCTAATTCAGCGATTTTGTCGCAATTTTCGACGACAGGCCTTCCGGAGCGTGGCGCATCTTCGACGACCCCTACACCAGAACGAAAACGTTGAAACCATCGTTGTGCGGTGGAAATGGAAACTGTATCGGGTCTGCATAAACTGCACAAATTTTATTGGCAGCTTGAGATGCATTTTTGCCTTTGTCATAGTAGTACTGTAAAATATGTCGGATTTTCTCTTTATTTTGCTCCATATTTGCGACGCTATAACTCACGGACGACTTAACCAAACAAAACACTGTCAAGGACTATAAAATACCTTTCCAACAAGCTATAGTATGACTCGATACAATGAATACAACTAGAACTACGCGCTTACAACGACACCTCGCGGAAATACCGCAGGACTTTTTTGACAGCCTAATATATAAGTGGATCTATGACTACTTAAATCTACATTTGTTTGACGAAAATGAATAAATAAATTTATCACAATTCATGAGTTGCCCTTACATGGCATTATACAATCTTTTTACTCACAAAGCAAATATATTGGATTCAATTGAATTCGGAAATTGTTTCATTCAATTAAGAATTTAATCAATACAAACAAATGATTGCTAAGCTACGGTAGTCCCACGTCAGCCTTGCGGTTATATAATAGATATAACCCACCCATTTTTTCTTGTTTTGTTCTACAATTTTACATCATCTTTTACACAGCTTAAAAATTCTATCCTCGTATATGCTGACCATAGAGTTGTAGTTCTTGTCATTGAGAAAATTTTGCAGAGATTCTTTGTCGTTTATATATTTACTTCCCAAAACCTACAGCATCACTTCAGTGATTTGCTGAGAAATCAATATTCAGAATTACTTTGAATTCTTCGTCCATACTTTGGAATGAATCTTTACTCATTAAACGAGGAAAGCTGATCGATAGTGGATGAATTGTTGATTTTTTAAAAGTTTTGATGTTATTTAATTCAATTGACTATAGAGAACTCTACTGAGGTAACACGCTTAAAGTTGATTCTACTTTGAATCTGATCTGACGAGCGAATTTTATAAAAATCTTATTACCCTCACTATGAATTCAATTCGTTTCCAAACATCATACAAGGTAATGTTTTGACGTGGGACTACGTCTAACCGGAATATATGGAGGGTAAAATGAAAACCTAAACACAGAACATGCAGGAAAAAATGAAAGATTTCGAATGCTTATAGCTCGAACATTTCGTACTGGATAGGAGAGATGTTTGCATCACTTGATAGGGAATATTTCTACGCATCTATCGCAACTAACAAAATGTTGTTTTTCATTAGATACACAATTGAATAACTGTAAAATATTAGGTGTTATCTAAACGCCCTAACTGCATCGTTTTGATTGGCCCGATTTACGGTTTCCCTAACACAGCCATCAAAACCAAGCAGCCTTGGGGAAATCGGCATTGCAAATACATGAAAGTAGGGGGACTTTTGTTCTCATCGAAAAATGTTCCCTAACACAGACTTTAAAACCAAGCAGCGAAATCGGCATTGCAAACACACGAAAGAGCCTAGAGGCGAGTGAACTGAAAAGTTTAAACCCTCTTAAAGCCAAAAAGAAGAAAAAGAACACACGAAAGTAGGGGGAGCTTTTGTTCCCACCGAAATGTGTTCCCTAATAGAGATTTCTAAACCAAGGTGCCTGGAGAAATCGGTATTTCAAATTCATGCAAGTCGGGGGTATTTTTGTTCCGACTGGAATGTGTTTCCCTAACACAGACTTCAAATCCATGAAGCGTGGGGAAATCGGCATTGCGAATTCATACAAATCGGGGGTATTTTTGTTCCGATTGAAATGTGTTTCCCTAACACAGACTTCAAAACCGAGGTTTCTGGGGAAATCGGCTTTGCAAATAAATACAAACTGCGAGTACTTTTGTCCTCGCTTGCCTTTGTGCAGAGTGGAATATGTCTGTCCTAACATGATCTTCTAAACTTAGGAACCTGGGAAAATCGTGCAGCCACTAGAAGCGAATGAACTTCCCAGTTTCAAGCAAATTCGAGATTCGAGAAGTATGTACACTTTTGGGATGTAAACTTCAGAGGGAAATGTAAAATAAAATAATCGTTTGATAATTTTTTTTGTCTTTATTGGAAAGATTTTCAGCCTTAGGCTGGTTCATCAAACGTTTGATAATTCTTCCGTACATATATTTTGTTCTAGTCATCATACCAAACGTAAAAGGTCCGTCATTAAATTTACTTGTAACGAAGAACAATCAATCACAATAAATGAATTGACTTTACACGGCATTTGTTCATTTTTTTCACTCACAGAGCAAATATATTGAACTCAATTGAATTTGGAAACTGTTTCATTCAATCAAGAATTTAATCAATACAAACGAATGATTGCTAAGCTAAGGTAGTTCCACGTGAACCTTGCGGTTATATCATAGATATAACCCACTCATTTTTTCCTCGGAAATAGTATCATTATTGTTTCTTGGATTTGACAAATGTTCTGGATACATGCATTCATATAGCACTGTTTTGAAAAGCCTTGAAATATTTGTGCGTTGTGAAAATAATTCGGAAATTTCCCTCTGAAAACCCTGAATATTAATCGACTGAAAAGATTTCCAACGATCATGCATATTGATAAATAAGTTTGGTAGAGCTCTGTATTAGGAGAGTGTAATTTAATGTTAGCATAAATGTGCAGACCGGAGATTCACTATGACAGTTCTCATTTCGAACCAGGAAAACTTTGACAGGGATATTCTGATAAAGTAAAAAGCCGACGAGGCAACGAAGGAATAAATTATATTTCTTTTATATTGCACTGTAGTTGCACTGTAGTTTTAGCCAATTAGACTTAAATTAATAATTATGTAGTTATAATATATTCAAATAGTTTTAAAATGTATTGCTTGACGGTTGCTCTTTATCCACTTGAGCCTAATTAAACCAATAAAGGAAAAAAAAGTACATAAATCAGGAGAAATCAGGGTAATTTTTTGAAAATCAGGCAAAATTTAGTGTTTGTCAGCCTAAAAAACAGGAAGTGGGTTATATCTATGGTATAACCGCAAGGGTGACGTAGGACTATCGTTGATTTAGAGATCATTTGTATGAAGTTGAATCTGAATTCATTCTGAATGAATGAATATTTGGAGAACTTCGAAAACGAGAGCGTTACGTTGGAGGCACAAGGTTTTATGCATCCAATATTGGATACGGAAATATCCTACTGATGGGGAAGAATAATCTTCAGAAGCTATCCTGTTGATTGCGATTGATTGAAAAATCCCAAAACCTAATGTATTTGGTCACAGTGTTACATGGATAGAAAACATTCAAATAAACTCTTTCACATGAATGTATTTCTAAATTCCTAGAGGAACTGGCAGATTATTTTCCGGATCTTTCTCGATCCAAACGGAAAGAATTCCGTGCGTATATGTGTGTGTGTGTGTGTAGCGGCTGCTTCGAGATCTTCCCGGGGAACCGTTTGTAGCATCACTCTCCTCCTGATGGATTCCCTTCTGGCCTAAGGTGCATAAACAGGCTCTTGGTGACACCGTTCATCCGCGCTTTCATGATAAATGAAGAGCTTCACCACAACAGCGACAACATGCTCCAATCGCTGTTCAATTAGAACTGAGTGGATTTCCGAGCGACGCTCGCTTATATACCGATTGGTGATTTCAATAGCCTATTTTGAAAGCAAATTTAAGACTATTGAAACAAGTTTTTGGATCAGAAAGTAACAAGTATAGAACGCGTATACATTTTATCTTTCGAATGAAGTGTTTATCATACCATTTCGTTCAGTTGTTTAGGAGCTATTAACACTCAAAATCTCGGTCTTACGCCGAAGACCGCTTTCGTTTTCGAAACTTTGATTTTACACCCCAGTATAGAAATGAAAGACGTAGTCCTACGTCAAAAAGTCTGGGCCAAAAACTCTGGGATCCTGAAGAAAAGGAAGATTGGCATATCTGATGGAATTTGTGCTTTCGAAACATCTAGTGTTTAGCTGAGGGAAACATGGTTAAATCAACATTGATATTGATTTACACAAAAGTAAATAATCCTTCGTTCAATCCAGCAGTTCCTGTCGTTAGATTTCACTACTTGCAAAAGGTCTTGGAATGTCCTTACGTGACGAGCAAATCACTCAGCTTAATTTCGGATATCCGTCGATCGCTAAGATTCTTCTGCATACTCAATATGTTTTATTTCCAGTTCCGGGTCTCTTGTTTTGAGTTTTTCATCCAAGCGAGATCCCTCGTGGTCATGAGGAAGAATAGAAACTGCTAACTCCCGGGAAAGAGTAGATATGGAATATGGAAAATGAAATTTTGTTACGTTACGATCACGGCTACTCCCCTCCCCCCTGTCACATTAAGTAACGAAATCTTTCCCGGATTCAGAAAGCTGTGATGGATGACACCGGCTACAGACCATCAAACAGTACTCGCTTTTAAAAGTGTTGTGGAGCTTGATCGCGGCCCAACCACTGAGCCAAACGTCATCGATTGTCATACAGGATCCATTTCTCGTCACAATTCGATCGATTCACGTCACAATTCGATCGAGAAAATGGGTCGTTAATGCGCATAAGGAGCACAGAAGACACCTCAATACGACGATTTTTGTTTTTTTTCGTTCAGTTCGTGAGGCACCCATTTATCGAGTTTTTTGACTTCCCTATCTCCTTCAAGTGGTTGGAAATTGTCACAGGCGTTACATCCAATTATGCAGCAAGCTCTTGTGCGTGGATTGGCGTTGACTAAAGCTCTCAGTTGGTTGTTGTCAACATCGGATGGCTGACCACTACCCTCGCCATCTTCAAGGCTCTCTTCACCGCTGCGGAATTCCTTGAACCACCATTGTGCCGTACGTTCGTTAGTGGTCCCAGGGCCAAACGCGTCGTTGATATCGCGAGCTGTCTCCGCTGTTTTTCGGCCTTTGTTCTCTACCCATGCTGTTTGAAGTCCTGAAAAAAGCGAAACAATTGTTTTTGACGTACAACTACGTCTTTCCCCAAGGGTGCCAAATCAAAAAACAGGTCACGTTTTTATGGAATGAAGTTAACGCTAATAACTGTAGTTCACGACCGGCAGCGCGAAAGAGAAGCAAGTATCAAATGAACTAACTTTCGTTTTCCATCCCTATCCCTTTTCCCATCCAAGACTCTCCTTCCTTCCACAACCACAATCACAACATCCACAACCAGCATAATAACCCAATGCACAGTATAACAAGAGCTTAACGCATACAAACAAATATGTTCATACGAATCTATCTATAACGATATCATACAGTCATTCCAAACCAAACCTTCAAATGTTAAACATCGAGAATAAATCCAGTGTTTAGTTAGAAGTTTCCAAGTGTTTTTCCATTCTCCAAACAAGCCATATCCAAACGGCTGGTCTTCCATAAGACCAAAGTGTAAGAATCCAGAATCCTGAGCTATCAACATCCTGGCTTCCTTCAACCGAAGGATCCGCCACTTCCTCAATGGTGTGATCCACCAACTGTATTTGTCGCGAACGGATTTAGACGATTTACATACTAAACGAATTGGAAATCCCCCAAGATTTGTTTTTTATGCTATTTATTACAATCCCCTGATGTGTGAATGGTTTAAATTGATGAAAACTAGAAGCATTTTTATTTTCCCATACATTTGTTCTGCTCATTTATGAGATTCCCTACCCATGTCGTCAATAACGAGCAACTTATTGACGATCAACGAAGGGGAATGATTTAAAGTCACCGTGGGCAATGAAAAGAAAAAGAAGAAGAACAAAGGCGACTGTCAACACTGTTTTGTTGACAAAGTTGATTGCTCTTTCTGTTCGCTGTGTTTTGATTATTTTTTGTGTGCCAATAGCCTTTATTTACGTTTTTTTTTGGTCTACTGCGGTCGCTTTTATGTTCATGCAAAGGCTTGTGCTGAATGAATAAGTTTATTTGGTGAAAATATTGAGAATTAGTGCAACGAAAAAGTGAAGTGTTTTTGTTATTCTATTTATTGCGAGTACGTCATTGTCCCCCTTTTTCGCTCGTTTCTCGCTTCTCAGCGCCATCTGTTTGCGAAGTAGTGCTAAGAAATCGCACTCAAGCTTGTTCAGAATAGAATAAACTGGTTCCCGATCGCAACGCAGTAATAATCGTTGTGCAAAAATAAACCAATAGGTGGAATTTGAACGCACAATGGTTTGCACTCACTGCAATAAAAAAGTCGTTGATTCTGAACGAATCGTCTGCCAAGGCTTTTGTGGGAGATTATTCCATATGATTTGTGCTAAGGTGGACCTGCCTCTAATGGATCAATTAGGGCTGTACGATGGGAACGTTTTCTGGATGTACGACAGCTGTGCTGGACTATTTTCAAATGGAAATTTCCGCACCATGCTTGCAAACAGCAAAACTGTTGAGGATTCCGAAGCCATCAAATCGCTGAAAGACGATATCGGTAAGCTGAGCGAGGCAGTCGTTGCTCTTTCGGCAAAAGTCGACACGAACGCTCAGGGCAATCCGTTTCAAAATAATATCAGCCCATGGATAAGACAAAAACGGCTTGAAGCGCCAACCTCGAACAAGCGACAACGCAGCGATACTGGAAGTCCGGTTAAGATTCCGTCAGCTCCGACCAGAACATGCGGGACAAAACCGATGACTGACAAAGTTAAAACGGTCCAGCCGAAGGAAGACCTGTTATGGATCTATCTTTCAGCCTTTGACCCATCGACGGAAGAAAGCGATATTGCGACGCTGGTTCGGGAATGCTTGGAGTTAAGTGGCGAGGCAGGAGTGAAGATCGTAAAACTTATTCCCAAGGGCAAAGAGCCAAGCAGTTTGAGCTTCGTGTCCTTCAAAGTCGGAGTCAGCAAGCAATTGGAAGAAATAGCCTTATGCAGCGATTCGTGGCCACAGAACGTAGTTTTTCGTGTGTTCGAAGAGCGTTCAAAAAACAGTTTGAACATCGTTCGGATAAATCAACCAAGGTTGGACCCGACCCCTGCACCAATGATGTAGTGTTAGCACGGCTAATTGCCAACAAGACACTGGGACGCACTAGAGTTGGCATTATGGGAGCCCTTGATCCCCCCACCGTTGTCGAGCAATTCTCGCCAGTGACCCGCAGCCGTCCTAGTCCTACGTGTGGGTGTGGTGACGGGGTCTCCCTACTCGACACCTCCGGCAAGTATGATTCCGTTTTGCCCTCGACGATTCTTGATCCGCCCTTCGGTTTCAGCCAACCTCCGCCAACGTTATTTGATCGACCTTCTCTAGACTGGACTCTGAGTATTAACCGGACACTGGGACGCACTGAAGTTGGTATTATGGGAGGCCCCGACCCCCCTACCGTAGTCGAGCCATTTCCGCCAACCCGTAGCCGTCCTAGTCCTACGTGTGGGTGTGGCGAGAGGGTCTCCCAAATCGACACCTCCGGCAAGTATGATACCGTTTTGCCCTCGACGATTCTTGATCCGCCCTTCGGTTTCAGCCAACCTCCGCCAACGTTATTTGATCGACATTCGCTAGGCAGCCGGACTCTGAGTATCAACCGGACACTGGGATGCACTGAAGTTGGTATTATGGGAGGCCCCGACCCCCCCTACCGTAGTCGAGCCATTTCCGCCAACCCGCAGCCGTCCTAGTCCTACGTGTGGGTGCGGTGACGGGGTCTCCCAAATCGACACCGCCGGCAAGTATGACTCCGTTTTGCCCTCAACGATTCCTGATCCGCCCATCGATTTCAGACTATCTCCACCTGATCGATCATCGCTTACTCGCCGGACTGAGCGGCGCACTGATATTCCAATACAGGAAACCAATTCGCAACCTTACGATCTTCTCGTCTACTATCAGAACGTGGATGGACTAAATACGTGTGCCAACGATTACCTATTGGCAACATCGGATGGCGCGTATGACATTATTGCGTTCACCGAAACCAAGCTAGATGATAGAACCCTCTCAACTCAGATTCTCGGCCAGCACTACGAAGTTTTTCGATGTGATCGTTCTCTGTACAACAATCCATCTCCATCGTTCCAGGGAGATCATTTTACACTTTTTTTTATTCTATTGTCATTTACACACTTTTTTTTTTAACATAATTTTTTTTAACAATTTTTTTTTCTTAGAAATCGTTTCTTAATTAGAAAATTTTTGTTCGTTTTTAAACAATTTTTTTTTCTATTTTCTAAATCGAACTTCTGTTCTGCTATTTAGTTTGCTCTTCTTCCCTAATTTGGGTATTCCTTTTATATTCTTTTTTTTTCTAAAATGATATATTTGAATAGAATGTTCTCTTCCACACATGACCCTTGTATATTTAATCTGAGTTTAATCTTTTTTTTTTTTAATGATAAAACCATAAGTTATGATGAAACAATTGAAATAAAGCAAATTAAAATCATTAATCATAAAATAATGATGAATAAAATCATAAAATCTTACAGGTGTGTGTGCCTGTGCCAAAAAAAATCTGTGGATAGTGCCTGTGGAGGTGTGTGTGCCTCCCCTTTTATTGACCAGGTTGAGGTTTCGGTTGTACAGTCTTCCTCTCCTTCCATTCTTGCATCTGTATCGCTCTAGCGCGTTCATTCCGGGTCATGACTCCTTGTCCATTCTGTCGTTCCGCATTTGAATACCTGTAAATATACTCTGTGGAGAGAAAAACTCACGAAACAAAAAAAACTCGGAAAAGAAAAGAAAAAAGAAATAAATTACTATTTTTTTTCCGCAATTCTGCATAACGTTACATCTTCAGTCCCCTTATTTTCCTCTCCTCTTTTCTGCTCTATTCTTCGATTTTAATTATTCTTTGATATTTTTTCCATGTTCATGTATTTATTTTTTTTTGTATTCCATTACTCTCATTCCTATTATATATTATTCTTTATCAAGTTTACCTTCGTTTTTCTCTTTACATTTATTTTTGTACGCCCCAACAAATAGATTCTTCTTTTATTCATTTCCACCCTTGTTTTTTTTTCTTCATTTAGTATCATAACCCTTCATATCTTTTTTTTATATATATTGCCTTGCTTTTCTCTTACAATCTTTTTTTTTAATATAATCGATTATTCTTCAATTTTTCTTTATTATCTCTTACTTTTTCTTCTTTATTCTTCTTCTTTTTGTTTTTACTCTGTTTACTCGTTTTCGTATTTCTCATTTGCCACTTTAGAATGAGTCCAGTGCCAGCTCTTCGGTTAACTCAAAAGTTATTTGGCTTGTTATTTCCTTTTTTTTCTCTGCCATAATTTCCCCTCTTAATATTCCCTTAAGCTCGTCGGTTCATTCAAAATTGTTCTGCATAATAATGCCAAATTGATAAACGCATTAATTGTTATAAAATAGCTGTCAAAAATTCATATCCCATAAACCTTCTTATGTATATATTTCATGTTGCCTTGTCACCTTTTTTCCCTCTCTAGGTTTCTTTATATTTCTCTTATGCCTGATGCACTCTTTCATAATTTTCTCTTTATTTACTTTATTGACTTATGCTCATTTTTATCATTTGTAATTCAATACTCTCTTAACATTGACCTCCCAGCTCCTCGGTACATTCAAGGACGTTCTGCGTAAGAAGCAATAAATAACTTAGTACGCCGTCTTGATGGACGCATTATTTATTATAAATTAGCTGTAGGCATGACGGTCTCCTTTTTCATTTTTTCCTTTATTTCATTTTCTTCTCATTTTGTCTATAGATTCCTCTTTTTATTCCCTTTGTCTTTTATCGTTTTCTCTTCAAACATTTTAATACTTTGTATTCATCTTTATATCCTTCTTTTATTTGTTTTCTTAAAATCTCTTATTATATGATTTCTATACCCATTTTTCCTTCCTTTCTTTTCTCTTTTTCCTTTGAGTCTTCCATCTTAATGCAGAAAAACATTGTTTCATTATTTTTTTTTGACTTTACTATTTCTTTGCATATTCAGTTCGTTACTCGTGCTTTTTTTTTGTTCATCTCTTTGTATTTCAATACTCTCCTTAATTTTCTTTTCATTATAATTTTTTGTTCCCTTACAAAAAAAATGTTTCATTTGTTTTTTAATGTTTTATCATTAAACATTTTGATACTTCATTTTTTTTCTTTTATTTTGGATTACACATTTCTAGTTGCTATGAACTAGTATGCAAATATTGAATTTAAGTGTTGTTAGAATCCCACATTTATAAATTTTTGTTATTTTTCATTTGTGATTTATCTTCTTCTGTATAAGCTCGACTTGACACAAAAAAACGAAAATTTAGGTTAATTTTTTTTGTACAAAATATCGTAAAAAATGCAGTTTCAGTTACTGTTCTTTATTCCCGGTTGTAATTAAAAATTAAATTCCTTCAACTCTGTAATCCCCCAATTCTAAATGGGAACAAAAAATGGTCATATCTCCTTAAAGCTTCCCCAAAAGTCTTATCGATCATTATTGCTGAGCTTTCACAGCTTCATTAAAATTTTTCTTGGTGCTCCCTCTCATCAATTCTTCAATCTTTAATCTTCCATATTCTTTTAGTCTTTAATCTTTCATCTTCTTCAATATTTAGTTTTCTTTTTTCCCAAAATATATATTTTATTAAGGCACATGTGGCGTTAGCCTGACGGGGCCTGACGGGGCCAATATTTTGACAATTTTTGTCTTACAACTATGTTAGTAATATGTAACCGATTACTCGCGGTTGGCTCGAGGTTAGTATTACAAGTGTTCTCATAATTGGTATGTTGCAGTCTTCGATGCTCTGTACGTGTGCCCGACACGGGATACTTCCTGTTGGGAAGTTTTCTTTATTTATATCTTTATTGTTGGAGGTAAATTCATCTCCCATGATTCTTCTTCGCTTTCGTAGCGTTACTTCGTTTTATTTTTCTTTATCATTCGTCAATATCATCTTCATTTTGTTTTATTTAATTAATTGCTATCATCGGTATATCCCACATTTCTAGTTTCTCGTGAACTTTTATGTAAATATCGATTCATACATGTCCTTACAGGAATTCATTCCTGGCCTTCCAGCCCTTCGGTACATTCAAAAGCTATTTTAGCGATTGATGGACTCATTCTCGTTATTAATTGGCTGTAGACATATACGATTCAAATATCTTCATCATCGGAAGACGATTTAGTCACCTAAAATAACTGGAAAGCTCAAAACTACATTGTCAAGTAAACCTTCATTCTATAGTAGAGTTTTTTTTTAGAATTTCGATTATTAAAAAAATTGCTTGTGGGGCAAAAGTGCGCAGCAGCTGTGGGGCAAAAGTGCGCAGTGGATGTGGGGCAAAAGTTTGCACCAGCGTTTTGATCTCAAAAAAAAATTATAAAGTGTTTTCCACTAAATTTTTAACGGGACTTACAAGAAGAAAACTAATTTGAAGAAATACACTCCAGGAATGCTCGAAACGGACCGACAGAGGCTTCGGAATTGAGTCTCGAAGCGTCAGATCGTGTCAGACCTCAGTTTTTCTGAATCAGCTCTGATGAAGAGGCTCATATCAATAAGTGATTTATGATTTGAATCTTCTTTTAATGACATCTCTACTTCTGCTGGGATGTACCAGCGAGCATCTAGAGCGGTTCAGACCAGCATTTACGAGTTAGAAGTCTGGACTGGACACTGGTACTGGACAAAGCTTTCTATGGTATGACTCTCAAAGATTCACGGAACCTGGCGGTTGATTTGGCGGAAGTCAACAACCTCCAGCACGAATTCAATCGAGTTTCAAAACTGGCAGGAGAAATTGAACTTCTAGCTTCATGAGGAAATATTGTCTGTCTCGTTGAGCCGCACAACAGCGCTCCAAGGAAAACTGTCGGAATCCTCAGAACCGAAATCCAAGATGAGGAAGAAAAATAAATTACTGCTTAAAAACAATCCAAATGAATTTCAAATGAAAAATGTTGACCATAATAACCGGCCATCTCCACCCATAAAACATCACACAACACCCCTCCTCCCCACTGGATGGTCCCTACACACTCTGATAATGATGCTCTCTGGTAATGATAAAGCATTTATTTTTGTTACAAAAAGTACAATTCAATAAGTGCGCAATTTTGCCCCGTACGGTGTGCACTTTTGCCCACACTATGGGGCAAAAGTACGCATTTGTCATATTGTATTAAAATAGGTTTTTGTCCAACTACAAACAAAACACTGGAAATTCTTGTACTACGTTTCGAAGGTAATATATAGGGTTGGGGAAAAATAAATGTCGTATTTCTGATCGAAATTTGACGCTTTATTTAACATACTTAAAATTATCCAATTTTAGTCAATTATGTGCCGTTTTGTTCGCAAACTTGTTGCCATTTAGAAGGCAACTTCATTATCCCCCCTTATAACCCCCCTTGATGATTCCATTCCAATCCCACCAAACACACAGCATAACCTTCCTGGCCGTTTGGGCCGGCTCACCGCGCTTCGACCACGACTTTTTTCGCTTTAGGTTGTCGTACGTGATCCACTTTTCATCACCAGTTACCATCTTCTTCAAAAATGGGTCGAGTTAGTTCCGTTTCAGCAGTGCATCGCAGGCGTTGATTCGGTCTAAAAGATTTTTTTGCGTCAACTCGTGTGGCACCCATACATCCAGCTTTTTTTGGAATCCAATCTTCTGTAAATGGTTCCAAACGATTTTATGGTCTATACCCAGTTCATGGCCAATCGAGCGAGTGCTCACATACTGGTCTACTTTGATGATTTCAACGATTTTATCGGTTTCCACGACGATATGCCTACCAGTACGGGGTGTATCTTCGACAGCCACTACACCAGAACGAAATCGATCAAAGCAATACTGTGCTGTGCGAATCGTTACAGTATCGGGTCCATAAACTACACGAATTTTCTCGGCCGCCTTCGTTGCAGTTTTATCTCGCAGTTAGTAAAAACGTAAAACATTGTGAAATTCTTGCTTGGTGGACTCCATCTTTGACGCACTATAACTTGAGACTGAAAAGAACAATCACAACACTGTCAAAACGAAACTTGTAGCACAGATCGTCTTTAAATAGCCGTATAGTATGACCCGATGCGATAAGTACAACACAAGATATGTTTAAGTGTTGCCATATATTGACAATATACGACATTTCTTTTTCCCCAAACCAATATATTGTTACAATTTGGTAAGCAAACAGAATTTTATTCGATTTTATTTCCTGCACTACTCTATTAGTTGCTTGAACACACCTAAATTCGGACAAACCAATATCATTTACTCTAGAAATGCCAGAAGAAATGGAATAAGAAAGCAAAATAAAGAAGATAATCGCTTAATGGAAATTACCCATCTCAAAATTCAGTGGAATCCCAAATTGGCTTTTTCTCTATTCAAAAAAACCTAACTGATTGTTCAAAATATGGCATCCGACAAAGTTATTGAGAACCCAAAAACATTCGCTACGATAACTCGTCAGCCAAATACCTTCTCCCTGTTCGTCAACAGTGACGGAAGTTCTTGGACATGAAACTTCATCCGATTTTTTTAATTGTTTATTTTTCTTGGTTAATTGTCTACCTGCGATATATGATCCGTTTGTGTGTCTGTCTGTCTGCTCTTAAGGAATAAGAGCTTTAGAAAACAGGGTCAACCGTGGTTCTTAGGGATGAACCACTATGCTGTATCAAATTGTCACATCAAAGACAAACCAACTGCTATCGATTGGATTTTGATCTGGTAGAAAAGCTGTCTTGTCCAGAATCTAAAGCTCCTGTGTGTGAACCATGCTATCCGGATTTTATGAATTGATGCGTTATCCTATTGGAATAGCCAAATATCACGGAGGTTTTGGAATAAAAATTCATTCCATCCGATTCGCTATCTCAGGTGATCTTTACTGATGAACATAAGATAAACCCGCATGGTATTGCTCCATACTGGACAGAATCACGGAACGAGCCATAGATCTGGAGATTTCGTACATGGATACCAAACGCATCCATCCATCAATAGAAATGTATCAGCGTCAAAATTGTAGTATCCCAATTTTTATTCCCTTTGCTCATATTCGGAAGGTCTTCATTCATCCAACTGATCATCTCATTTCATTTGTTTATGAATTACCTATCATTACCTATGATTTTTGGCTGTTTCTCAATTTTATATTGAATTTTAAAAAATGAAGAAAAAAAATATAAGGATCGAAGACATTAATCAATTATATTTTATTGTTGAATCTTCGATGTGTAGAATTTTGTCAAATTAGAACAGGATGGTCGTATTTCTTCATGAGGATTGTGATTCATACAAAACATGTGACTAGTCGTTATAATATTTTGTAGATCACTCCACACTACTTATTATTCAAAGGCTCCAGTAATGTTTAGAGCTGATGTTGCTTGTCATCTGAGAAATCATTTTCTAAGATATAAATATCTACTGGGAATTAGTTATTGAAGGAACAGACATATTGTGTAGTATCATCATGTATATTTATGTATATTGAGCTATATTGATATAATGTCGTTGATACTACTATATACACATTTCTGACCACGCGCGACACGTCCCTTCTATATGGCAGCAGCCCACGATAAATACGAGACGAAAAGAGATGAGAAAAATGAGAATTCAGTGCGTCGTTGTGTTCCGAAGCATCAAGTCACTGAGATATATTCATATTACTCGATCAAGAAACTTGACTAACTCACAAATTGTGTAATTTTGTTTCCTATTTAAGTTGGTAATTAATTTTGTAACATATCATCGCTTCGACGTATTTAAGTGAGTTGTGAACAACGAATGTTATTTAAACTACATAAATTGGAGATAGACAGTGTTGCAGGTGCTTCATATGCTCATTTAGTTGAAATAGTTATTCCAATAGATGTTCCAAAATAGTCGTTACTTAAAAAACTTGAAAGGAATATGTTGTGTTGATTCGAAAAAATAAAATGTTATTAGTTAATTTGTAGCACAAGTGTTTTTCGTACATTGGAAGGTATTTTCGTCATATACTTTCAATTTGAAGGTTTTTACTCGAGTTATTGATTCTGTGTGATATTAACGATTAGTACTACATAATGTTCAGAGTTTCGATTCAGAATATTACCAATAAGGATTGTAGAAAGCGAAATAAATATCATATGTTTGTTCGGTTGCAATTGTCGCGAGCCTGCACGGTATACAAGGAAATAAAAAAACCGTTTCAGCGTGGTTCTTCTGTTCCCACATGAATAGCTTCGCGCCCACGCATTTTATACCTGCGCGACTTCTTTTTTCTTCAGCGTAGTGATACCGAATTTGATTTTCTCTTGTACGGTCTACGTATAGAAAAATAACTAAAAGCAAAATGTTTTATTTTGATGTATATTGTGTTTCCAGTATGCAAAGTTCGAAAGGTTTCAGGGTTATCTGGGGAATTGAATGACATTGCTCTAAAAGAGACGAAACTTTAGGCGGCATCAAACTTTTTGTTTGTGTCGGCGGAGAGAAGAAATTAGTTAAAGCTGTTGAATCACATCATTTTAAAATTCTCAGGTTATTCAGATTTTTCAAGGCTCCTAAATTTGACCCACAGAAGGAGTGTTAGATTTAAATGTTTAATTAGGTATTTTCATCAATAAACCTTAATTTGGAAGTTTAGAATATCAAATTGGTCGTCGATTATGACATTATAATTATGAGCATACTTGAATGAAAACTAGCACTGGTGCGGTTTGTTATGAGTTATTATTATAATTCACAAGAGTGGTTAATGTATTAAAAAACTCACCGTTTGTTGTGCCCCAAAAAGATAGATGAATCCTTATAGGACAGATTTACTTTAAAATAACGAACTAAAAGTGTATACAAATCATGTTCTGTTTTTAGTGAGTTTGTTGCACGTCCCTGTTGGTTACCGAGAGGAATTTTGATACGTTCAGTTCTTCCCGCCATCATATAATTTGGCTTCGTATTTCTGTTGGGTATACAAGTTGGTGCCACCACATTTATTATCGGATAATATCTAGCTAATCGGCGAATCCGATTTATCGATAAACTTACCCTTAATGTTGGTGCACCCGTGGCCAAGTGGTTAGCGTCTCACGTTATCATACCGGGAGTTCGGGTTCGATTCCCGTTCTGGCCGGGGGATTTTCCGTCAAAGAGATTTCTTTCGACTTGCACTGTGGTCACGCGTATTCTAGAGCTAGCCCCTCGGGATACATTCAAGGCGTGTTATTTGGATTAAGAAATTTCAATTGAGTATTAATAAATGACGCTAGTTAATGCATACATTGAGACGGCAAAAGCCCCTCAAGATACGTAAACGTCATTCGAGAAGAACCTAAAAGTTGAGGCCTCCTCTCTTTCTAACCAATCATAGCACTACGTTGTGGAACAGACGGTAGAGTTGTCTAAATAAATCTCTTAGTCCAATTCTTGGACCTTAATAGAAAAGCCATTTTAGTTCACGTTTCTCAAGAACGATATCCTGATCCATTTTCTGGCGGGATGGCAGTTTTTATGTTGAATATCCAGAACGAAGTTTAAATGAAAAATATTTCAACTATTTATCAAATCAACTCTTTATATGATTTTAATATTAAATCATTTTTACAGCAGTGAAGCGAATATGTGGAAGTTGCTTGTGTTACTATGCATGAGTTTCCTGTTGGACGATGTTTTAGCGTTATCGCTTGATCCTGGTAAGTTGAAAATCACCTAGACATTACAAAACTATGTTACATTCTAAATTGTTTCATTTTCATCCAAAGTTTGTACATAACATCATATATATTTTGATGAGTATTTGTGGTTGTGTTGAATTGCTAACATTCCAGCTGAAACGAATATTCCAAATATTTATTCTTGAATGGTTTGCAACTTAGAAGAACATTGGATAAATTGTACTAGCTAACTGAACAGCTGGTTAACAAAACCTACGGAGTACAAAATGAGAAAAGAATGAGACTGAAGGGTGTTACGATCAAAATTCAGTCAAACAAGAAAGCGAGTAAATTGACGAAATTTTAATTTTAAAAATCAAATTATTTTTCTTTTTGGGATTAAATGAGTTCAAAATATAGAAAACATATTCAGATAAGTTTCCGTGTGATCGAATACGAATTACCAGACTGTTCGTTTAACTCCTGCCATTAGATTTTTTACAGTCACCTTGCCCACTTCTAAATGTTTTCCTTCGGGCTCCGCTTGATCGTTTAAAAACAATGGGAATGATCAGAAAGATAGGACATTGATTGCCGTATGAATTGAAGCCACAAGACGTCGTACGCCGTTTTTTCATGTGCGAACAACTGCTCCAAGGGCATAAAAGAAAGGATTTTTTTTTGCATCGAATCGTTACTGGCGATGAAAAGTGGGCCCATTTGTTTTCCCCTGTTGGGTGTGAACCACTGCGTCCATTATTTTGAATTATTGTGGTATACCCCTTTTTATACTACACTTCAAGCTTATCTACTACTTATTGATGAATGAGTAGACTGAAAGCTATAGCGTGATAGGTGCCAATCAGGAATAATTTGTTTGATAAAATTTATAATCCCTATCGGCGACGCAGGCCAAATTTCCTTGGGCTCCAGAATAGCTTTTTCAAGGTGTTGAAGTCTGCGCCTAGTTAGAGCTCCGCAGTTACAGAGCAAATGTTCCGAGGTTTCGCTTTCGGCATTGCAAAAGCGACAAATATCATCTTGTGCTAAACCTATGTTCTTAAGATGGTATTTACACGGGCAGTGTCCTGTTACAAGACCAGTGAATGTGCTGAAGTCTTTCTTATTAAGGCTTAGTAGCTGTTGAGTAATTTGGGGCCATTACGATAATCCTAAACGTCGGGCAACGTATGGATACCCCGGCCATGCATCAACATCGACGACTGCGCGGAATATTCATGGCCAGAAGTTTATGCTGTCTATTCGGTGGGACCAGCTGGGTGTGCACCCGTGGTCGAGTGGTTAGCGTCTCACATTATCATGCCGGGTGTTCGGGTTCGATTCCCGTTCTGGCCGGGGGATTTTTCGTCAATGAAATTTTCTCCGACTTGCACTGTAATCACGCGTATTCTAGAGCTTGCCCCTTGTAATACATTCAAGGCGTGTTATTTGGCTTAAGAAATCTCAACTAACTATTAACAAATGACGCTAGTTGAATACATACGATGAGACGGAAAAAGTTCCACAGGGAACGTTAACGCCATTCAAGAGAAGAGCTGGGTGTGATGTACTATGAGCTGCTAAAAGCGAATGAAACCATTACGGGGGACTACCGACGACAATTGATGCGTTTGAGCCGTGCTCTGAAGGAAAAAAGGCCACAATACGAGCAAAGACACGATAAAGTTATTTTGCAGCACAACAATACTCGGCCGCATGTCACGAAACCGGTCAAAACATAATTTGAAACGATTATATTTCGTTGCAACACAAACAGTTAGAATTTCAACAAGATACATTCATACATTGTAGAATACTTAGAATGTACAACGTCAATTTCCTTCTAAAAAGTTGTTTGCTTGTTTACTGTGTTTAAATATGATAATTTCAACTGCCAGTTTCTATGAGGTCATTTCAAAATTCATAAGTATTATCAATGAAAAATTCAAAATGATCGACTGATTCACATGTTAATAATTGGAAACTTTGCCATTTCGGCTAATAACCTGGAAAATTCGTGTTGGCATACTATTTACCAGATTCTGCTGAACGGATTTCTCGATATTTTTTCCATGTTTCCAAAATTGCGACCTCGAGCTCTTCGATCGTGGTGTACCGCTTTCCCTCAGTGTAGATTCTGCGTACAAGGATCCTCTTAAGATTTTCAACAGGATTCAAGTTTGGAGAGCCGCCGAACCGCCAAGCTCAAAAAAAAATAAGTTTCTGGACCTTAACCCATTGCTTAGTTTCCTTGCTGGTATGAATAGTAGCATTGTTTTGCTGGAATGTGATATCCACACAAAAACAGTAGGAGAGAGGATTTCAGAACATGTATGTGATCCTTGAATGATGTGAAAGCTATCTTGAGCTTTCTGATTACTCAGAACTCTGCCCAAACAATTAGCGGGAAGGCTTCTGGAGATTATTCTTCCCCATCAGTAGGACATTTTCGTATCCAATTTTGGATGCGCACGCAACAGAAAATGTTTCGCATCGCGAAAATCATATAATTTTCAATCGATTATTGCTTAGTCGCTGAAAGTTTCAAACTCAGAGAGTTCCTTCGCCTCTAGTTTGTCTACCAAATTGCCATCGTAAACCTCGTAAACCTTCTCTCGATTCAATCACGGATAAAATGCATACTTGAGCGATATTCTGGTGGTGAAACGAATTCATTTTTCGTGAGGATACCGACTGGACAACATCGTTGCTGGACGAGCTGGACTGCGAGGGATCGAGAGACCTGAAACGCATTCAGTATGTTTCGAACTGTGAGAGAGCGCAGAAGAGCCGATCCATCAGGAGGAGAAGAGAAGACGACCAAGAGAGTACCAGTATCGAAAATTGGTTCCATTTGATGCATCGGAGCACCGCCACACACACACTTTTGCATAGATGTTGTTATGACTTTATTTATACCAATTGTTTCTTTTCATATCCGCACATGGGCTCACCAATCAAACCATCCGGCAATTACTCATTTCAGGTCCACATAACATCAAACTGGTTCTTTTCAGGACTACTTCTCAACTTTGAAAGAGTTCAATTGAAGTTTTCTAAATATATAAATGATAATTTCATACATATACTCATCCGCTCACAGATTTACAAGAAGAACTTTCACCGACCTTGCAATTTATTCATTCGTCCATAATTGAGAATTGATTCAGACGCAACTTCAAACAAATGGTCACTAAAGCAACGATCACCCTTGTGGTTATACCACAGATATGACCCACTTCCTGTTTTGTCTTTCGTCAGTGAAGATAACCTATACATTGAAGAACTTTTCGTTATGGTATACAGCAAAATGTATTCTTTTGGAAACATTGTTTGTCACAACATACCATTCCCCACTGTCGGTTCATGTGAACTTTGGTAAAACTTAGACTTTTTTTGCATTAAGATATCGAGCAGCTGCTCCATGGTATATTTTTCCGTCGATAGAAATTTGCTGTTCATTTCTCCCTGTTGTTGTGGTTGCGCAGCATAGGGCAGGGAGATTCTGGTCCTCGGATCCAATTGACTTGGACCAGCCGATGGAGAAGCATTAGAAGTAAACTCAGACGTCTTCCGATGTTAGATGAAGATGAGGAGCTTTTACTTTTTAAGCCCTTTTTATGTGAGGATTTTTTACAAAAACTTGAAGAATTGTCACCCGAGTAACATTTAAATTGAAATATTGCTTTATTTTCATAAGCGATTTTGAGGTATTCGAAGCTGTTCTAACTATTTCCCGCTTATCCCGGTCAGAGAGCTTCGATTTACGCGGTGCTCTCTTTCTCTTTTTCTTATTCGCCAAATAATTGAGCATTACTTGATGGGATCGTCCAATCCGACGAGCAATTTCTCCCATACCAACATTTTCTTGGTGAATTTCTGTCAGCAATTTTCTCTTCGGAATTTTCCAGATTTATTGATCAAAACAACTAGAACAACGGAAAATGTAACTGCTTTTATAGAAACTTAAAATACAAAAATATTTGTTTACGCTCAGCACATGCACACACACATAAAAATCATACAGTGTATGGTAGTCACCAATACCAATACACTAGAATATAAATTGAAGTATTGTCTGTTTACAATGACACATAGCATCTGGTCTTATAGAAGTTGGACAGAGTATATTGTGAATGGTAAACTCTATGATACGCGTGACCACAGTGCAGGTTGGAAGAAATTCCTTCGGCAAAAAATCCTCCCGAACCGAACGGGAATCTAACCTGAACCCTCGGCATGATAATGTGGGACGCTAACCACTCGACCACGGGGAACCTTTTGACGTAGAACTACGTCTTTCATTAAGAGTGCCAAATCAGAAAACAGGTCACGTTTTTATGAAATAAAGTTAACGTTAACAACTATTTTTGCCGTGAACGGATTTTGGCCATTTACATACTAAACGAATCGGAAATACTGTAAGATTTGTTTGATATGTTATACATTAGAACCCCCTGATTTGTAAATGGTTAAAATTCATGAAAACTTTAAGCGTTTCTATTTTCCCCTACCTTTGTTCTGTCCATTTGTGTGCTTTTCCGAACAGAGCTGTCAATAACGAGCAACTTATCGACCACCAACGGAGGGGAAATCGTAGGATTTAAAGTCTCCGTGAACAAAGGAAAAGTAGAATAATGAAGGGGAATACTTGCCTAGAGTATAAACAGTGGATCTCGCTGAAGCAAACTTCCATTCGGCATCGGACTGTTGAGCAATCCAGTTCACTTTGCTTTCGCTGCGCTTCGATCTAAGATTGGATCCCACCAGTGGTAATCCAACTTGGATATCGTCGTGTGATTTTTGACGTAGGACTACGTCTTTCATTTCTATACCGGGGTGTAAAATCAAAGTTTCGAAAACGAAAGCGAGATTTTGAGCGTTAATAGCTCCTAAACAACTGAACGAAATGGTATGATAAACACTTCATTCGAAAGATAAAATGTCTACGCGTTATATACTTGTTAATTTTTGATCCAAAAACTTGTTTCAATAGTCTTAAAATTGCTTTCAAAACAGGCTATTGAAATCACCAATCGGTATATAAGCGAGCGGCGCTCGGAAATCCACTCAGTTCTAATTGAACAGCGATTGGAGCATGTTGTCGCTGTTGCGGTGAAGCTCTTTATTTATCATGAAAGCGCGGATGAACGGTGTCACCAAGAGCCTGTTTGTGCACCCTAGGCCAGAAGGGAATCTATCAGGAGGAGAGTGATGCCACAAACGATTCCCTGGGAAGACATCGCTACACACACATACACGCGCGGCTATTAACAGGTGGTTATCGAGTTGGCATTAACCACTGGTGGGCTTCCAGTGTGTGGAAATATCTAATCGTTACTGAAAATAATCTGCCAGTTCCTTTGGGAATTTTCAAAATATATTCATGTGAAAGAGTTTAATTGAATGTTTTCTATCCATGTAACACTGTGACCAAATACATTTGGTTTTGTGGTTTTTCAATCAATCGCAATTAACAGGATAGCTTCAGAAGATTATTCTTCCCCATCAGTAGGATATTTCCGTATCCAATATTGTATGCGCCCGCAATCGATTATTGCTCAGTCGCCGAAAGTTCCGAGCTCAGAGAGTTCATTCCCCTCTAGTTTGCCTTCCAAATTGCCATCGTAAACCACACCTTCTCTCGATTCAATCACACACAAAAAGCATACTTAAGCGATATTCTGGTGGTGAGACACACAAGGTGCTACTGACATTCAACCGATTCGGTCGTGTTTTTGGCGCCCCTTGGAAAAGAGTATAGAAAAATAGGAGTTTTCTGCTTACAGCCTTTCTTAAGGCTTATTATATGTGCTAACAAGATTTTGTAACAGCTTTGCAGAGCAGCAGAAGGACAAAACCATCATAAGGATTACATATTGCCGCAACGGCAGTTAATTTCTCGTTCTCCCACATCTCTTCCATCATCCGTTGCATCTATTTAACGGCGAAAAAGGGGCGCGGTTTTTAGCGTTCCCCACGCTACTTTTTGCAGGTTCCAGAACGTTCTCGCGGCAGTGATTAGGGGTTTTTCACGTTGCTAGCGTTTGTGTTTTGGGACATGAAAAGTGAGTGCGATAAGTAGTTGGGAAGAAAAGTGAAATAGGAAAATAAAAAGAAAATTAATGTGAACTATTTCTAGGAAAATAGTCTGATAGGCTGAAGATCATAAGTATAAAAGTGAAAGTAAGGACACTTACTGTTTGTGCTCTTGTGCTTATTTCGTGTGTTTTCTCCCAGTGAGGGCTTTTTCCTGGTCACATCCAGAAGTATTAGCCTTTCTCACAAGTGTTCTAGTGAACAGTTTGACCATTTTGCCGGCTATACCCTGGGTATAGCCAGGCGACAAAATGCCTTCCAGTAGCTCCGGGCCTCCAGGAGGCTGAGCTACCAATCTGTATCAGGGGAAGACTACCAGGCCGCCCCTCCCAAGGTGGATTGATCCGGAGTGTGTTCCTCTGGAAATTTTACTTCTTCGAGCTAAAGGGGACAATGTCCTCCCCACCAACCCGTTTACTGTCAGCAAAACGATCAACAGTGTGATCAAATCATCTTTAATTGAGGCCAGACCTCAAAGAGACGACAAAAACAGGATCCAATACATCCTTCCAGTACGAAACCAGGAACATTTAGGTAAGCTTCTTGAAATTACTAAATTGATTGACAACACTCCAATTGAGATAATTAGCCATCCGGTACTCAACCAACGCAAATGCGTTGTCACTTGCCGTGATGTTTTAGATTTAACCGAGTCTGAACTGGCAAAGGAGCTTGCAGATCAGAAAGTGATCAACGTCAAGCGAATTACCAGAAAAGATAATGATGCAATTATACCAACTCCGACGCTTATTTTGACAATTCGTGGAACAGTAATCCCCGAATTTATCTACTTCGGTTTCATTCGTGCTGGGACAAGGATTTTTTATCCAAATCCCATGCAATGCTTTCAATGCTTCCGCTTTGGACACACCACTAAACGGTATAAGCGTGACAATCCACTATGCATTAATTGCGGCCAAGAGCACCAAATAAAAAAGTCAGGAAATAAAATTTGCAAATCTTCTGCATATTGTGTCAACTGCAAGGGTAATCATTCCTCTTCTAGTAGGATGTGCCCAGTATGGATAACTGAAAATAAAATTACCAAAATACGTATTGACCAGGGAATTTCCTACAATGAAGCCCGAGAAATCTTCAATTTCCAGAATAATGAAACTACCTACTCCAGTGTCCTTAAAGACAGACTGGACATTGCTAAATATGCTGTTGGCGGCTGCACACAGTGCAAATGCCAATGCACTTCTAATAATTCCCCTCAGGATGAGAGCCCATCCGTCCATTCCGAAGATGAATCGGTTAACTCAAATGAAGAATCGGAAGAAGATTCGGAAGTATCAGAAGATGAAGAAGAGGAACAGAAAAATATGGAAACCGAAGAAGAACAGAATAGGAAAACTAATGAGGATTCAGACAATTCAATGGAATATATAGAAATAAAGAAAAAGAATAAAAGGAAAATTTCGAACAAGGGAACATCTTCAGAAGAACATAAGTCTTCTGATGAGGAAAATAAACAAACTAAAGAAAGTCAAAGGAAACGTACACGAAACGAACATACAACTGAAAGAACCAACACTCACAACAACCAAAACACACACGCTAGCAATAGACACTCACACACTAATAATCAACAATCACAGGCTGACAGTTCAAGCCAATCTACTCCAACCAAAAATAACATCAACACTAACAACACTCACAACAGGAAAAATTCTAGCCCCCCAAAGGGTAATAATAGAACAAATAAATAATTTCTTTCATTAAACCTACGCTGTAATCATTACATTATTATAACCTTTACTTTTCAGCATTCTTACAACAATTCTACGATTATCTTAGTTAAATTGAGAGGCCAGGAGTTATCATCCGCTTTATTATTGAAGAGGGTAGAGCGGATGATGCTCCAAATCTCTCATGCTAGATATATGTTATCTATTTCTCACCATACTTTCCATCAAATCGAAAGACCTGGAGCCACCGCCTTATTGAGGGAGAGGTAGGACCGAGGGCGGTCTCTAGGCTTTCACTCATCTATATTATATTTAATCGCATTATTTCTTTAAATAACTTTCACATCATAATCGTAGGACCGGAAACCGACTCTCACCTTATTTTTGGAGATGGTAGGGTGAGTCGCGGTTCCTAGTCTAATATTATATTTTCTCTAAAGGCCGGGAGTTGTCCTCCATTTCACTCAGTGGGATTGATGGCGATTCCTGACACTCAATACTTTTTAAATACATATAAATATGTGTATGTGTATACATATATAAAAGAAAATAAAATTAAATAAAATATATATACATGTAAAAAAATTAATAAATTACTAACAAATGCCAACTAACTAATTTACAATTTCAGAAGCCATACCTATCCCACTCCTTTCCTTCCTATCCTCCTGAGAAGGGCCTTTTTGTTTTTTTGTTTTTGGAGCACGCCTTTCGCTGGGTCACTTGTGCTTCGTTACCGCTTTGGTCTTCGGATCATTAAATACTTACTTCCCTTTACAGCTTATATTAAATATCTTATGAAGCATAGGATCCCTTCCTACCTTCTTCTTGACTCGAAAATCGAGCGGACAGATCTGATGGATGTTATTTTGTTTTTGGTTTCCCTTTTCGCCAGTCCCCTCTGGGCTGGTCTTATTGTGGCTCTTCACTGGGCTAGAGGCGAATGAACTGCAAAGTTTAAAGCCTCTTAAAAACAAAGAAGAAGAAGAAGAGTGAGACACTTTCATTTTTCGTGAGGACATCGACAAGACAACATCGTTGCCTAACGTGCTGGAGGAGGTGGACGGCGAAGGATCGACACATACACGCGCAGAACTCTTTCCGTTAGGATGCCATTCAGCATCGAGAAAGTTCCGGAAAGATCTAATCATTGCTGGAAAATAATCTGCCAGTTCCTTTGGGAATTTTCAAAATATATTCATGTGAAAGAGTTTAATTGAATGTTTTCTATCCATGTAACACTGTGACCAAATATGTTTCAATCAAGTGCTATTAACAGGTGGTTATCGAGTTGGTATTAACCACTGGTGGGCTTCCAGTATCGAGGAAAATGTGGAAATAACTAATCGTTGCTAAAAATAATCTGCCAGTTCCTCTGGGAATTTTCAAAATATATTCATGTGAAAGAGTATAATTGAATGTTTTCTATCCATGTAACACTGTGACCAAATATGTTTCAATCAAGTGCTATTAACAGGTGGTTATCGAGTTGGCATTAACCACTGGTGGGCTTCCAGTATCGAGGAAAATGTGGAAATATCTAATCGTTACTGAAAATAATCTGCCAGTTCCTTTGGGAATTTTCAAAATATATTCATGTTAAAGAGTTTATTTGAATGTTTTCTTTCCATGTAACACTGTGACCAAATACATTTGGGTTTGTGGTTTTTCAATCAATCGCGATTAACAGGATAGCTTCAGAAGATTATTCTTCCCCATCAGTAGGATATTTCCGTATCCAATATTGTATGCGCCCGCAATCGATTATTGCTCAGTCGCCGAAAGTTCCGAGCTCAGAGAGTTCATTCCCCTCTATTTAGTTTGCCTTCCAAATTGCCATCGTAAACCACACCTTCTCTCGATTCAATCACACACAAAAAGCATACATAAGCGATATTCTGGTGGTGAGACACATTCATTTTTCGTGAGGACATCGATAAGACAACATCGTTGCCTAACGTGCTGGAGGAGGTGGACGGCGAAGGATCGACACATACACGCGCAGAACTCTTTCCGTTAGGATGCCATTCAGCATCGAGAAAGTTCCGGAGAGATCTAATCATTGCTGGAAAATAATCTGCCAGTTCCTTTGGGAATTTTCAAAATATATTCACTCGAAAGAGTTTAATTGAATGTTTTCTATCCATGTAACACTGTGACCAAATATATTTCAATCAAGTGCTATTAACAGGTGGTTATCGAGTTGGCATTAACCACTGGTGGGCTTCCAGTATCGAGGAAAATGTGGAAATATCTAATCGTTACTGAAAATAATCTGCCAGTTCCTTTGGGAATTTTCAAAATATATTCATGTGAAAGAGTTTAATTGAATGTTTTCTATCCATGTAACACTGTGACCAAATATGTTTCAATCAAGTGCTATTAACAGATGGTTATCGAGTTAGCATTAACCACTGGTGGGCTTCCAGTATCGAGGAAAATGTGGAAATATCTAATCGTTACTGAAAATAATCTGCCAGTTCCTATGGGAATTTAAAATTACATTCATGTGAAAAAGTTTATTTTAATGTTTTCTATCCATGTAACACTGTGACCAAATACATTTGGTTTTGTGATTTTTCAATCAATCGCAATTAACAGGATAGCTTCTGAAGATTATTCTTCCCCATCAGTAGAATATTTCCGTATCCAATATTGGATGCATAAAACCATGTGCCTCCAACGTAACGCTCTCATTTTCGAAGTCCCCCAAATATTCATTCATTCAGAATGAATTCAGATTCAACTTCAAACAAATGATCTCTAAATCAACGATAGTCCTACGTCACCCTTACGGTTATACCATAGATATAACCCACTTCCTGTTTTTCTGTTCGTTTTTCGCGTTATTCGTATCGTGTGTTTTTCTTTCCGCGTCATAAATTGGACGCTTCGCGTAGTGTGTGATGAGCAAGAAGAAGAGGAAGGCAGGCTCGAGCCCTGCAAAAAACGAACGCATTGACAGGGCAATAAAATTTCGAGACAAGCGTCATCTAATGATGCACGCGATGGCGATTTCGGCGCGTCGGTCGAAAATGCAAACGCAGTTACCCAGGCAGCAACCAAAATCAAGTTCCCCCCGCTGGTGGCGAAGGCGGTCGCTCTTGACAAACTCATCAGCGAATTCGCATCGATGGGTGTTACATCAGAGTACAAGCTGTGTGGCATTATTCAGTCTTTTTCCAAGCAGTTATCATTGTTCGTTTTCCGTCATCATAAGGGCTTCGTTGGTGCCTTTGAGAATGCATCAATGCATTAATCTGACGTTATGGCGAAGCAGGTGTTAAGGTTGTGTGCCAAAAAAATTATTTGGCGAATACCAAGCATTTTGAATGTCTTACTGGAATGTTATAAGTTATTTGAATTCGCGTGCCAGTCGCAAAACTGCCTTCAACTAGGATTGCATTTGCGCTAATATTGATCATAATGAAGTATTGCTACTATTTTCGAAGCTGTTATTAACAAAAAGAGTTTATTTCGCTTATTTAGTCACCAAGAAAGTAAATGTCGTTCTGGAATTTTGTATGTGATTAGGTTTCGCTTGCCAGTAACAAAACTTCCTCCACTAAGGGTGACAGCTGCGCTTCTCTCAAGCATGAGAAAGTAAATAAAACTTTTCTGAAGGCCAGTAATACAGAACAGAAGCGTTTCTTTTGAGAATAGCACAAAATGATGAGAAGTGTTTATATTTCTGGTAGTTTCAAGCCACCAATGTATGGCTCTGAATGCATGCTATGGCGAACGCTTGTTTGGCGCCTGGTTTACGTTGTACGAACGATGCCTAGAGGTGCGATTCCTTTGAGGCAATACTAAATAACATGTAATATGATACTTGATACTTGCAACGGTTGTCATTGTTGTTGTTGTTTCCATGCGGTGCCAAAGATATATTGATGTAGTTATAAGATGTGGAATAATGGTGCTGGTGCAACATGTATATAATCGACTGTAGCCGAGTCTATGTAAATTGCGAAAAAGGCCACCGGAATAGCGTTCGAGGTAAATTTCCAATGCATTGACATGAAATAAATTGCGACATACGATCAGCTAGTGTATTGTTTTGCGAGGGCAAGAATGAATCATCAATCAAATGATCAAACTGATTCTACAATGAAAAAACCGTTCCAGAGATTATTCTATTAGGCAGTTGTTTCTAAAATTTCACAGCATTATAGAATAATATCCGAAGGTAAAAACAAGCGACTTATTAAAAAATAACAGGGTAGTTCTTCGTCACAATGCGGTCGTATCTTGGACACAACCTATATTTTTTTTTTAAATAACGTTTATTGTTAGAACTGTTTATTTTATTTTAGGTTTATTTTAGCCACAGTTTCTTTTTTCGAATTGCCTCTCCCTTGCTTACCCATGTAATTGTTATCTGTAAGATTAATTTAGTCTTGCCTTATCTACTTTCAAAATAATGTAAAAGATGATTTCTCATCTATGAAGCAATTTCAGCATAAGGTGTAGGAAATAGGATAAATCATTTATTGTGGATCATACAGACGACGTCTAAGTGGTAACATATAATTTTTATATGTACTAATAATAATAAACATCTTATATTTGTATTCAGAATTTTCAAAAGGTCAATATTCATTATTATACGGAGATGATTCACTCAAATGTTTTCATAGTTTATGACTTGTACGTTCCTCAATGCTCGATATACGAGCAGCAGAGCAGGATGATAAGAAAGATAGATACTGGAAAGTTTGTTTGAGTTTTTCTATTTTTTCTAATTTTTTGATTTTTGGTTTCTTATTTTCAGTTGCCTCTAATGAACTTGATCAATATATTAAAAATGACTTCATTATCTCACTTAGACACATTCGGTAAGTTGTTGTTTATCATTATTATGATTTTACATGAAATTAAGACATGTGCAGATTATAAAGGGTGTTAGGTAGTTGACCCGGAATCTTTCAGGAGCTGATAGAGAATCTCATTTGATGAAAAAATCCTTCGCATATGGTCGAATTTCAACTATAAAAATAGTTACTGAATATGTCTTGTAATGGTTTGCAAAAATAAAAATTACTTATCTACCTAACTTTTTTATCTAACATTGTATCCTTTTGGGCTTATACTATCCGTTTAACGTTGCTAGTTTATTAATCCCTTCCGAATAATAGGATTTGATCAAATCTGAAAAATAGTCATTCGTTTTTGCAATCTAGTTTATCATCCATTTTTGGAAGAAAATAATTAAAAACGCCTAAAATAACACTAACTTATTTTAATTATAGCCAGCTTAAGGCAAACAAAGCCCGATACAGGATAAGTTCAATAGCTCTCCCATAGTCGAGGATGATGATGATGATGTTGGATTAAAGAGGCTTTAAACTTTTCAGTTCATTCGCCTCTAAATTCCTGGACAACCAGGTACCATTCTTTATAGTTATTTACAAATTACGATTATATTGCAGGCCAAGAAGAAAATTTCGGTTATCTATTGAAGCACTTTTTATGATTGACTTTCCGTTCGCACAAAATAAGTTTACATTTTATCTCGACCGGAAAGGAAAAAGAGGTATGATAAAATAACACATTATAACTAAAATTGAAATAAAACTTAAACTTGAAATTTTTATATTACGATGATGACCCAAGTAACTGTTGACGTAAACTCGAACTCGAAGTTGTACTCAAAATACATGGAGATACCGGGGATGAATGAGACTACAACGATACGCTCGCTAGCTATTCTATTTGGACAAAATGCATTGACTCTTTATATCGATTGTAAAGAAAGCGCGAAATTAGATTTAGATATCAATATATCTAAACTGTATACAAACCAGGATGAGCCCGTTGCAAAATTGGTGAGTAATGCGTATTATATTGTAATCTTCAATAAGTCCTTGTTGACTTTTCGGGTAAATTAAAGCCTAAATACTGTAAATAATTTGTGACAATGTTTACATTTCGTTGAAAAAACATACGAACACTGCTTGAAAAAATTAAAGCTTGCTTAGAGTTCACTACCATCGAAAATAACATGCACGAAGTTTTCATAATGTTACATCATTCGAAGATTTATTCAATATACTATAAACAAATAACGTTGCAATTATCATCTTATCTTCTAGTTCAGGGAACGCAAATACCCGCTGCATTTAGATTCATCGGTTGAGAATGCTCTTTCTAGAACGAACTGTCAGAATCTGTCAAAGAACAAAACTGTAAAAAAATTGGGATCAGTTGGGAAAATTCTCAAAAAATCAATTTATGAACAAGGTAAGTTTAGATATTTCTGTTCGAACCGTGATTGCTATCCTATTTAACTATTTTCAAAAATGTTTTTCAATTCAATCATCCTAACGAACAAACCGTAAAAATATTTTTTTAAAGAAAGCCATTGGCGTAATTTTTATTATTTACGTCAAAGAAACCCCAATGGTCAACATTTCCCCCTGACATTAATTTTATACCCGCATACGCAATCGTATTTTACATCCATATAAAGAGCAACGAAAATTTGTTTTGTAGTAGTTACCCCATCAATGGACGGTGAATTGTCTACCCAACGAACTTATACATTTATCAGGTATGCTATAAAGGTTCTCGCGTTAGTATTAGTAAATAGCGAGCAAAATAGCGCAAATACACCGCACGCTATTTAATGCGTGTAAGTAATTTTCGTGTACGATACCGTGCCGATTTTTGGACGAAAGATTTTTAACTCCTCTGGTACAGATTAAAATATGGCAACACTGGTTGGGAGATTATTATTCAGTTGACTAGAATCATCATTTAGGTTTTCTTCATCGGTGAGATCACCCATCTGATCCGGCGGAAGATAATTCGGTACTTACGTATTAGCGTCACCGGATCCGAAATACAACAGATAGCAGTTTTAAAATGATGACTGGATTTCGGCCGATGACCTTAGCTGTGAGTACGTCCAGCAAACAGATGAAACTGCTTCTTTGACCATCTCGGGGGTGTATAACAACTACACATGAGAATTCTGTTGGTTTTGTCGATCACGAGACCTGTGAGCTCTCGAACACTTCTTGAATGGGATACCTTCCCATCACCAGTATTGCCGCCATCCCTGCTTTATCCGTCACCCAGTTACCGTTATCGCGGGAACTCGATACGGTTCTGCGATCATTGCAACGTCACACTTAGTGTCCGTTGTTGGCTGGCACAGTAGTTGCTGTGCTTTGATTGAGTAGGATAAAGATGTTGACAAAGAAGACAATTTTGATGTAGAACTTGAAATATAAAAGTTAGAGGAAAAAACCCGTTTTTTCATGGTCACCCTAATGCAACTTAGATTGGAAGATAGGAAGATATTTATTCTCTAGTCGAAAACTATCTTCGACAAAGTTATTACATTTGATGGAGCGATTTTTAAAAGTTTTCAAAAATAGGGTGACTAAAATTTCAGGTGAAATAAAAAAATCTAACTCTCTTATCTTCATAGATAGAGATAAACATAGTTCGACAAAGGTAGCCCTAGTTATTTTAAACAACTTGATAGAACAAAGCTTCTTTGCTTTGCTTTGCTTTGCAAGCGCTTTTTTCCTAAGTTGCATTAGGGTGACTGTGGAAAAAGTGGGTTTTATTGCTCTATATATTTATTGCTTTTTATATTTCAAGTTCTACATCAAAATGGTTTTCGTACGACTTTTAGAGCTTATAAAGACTCAGGAAGCAGGAAGACAAAGTCGAAGAGGATACAATAACCAATAGTTTCTTCCTTGGATAATGAAGACACAAGGTGTTAGTTTAAACTACATATAATTTACATTGGTACAGATTACATATATTTCACAATATTACAACATAAATCATTCACATAGTATTTGACACGTATTGTATCCCGCGGTGGACCGAACTGGACTGATCCTACTTCTCAGCATTCAATTGCTCTTTGCTATCGCTGCTTTTTTTGTTCAACATGCGATGTTTTCTCCGACGATCGAGCTTCGGCGGAATGATAAAATATTCACCACCGCATCATAGCGGGGAGCGATAACCCAATTGGAGCGAACGGTAAATCGTTTGTTTTCGCTCCGTTCCACTCTGGTACATGAGGAGATCGAATACATATTACCGCTATTTGTTGATCGTCAGCTGTTTTTTTCAGGGGTACGACTAAAACGTCAAATCCCTCATATTGCCAGTGTACCCAATATTGCTGCGGTTCACTGACATTTTGGTTCAATCAATTACTGTTGTTCACAACTCGGTCCGGTTATATAATCGAATAGTGTATAACTTTAAACTCCATGTTAAATGTGAACACCTCCATGTGAAACCGAAATATGAAAATCGCTCATGCAGTTAGAATAAAGCAGCGCATTTTTCGATTTCGATCCTCGTAAATGATATGTTGATAAACAAATGACGCCATATTTATATTGATTTTGGGTAGCCTATATTCAATTGATGTCTAACCCCTGGTTTTTCCCCGTTATAATGTCTACTCTATTCTGGAAATCCAGACAGTTGATTGTTTGGGGATTTCCTGGATCAGGGATGTATTAAGGATGTTCGTGCTACTCCCAAACAGAAATTATCTATAGATCATTACAAATGAAAGCAATCGACCTCGAAAACATATGAAAACGCCGAAAATGAAGATTGCTTCAGGATTTTTTTTCGAAACAAGAAGATGGGAACTAATATTCAATTGATAGCGATATACTGAGATTTTTTCAAATACATAACATTAAATTCATTTCAGATGAGAGTAGAAGCGCATATGAAAAAAATAAAAAAAGGGACGTTCGTAATTGGTATAGAGGCAATGAGAAATACCGAGACGAACGTTTGGAAACAAGGAATTTCAATAACAGAGGAGATATACCAATACTCCATGGCGATTGTGACGGTAGTACTAAATTGATCAATGTTTTTCACGTAAATTATTTTGTTTTTCTTATTAAAGAAAATTTAATAAAATCTCTTAATGATTTGACTGCGCTGGTTAAAGAAATTCGCGAAGAGGTCAGACGGCAGAGAGAAGAAATTCAGCATCTCAGAAGTTTAATTGAAAATTGCGCTGGCTGTCAGAAAACGCCTGTGCAATTGCATTATGAAACGTGTCAACACAATAATCCATGTTTCCCAGGTAAGAATGCATTATTTGCGAAAAATATGAATAAATGCTTATTATATCTAAATAATATGTAGGTGTACATTGCTACGATACCCAGACAGGAATCAGATGTGGGCATTGCCCACAAGGTTACGTAGGAGATGGCATAAACTGCAAACCTGGAGTGACCTGTGCTGATAAACCATGCTTCCCGTAATTATTATTTCGATATACATTAACTACTATTGACAGAAAAACGGCTTCTAAACCGCCCTGAGTCAAAGAAAATGCAAATCATTCATTAACCTATCCTTCACAAGTGCTTAAAAACGCAACGAGGACCTTACATAACATATAATGTAATTTTGTTCTTCTTGAATAATTATGAAAAAGTCCTCTCCAGAGGTTTGAGAATTACAAAAAAATGAACATTATAACCACATCTTCGTTCTCAAAAAAATAACGAACTGAAAACAGAAACAATCAAAACGTACTGAGCTGCACGAAACTGAATGCCTGCTTGAGTGAAGAATCTATTTTGTGGTAAGATATAACATAAAAACATTTGTTTCATTGAACAATAATTAATGGCACACTGAGTACTCTGTATAACCTATGCTCACTAAAATTTGTTTACACTATTCCACTGCGCTCTTCGGGTAAATTTGCATTCCGTTTTTAAAAATGTGAAAGTGCATTATAGCAAATTTTCAAACGAATTTTCTTTGCGTTGATGCTTCAAAAAATTCGAATTAGTTAGTTGAATTCGATGAATCGGAATTGAAACAACACTTCTTACCCGCATTAAATGGTCATGGTTCTACAACCAACTCTCATAGACATAATTTATCAGAATCAATTACTCCCAACACAGACTGCACAAAAAAATGTCTTCACGGCAGATAGGAATTGAGAAAATGACCAATCATGTTCATGCACTTAGAGTCGAGGCTCGGCAATAGGTCAGCATAATAATTCTCACATGCGAAGTTTGGCTCCATTTGCTTGATTAGTTATCGAGTTATGTAGAAATTTGTGTTTCGTTTGTATGCCAGCCACCGCCTTAGAGAGGCGGTGACTTACATAACATATAATGTAATTTTGTTCTTCTTGAATAATTATGAAAAAGTCCTCTCCAGAGGTTTGAGAATTACAAAAAAATGAACATTATACCACATCTTCGTTCTCAAAAAAATATCGAACTGAAAACAGACTTTACCGTTGAAACGTTTCTTGCCTCCTAAAACTTTCACATGCCAAATTTTGCTCCATTTGCTTGATTGTTTTTCGAGTGTTTGATTTGCATAACCTCCACATGCCAAATTTGGTTTCGTTTGCTTCATTAGTTCTCGAGTAACGTAGAAATTTGTGTTTCATTTGTATGGCAGCCCCCTCTTAGAGAGGGAGGAGGAGTCTCGAACTGTCATAAGAGCCTTCCCTGCCCCTAAAAACCCCTACATACCAATTTTCAGAAAGACAGACAGAAATCCATTTTCATACGAAGGCAGTCCGATAAGTACTTAGCCTATAAAAAAAAACAAACAATTTTAAGAAAGGCGATTTATTTCTCAACATAGTCTACTTTTAGCGCGACACACTTGACCCAGCGATACTCCAACTTCTTTAATCTATCTGAAAAATACGTTTTCTCGAGGTCTGGAAATCAGGCCTCCGTGGCGACGATGAAATTTCTGCCCGGCGAGTGACTTTTTCAAGTTTGGAAACAAAAAAAGTCGCTCGGTCGGATCTGGAGAATACGGTGGAACAGTTCGAGGTGCAATTCGACAAATTTGGCTGT
Organism: Toxorhynchites rutilus septentrionalis; assembly: GCF_029784135.1. Taxonomy (NCBI): domain Eukaryota; kingdom Metazoa; phylum Arthropoda; class Insecta; order Diptera; family Culicidae; genus Toxorhynchites; species Toxorhynchites rutilus. Next base: position 191,939,542 of record NC_073746.1, read on the forward strand.
GGCGATGGCGGAATTTCCATTTTTTCCATTTTTCTAAAATCCGCGGACACGCCCGCTTCCACACACGGTCAAAACAAAGCTACGAGCCCGATTCGGCTGAAATTTTGACAGTAGCCTTTTATGAGAATGTACTACAAGATAAATAATCTCTCTTGCGATACAGACACCATCGGGTGATGAGACTAAGTACATATCGGACCGCCCTCGTTTATATAGATAAGAGTTCAAATTACAGCGCTCTTATTGTGGATGTGTTGATCCAATCTCCTTTGCCATGGAGGCTCACGCCATCCACGGAGATGCTGCGCGCCCTTGGCCTTATTTGGCGTTATTCCAAAATTTTAGCGGTCGCCACAGTCGCAAAGAAAATTTTGCGTTGCAGCTCCTTCTTGTTCTGTTCTTAGCATCAACCAGAGGAAGAACGTGCTCGTTCATCATCTTACCTGCACTTGTCAGCCTGCGCGAATGTTTTAATTTAAGGATCCTGGGGTGCGGAAGAGAACACTGTGAGTATTCGAGAGTGACCGTTCATGATGTTCTTCAAAGCCGAAATGGGCGCGATGATTATGGCCGCTACTTCCGTGTGGCGGTAGCTCTTCGGTCACCCGTTCTAGTTCTAGTAGCAGCTCTAATTCGCAGCTCGACTTCCTCCGAGCGATCGCATTCTCAGTATTATTCTCGAACTAGATGGGTGTGTCTCTTTTGTACGGAATGCAGCGGGGGTGGCAATGTATTTTAGAGCGTCACCCTGCCATATTTGATTGGCTTTCGATTGATATTCACAGAACAGTAGCATAAAAAAAACTACAGTATTATTTCTGCATGTTCGCGCTTTTTACTAAAATAGTTATTCATACATCATTTTCCGTCGTTTTTTTCTCCTGTGGTATTGTGAATTTCATTTGAATAACAGTAAAACGATTTGAATAAATTGATATCACATTTATACTATGGGGAAAAGATCGTATACGAGCATTTCGTACGAACGAACGATTTCTATTCCAAACCTTAAAATTCAACTTAGATTGAATTTAAAATTACATGTTCTTGCATAATAATTGACAGTTATTTATTTACCAGTCTGTGATTTATTAAACGATCGATTTTCATTCCAAAATAATAAAAAATCGAAGAACAACTTAATTGATATAGCCGGTAGTTAAAAAAATGGATGTGTTATATCTATGATATAACCGCAAGGTTGACGTGGGACTAGCGTTGGCTTAGTAATCATTTGTTTGTATTGATTAATTGATTGAATGAAACATTCTTCGAATTCAATAGAATTCAACATATTTGCTGTGTAAGTGAAGAATTTGTACAAACGCCATGTAATGTAAGGCACCTTGGTTTAAGTGACAGTGTTAGGGAACACATTTCGGTGGTAGCAACAGTTCCTTAAACTTGCATGTATTTGCAATGCCAATTTCTCCATGCACCTTTATTTTGATGGTTGTGTTAGGGAACACATTTTGGTGGGAACAAAAGTTCCCCCAACATGCATGTATCGCCAATTTCCCCAGGTACCTTGGTTTTGATGCATATGCTAGGGAACTCATGTCGGTTTGAACAAAAGTTCCCCCAACTTGCATGTATTTGCAATGCCAATTTCCCCGGGTTCTTTGATTTGATGGTGGTGTTGGGGAAACTGTAAATCGGCAGTCAGAGCGTTTAGATAGCGCTTGACATTTTACAGTTTTCAATTGCTTTCCGATGAACTGATCTGTTCAGTTGAAGGATATTATCGGCAAAAAGAAGGCCTAGGTTTGCGGATTATAACATATTTTTTTTCCATTTGGAAAACGCTTGCGTCTATTTATGCGGACAATCAATAGTTTCAATGATCATTTGTCCGCATAGCTAGACGTAGCCAGGTTGTTCTATATGTAGCGTTAGTATTTACAATTCCGATAATAGTCAAAACGTCTCCGTCGGTAGTTTCAGTTGTTATCGGATAAAATCAAAAAGGCTTGGAAAAAAATTTGTGGAATGTCTGGAAAAGGTGCTCTTGATTTGTTGCGAGTCTATGAATGTGCTTTTTTCCTGAAGAATACTCTGGGATATTATAATAACAGAAGATTCGCGTTTTTTCAATTAATTGAATTTGTAAAGACAATCTGCAATGTTGGTAATTTTAGCAACATGCTTTACCGATATTACGATCAATCGTATAAAGATGTTGGAATTACTTACTCCAACGGTATGAGTAAATGCTGAGTATGTGTAATAATTCAATGTTGAATCCGAGGAGTTATAATGCTAAGAACCAATGTTATTTTAATTTTACTACTGATCCGATTGTTTCATTATCTGCTTGAAGATTCAAATGCAGGACTATAGATAATTATACCATTAAAAAACACAATTGCTTCTCTTTGTTTATCGTGTACAGAAAATAGTAATTATATGAGCAGCGTTTCAATGGTTTCTTATATTCATCTATTGGGAAACTAAGTAATAAGATAATCAATACGACATCTATAGTCAATAGTTATACTAGCAAACAAGCAGGTGACCACTTTGCTCCCACTACCCCTAGTAAATTTTCTAAATGCATTGGCAGTTGTTCTGTTATCCGCGGTTGCTCACCACATAAATTGCAACAATTTGATGTATTGTTTTTGTTAGCGAAACACGTTTTTCACATGGATTTTGGTAATAAAATTCACTGATTTGAATCGCTGCTCGAGTACAAGTCGATTTATGACGGAATGGCTATATACATTTTTTTTGATTTCTAACATGCCCACGAATCACGCTGAGCTGTGAGAAATGAAGGTTTGAAAAATAGAACTTCAAAAAATCCTCTTATAGCTTTGGACAACAAATAACGAATATTTTAACGATATTTCAGAAGAGTGAAAAGCTGGTTATACTTTCAATCAAAACAACGAGCTACATTTCTGACATTATGGAAACCATTAAGATCAGAATATAAAACACATTGAATGTTATACATACCCAATTGACAACACCCAGACTAATTCTTTTTCGAGCAGATCGGGAAAACTATTCGCAGGTCATACCATAAAAATATCTTTAGGTGAAAACATGTTTTCATTTAACAATTTGAACTCTTGCGCTACCACTTTATATTGATCAAATTATAACTCAAAAACGATTGGTTTCATTAGTCATCTAGACACCCATAAAAGTTAAAAATAAAAACAAATTGTAAACATTGCAGTAGCAAATTATAAAAAAAAGCATTGTGAAGAATGTCAATGAGCTATATTTTTGTAAATATTTTGAAAATGAGAAATTTCAAAGGCACAAAATTATAACGATCTAGAATATACAGAACAAATAAGTTTGAAATCTTATAAAAGTTAAGAGTATTAATTAATTAAAATGACTCATTTGAATACGATCAACGAAGCGTTCAATTCTTAAATTTAGAATCGAAATAAGCAATATCCAATCTCCATCCAAATAGGACAAGTTTGAGTTAAGTATATGACATTCCGAAAGGAATATGTGACATACATTCTGTATCAAGATTTCGGTTCGGCGTATATTTTAAAATATCAAAAGTTTATAAATGTTTTTTTTGTGTTTTTCGACAATTTATACAAAAGTTATGGGAATATACTATATACATAGTACTTAAAGCTACACAGTGAAAAATATTTTGAAGAAAGTCATTCTGTTTTTAGGAAATGTATTATATTATATGTTAGAAACATGTATTTATTATATGAAAAAACACGTCCATTTATCTGTTTCAACTGTTACGTAAAACAGAAATTAGATATTAAATAGAAGAAATAATTTGATTATTCTAGTTTTTTTTTCAAAATAATAACTGTTAAATTGTTTTCTAGAAATAATAAAACACCCATTATTTTCTTCATTAATTCAGATCCTTTTCATTTTTTCGATTGATAAATGAATCAAATAAATATCCTCTAACAATGCGTATTTGTGTTTTATTATTATTTGTGTTCCATTGCATTTCTTTCTTGTCAATTAAATTCGTTGGTTCATTGTATATTCTTTCGAATAATAATGCCAGAATAGGACGTACATTTTACGCGACCGTAGAAACTGTTTAATTCAATTGGTTTTAAATATAACAGAATCTGTTCTCCGGATCACTCGTTTTTCATTTTTGATAAACATTATCATATATATCGATGCAGACTAGTGTTCGCAAGTCCCAAAAAATAAAATTGACCAAAGGAATCGTTTTGGAGTTATAGTTATCTAATTAAAACATTGAGATATAAACAGCGCTTGAGTCAAAAATGAATATCCATCGTTTTACAAGCAGATGTGGTTATGTTGCTATAGGAAAACATTCACTAAAACTCATTATTCGTATCTATATTACTAATTATATATTTTGAATTATTATGTGTATATTCTTCTTCTTCCGCGTAATCAGCATTGAACTCACGATTGCTATATTTATGACACATGAATGTTTTCAAGGAAAACAATTTAGTTTCCTTGCAAATACGAGGTATTGACTTCATACTAATGAATGGCTCCTTAATTTAATGAATGTCCAGTTTAGTGCAGTGCCTGATGATTCCAAAAGGACAGAACTGCATCCCAATTCAACTATAAGCGTGAATAACTACCTCAGTGAATCCAACTTGTCGATTGGTGGCGATTATTAGATAGGTGTCCGATATGTTTTGGTTAAATAAAGTCATTTGGACTTGCAAGGACGTGAAGCTACCTCGGACCGAAGCAACATTTATCGGTTCTACAAGTGTTCTCAGAAGGCCGAGGAGATGTAAAAGACGAAGAGTGTGCCGAACGCCAGAGCACGTTAAAAACGCTACGACCCAAATCTGCCACAGAGGGTCATAAGGGTGACGAATCATGGATTTATGGTTCTGAAGTGGAAACCGATGCTCAATCATCCCAATGGAAACTGCTGAATTGGAATGGTCAAAGCCCGAAGAAAAGCCAAAACACGTGATAGTAAAGCAGTTGTTAAAAATTAACTGATGGCCGAGCTTGTCAGCATAAGTGAGAGACATGAGTCCCAAAATAAAGCCAAAAAAAATGGAACAAAATATGCAAGTACCGACCGTTTGTTTTTGGAAATGGAATTGTTCCGAGGACACTTCGGTCATCCTTAGCACCTGCGCGATTATCAAACATTTGTTTGGGGTACGAGCATGCAGATACTTGCATTACGAAGAAACTAGTCCCCCTTTGACATTGTGAAGAAATTTTCTGGCTATCTTCACTTAGTTAAGATGTGTCGAAGCTTTGAAAAAAATGCTTATGCTTGTTTGGGGCCTTATTTCGTTGTCTGTGTATAGGAGGGTGGAAAAACCTATAGGTCCTCGGAACAATTCCATTTCCAGAGAAAATGACTGGAACAATACTTGGGAACTTCCTTAACCCCCACAGTTTCTTGTGTTTCACGACCAACAGTCGGTGCTTGCATATTTTCCAAACTCTTAGCGATTGCCACAGTGGTACATAAAACTGTCAGTTGTTCTGAGCATCAAGCAAGCATGAATCACGTTTTGATCAAGCTCCTGCATACGCTTCCTCGAATTCTCGAAAATTATTCAAGAGTGACAGTTCATATTTGTCGGCAAAGCAGTGCGGATAAAATAGGCACGGATCACGAATCAGTTCATTTCGCTCGAGGATCATGTGGACATACCTACAAATGTGAACGACTGTTTCGACTTTTTTTTCCCGAGTTTTGTGGCAACAACGACATGGTGGTTCAGGGCTCGCCTCATTCCTCATCGACCAACATACAAAGTTACGTGGGTCTCAAGTGATGGTTATACTGAGAGCCAAATTAACCACATCTGCATCAGTCGAATTTTTAGACGGAGCTTTCATGACGTGCGGAATAAACACAGTGCCGACATCGCTTCCGACCACTATCTTTTCATCGGAGGAATCCTTCTACGCGTAGCCCGAGTTCAACGAAGGGAAGAAAAGCTCGGTCATCGAGTTAACACATGCCGACTAGAGGATCCTAATGTGAAAAGGTCCTTTGTGGAGGAACTTAAGACCCGAGCTGAAGATGTTTCTGTTGGTAACAGCGTCAAGGACCAGTGGACCGCCGTCAAGAACACCTCCATCGCAACCAACGAGAACCACCTGGGTGAACTGCACACCAGGAGAAAAGAATGGATCTCGGACGACACCTAGAAGAAGATAGATGACTAAGAACCAGGAGAGGAAAAGATACAGCCCATCGTCGGTATCGTGCCCTCGACCTGGAAGTAAAGCGCTTGTGTGGGCGAGACAAGCGAGCGTGGGCTGACTCTCTTGCTAAGGAGAGGGAGAGAGCCGCTGCAACCTTCGTCTCCTCTACGAGATAGAAACAGCAATCAGAAGTACGAAATCCAACAAAGCTCCGGGGGTCGATCGCATATCAGCTGAGATGCTCAAAGCATACCCCGCACATATCTTGCACAATCTTGCATCATTTATTTTTAAATTTTTGGGAAACTGCAGCATTTCCCGCCGACTGGATGCAGGGCATTCTTATCAAAGTTCCAAAGAAAGAGAACCTAACTGAATGCGATAACTGGTGAGACACCATGCTGCTGTGCGTAAGTCCTGTGCAATGTAATCCTCAACCGGGTCAAGGAGAAGATCAGGCGGGATTTAGAGCTGGTAGGACCTGTTACGTCCACATTGCTACGCTGCGCATTTTTATCGAGCAAATCAATGAATTCCAGGAGTCTCTTCACCTGGTGTTCATCGATTATGAGAAAGCTTTCGACAGCCTCAACCACGATAACCTCTGGATTGTCCTGATACACAAGGAAGTTCTGTATGATCATTCTGCGCTTTTGTGTACAGTCTTGCACAACGGGGTCTTGTCTGACCACATCCGGGTCGCGGGTTGTGTTAGGTAAGGCTGTTTACTTTCACCACTACTATTCCTATTCGACGAGATCATGGTGGGCACTATCGACCGTGTATCGAACCGTGGGCTTCTTTGGGAGCCTTTTAGGATGGAGCACCTCCAGGTGACTTCCAGGAGGATTCAAATGAATAGCTCGCTTGCTGATGCCTCTAGCATTACACGTTCGCATCGAAACAACGTCAATTTAGCTTAGAGAACAACGTCATGGCAAAGCAGGCAAATTTCACAAGGAATCACAAAGCTGGATTATATTTGCTAAGCAGGGTCAGTTGTAGTTTGTATTATAGTATTTTCGTTGTTCAAGCACCGCTCCGATCCCAAATTTTGCATCTTTAATCGATGTAACTATGTTCAGACGACATTTCTGCGTCAATTGGATGAAAATGTACACTCCATAGGACTATTTCGGAGTTCGATGCATGCTTCATGTGCATTCCTGGATTCGCAATATATAGTGCAATGCAGGTGTCTATAAACGTCAAATTGAATGAGTCGTTGCGCAAGGAAAGCAATAGCGAGTAACAGGCGTATAGTTATTTTCTTCTATAATATCGCTCGGTCACACATTGAAAAACTTCTTGTTGAAGCAAAATTTCCAAGCGTTGTTCTTCCCTTGGGAGCTATTTTCGCACTATGACCCAACACCACAGTGGTTTCGTGTGCATAGTTTCGCTCAGTGGCCGTCGACAGCCCAGTATCGTTTGCATTCTGTTGGTGCTGTTGAAAAGAAGAAAAGAAGAACATTTTTCTAAAGGCGTATGAACTGACAAGTTTGAAGCCTCTTAATGCAAAAAATCGTGGGGTTGTATCCGAGACACGACCGCTTAGAACGTAGGATTACGCATTCTTTTTTTTTTTGGATTATCATTTCGGATATTATTTGCGAATATGTCGAAATTTCATAAATAACTCTTTAGTAAAAAGTTCTGGGGACCCTGAAAAGATTTAATGGCTTGCATGGTTTTGTAGAATCATTTCGAGAAACAACGATTCTTTCTTGCCTTTGCGAGAACAATACATTAATTGGTTATATGCCCCAATTTGCTTCTTTATATCAATAACTCGGATGCTTGTGTTAATTGCAATGCCAGATGCACTTCAAGTGAAATATTCGCTAGCGTTCACAGCTCGAGGGGAAACATAAAACACAAAACGAGCAGAATAAGCGACTATTGTTGTTTCGGGTACAGAAAGATTCTGAGAATTTTCCTCAGAGGAGATGCAATACTTATACGCTAGCGACAGTTTACTTACTATGCAAGGGTGGAGTTTACTTCGCAAATATTCTCATTTCGCTATACCCTTTCGTTGTTGCTATTCTAGCGGCTGCATAAGTTGCTCGTTTTTGACAGCTCTGTTCGGGAAAGCACACAAATGGACTGAACAAATGTATGGGGAAATGAGAATGCTGCCGATTTTCATCAATTTAAACTATATATAACGGGATTGTAATGTATAGCATATCAAGCAAATCTTAGAAAATTTCCGATTCGATTGAAAAAAATCGTATGCAAATCGTTAAAATCCGTTCGCAGCAAAAATAGTTCTTTATGTTAACTTTATTTCACAAAAACGTAACCTGTTCTCTGATTTGGCACCCTTAATGTAAGACGTAGTCCTACGTCAAAAAAATGTAAGGGGTTGTATCTAGGACGCGACCGCATATTTTCGACGTAGAATTACGCAATTATATTATGCAATTAACTTTTTTATCACTTCGAATATTATTTTAGAATGCATCGAAATTTTTGTAATAGATTCTTCGTTACAAGTAAATTTGATGAACGTTCTTTTACGTTTGATATGATGCCTAGGCCTACTAAAATATGTGAACGGAAGAATTGTCAAGCGATCATTGTATTTTACATTTCCTCCTGAAATTGTTGCACATCTCATGTTTACGTAGTTCTCGAACCGCGAAAGTTCATACTTCTCTAGTATCTGAAATGACGATTTTCCCAGGCTTCTTAGTTCAAAAGTACTTTTTAGGGAAACATATTTCGGTCTGCACAACGACAAGCGAGTACAAAAGTACTCAACACCAAAAAATACCCCCACCTTGCATGTATTTGCAAAACGGATTCCCCCAGGCGCATTAATTTTGAGGCCCGTGTTACCCCAGGCACCTTGGTTCTGATGGCTGTTTTGGGGAAATCGTAAATCGGGCCAATCAAAACGTGACAGTTAGGGCGTTTAGATAGCGCTTCACATTTTACAGTTGTTCAATTGCTTATCTCAGGAAAATAACATTTTTTTTCCAAAATATATATTTTTATAAAGGCTCATATGGCGTTAGCCTCACGGGGCCGGGAGTTCAATACTTTGACAATTTTTCTTATTATCTATGTTAGTAATATGTAACCGATTACTCGCGGTTGGCTCGAGGTTAGTATTACAAGTGTTTTCATAATTGGGATGTTGCTGTCTCCAATGCTCTGTACGTGTGCCCGACACGGGATACTTCCTATTGGGATGCAGCTGACCATTAATCAGCAACGCCCCCCTAGTCTGTACCTCATATCTAGCGTGGTGCGTCTTTCTCGACTCGAGGAATCCAGGATAGAATGATCACTAGCCGGCGCAATCATCAGTTCGTGTAGAGTTGTCATGAGCGGTACAACCTTTGGCTCTTGTTGAATGATCAGTGGACTGCACAACCTTTGGCCCGTGTGTCTGTAAAGAGTGTGTGTATGTATTGCCGCGACTAAGTAAAAGTTTATCGATCGGATAGGAGGGATATGAAACGGGGACACAACGAAGGAAACATCATTAAACGTTGACATCGGCGTTTCTGAGGAACAGGTATAGATGAAGCAGAAGATCAGGATCACGGCTACCTAAGATATCCCGGACGGGGATCTCCTATTGTCTGCCTTGTGCTCTCAGTGCTCTAGAGAACTGAGAGCGAGCAGTATGGAACCGGATACACGACCAGACAACATGCTCGATGTCGTGGTAGCCATCGCCACAATCACAAAGATTGTTTGCTGCGAGCCCAATGCGATAGAGATGCGCGTTTAGGTTGTAGTGATTGGACATAAGCCGAGATATCACGCGAATGAAATCACGAATTGTTATTATTTATAACATATTTAGAGAAGTTGTAGAAAGCCATGGAAAATATTTTCGTTGAAATTATTTGCATTTTTTTTTCTAATTAGTACGTTTCTCCAACCAACGGATGTAATTTGAGTTAAGGTGCTACCATTCCATATTTAACTCTGCTAACAAGCTATCAAACATTTTAATTGTACTAACACTTTTCAAAAGTAAGCCTAATTTTATCATTCTTTTATGTTGCTCCAAACAAATTTGATTTGGGAAAAGTAGCACTTAATTTGAAGGTTCTTGCTGTAGGTTATACAACCGTGTATGAAACTATTCATTTGGATAATGATGTTTCAAAAATGTTTAATAATGTAACTTTTATTTTTTCAGTGATGTGATCTGTTACGACACAATTGAAGGCGCACAATGTGGCCCGTGTCCAGAAAGATATGAGGGCGATGGCAGAACGTGTCACCCCAAGAACTTGTGCAATGAAGGCGTGTGTGCAGCAGGTATAGTTTTTGTTTGAAAAGATAAATTAAATCAAGAAGGGAGTGGAAGGGGAGCTATGTGGTGTCCAAGACACGAACGCATCGATGACGTAGAACTAGAAAATATTTGTGGTGATTATTGTTTCAGGAGTACAATGCACGACGATGGATCAACCTCCATATTACAAATGTGATGCGTGCCCCATGGGATACAAAGGAAACGGTACTGTTTGCCAGGATATCGATGAGGTAGCTTTTAATATTTTCGTTTGTAGTGTTTTAGTAAAATTTAAACCTAAATGTTTGGTTAAGTTTGGTTCTTACTGGAGTCTTGATAGTTTTCTATTCGTTTAGAGTCCTGATAGCTAAGAAAAACGTATCCTGATTCTAGATGATACAGGTTGTTTTTGTTGTTTGTGTTAAAAAAAATAAACAATTTATGGATGACGGTGAAAAAAACTACAAAAGATAATTTAACGGGATAAATTTCCCAGAAAACATAATTTTATTGACCATGTTACAAAAATATTTTGCCGCCCTGTCGGACGGTCTTCCGGCAACTGGCCGGAACTTTAACCATTGCTGGTGAAAACATACCTTTTGGAATGTTTTTCAATACTTTCTAAGCTTTATCTATTAGTTTCTCCTCCGTATTCACCACGAAATTGTTGGACTAGGCTCTCCGTTTCAGGTATATACAAAAATTCTCTATTGGAGGCAGTTGGAAGACATTCGGAGGGTTGGCGGACTTCGGAACAACTTCGGAACTTACCTCCTTGGCGGGGGGCTTTAAGTAGCCAGTCGTTGCCATTCAGCGTTAAATACGTCTCGTCGTCCATGATGACCGCGACGTTCCGCTTCGCCGGAAATCATTCTCCATCACTTTCAGCCTTTGGAACAGCTTGCTGTTCCGAATCGGCTGGTCCTGACATACCTTGCCGCATGGTGATGTCCATCTCCACTTGGTATTTTCTCACTGTCTGATCCGTTGCTCCGATTTCCCGGCCCAAAGCCCGAAACGATGTAGCCACCTTTCCCTCCATATTTTACCCGACGGACTCAAATCAAATTGACGATGCACAAATGCACAAATGTACAAGTCTCCTTCCCAGGTCTTAAGGCGAACGTATAAAAAAAAATGATGAAATTTGTCCATTTTTTTAACGCAAGCGTTAGATTTTGTATCGTGTGTGACTTCAATACTTGTGTTTAGCGATTTTCGTACATACATTACAAAATTAATGTCTGAGCGATTGGCATATCTTTAAATTGTAATATCTGTATACTTATTGAACTACTCGACGGTTATTTCAATGGCTTCCGTGATGATTTCAGTGTGACTTGATTGAACCTTGTGACGTACGAGTACGCTGTACTAACTTGGTACCAGGGTTCCGATGCGAGCCTTGTCCGGCTGGATTCACTGGACTTCATAGTGCAGGATTGTATGCTACCACTTTCGAGCACGCATTGCAGAGACAAAAGTGTATCGACATAAACGAATGTGCAGACGGTTCTGCTCGCTGCGGTGCTTACACTGTCTGTTTCAATACCGAAGGATCGTACGAGTGCCAATGTGAACGGGGATTCAGACGAAACTCGACGAAATCCGATGACGGGTGCTTCCCAATAGAGGGAATGTGTTTGGATGGGACCGTGTGTGACAAGAACGCTGTTTGCATACATGCTGGCAGTAATACTTACAAGTATTAGTTATATATTGAATAAAATTTTATTATTATTAATATTTGAAACGTCGTTAAAGGTGCAAATGTAAGGTAGGTTGGGCGGGAAATGGATTCCATTGCGGCCTGGATAGAGATTTAGATGGATGGGCTGATTTCAATCTAGAATGCGCCGATAGTAGATGTCGCCAAGATAATTGTGTGAATGTGCCAAATTCTGGACAAGAAGATGCTGATAAAGACGGCATAGGAGATGCATGTGATCAAGATGCAGATAATGACGGAATAATGAACAGTCCGGTTAGTTGAAAACAGATTCGTTTTCTCCTGAAACTATATGCTTCTATCTTTTTTTTCATAAACAAGGATAACTGTCCTTTGGTACACAACCCAGATCAATTGGACACAGACAAGAATGGGGCTGACAAGCAAGGCGATGCCTGTGACAATTGTCCTACTGTGGCAAACATTGATCAACATGATGTAGATGGCGATGGTATAGGAGATGCATGTGATCGCGATATAGATAACGATGGAATATTGAATGAACGGGACAATTGTCCTAAAAAAGCCAATGTTAATCAACTCGACAGTGATGGAGATGGCATAGGAGACGTATGTGATAATTGCCCAGCGGTTGCAAATCTTGACCAGGCATGTTAACATGAATCTTTATTTTATTCTCAATTATAATACTCATTATAAATTCATTCAGATGGATTCAGATAATGACTTGATTGGGGATGCTTGTGATAGTGACATAGATAGAGATCGCGACGGTATACAAGATAGTCGAGATAATTGCCCGAAGCTCGCTAACTCTGATCAGTTGGATACAGACGGAGACGGCCGTGGTGACTTGTGTGATCCAGATGCAGATAATGATGGAATTCCTAACGGAATTGATAACTGCCCTATAGTTCATAACCCCAATCAAACAGATGTCAACAGTTCGTATTCAAATATACAGTTGTAAGCAAATATCCAGAATAATTCAATGACTTATATTTTTAGATGATGGCGTTGGCGATATTTGTGAAGAAGATTTTGATTTAGACTTGATTCCCAATTATTTAGACAACTGTCCTAATAATTCTAAAATATTTTCAACTGATTTTCGAACATATCAAACTGTTGTCCTTGATCCTGAGGGAGATTCTCAGATTGACCCCAACTGGGTAATTTACAACAGAGGAGCGGAAATAGTTCAAACACAAAACAGTGATCCTGGTCTAGCCGTTGGGTAGTTGGTCAAAAGTGTCTTCAAAACATCGCATTGGGTTCAATTAGTTATGTCGTTTTAGGTATGATGCTTTTGGAGGCGTCGACTTCGAAGGAACATTTTTCGTTGATACAGAAATAGATGACGATTATGTTGGTTTCATATTCAGTTATCAGGACAATCATAAATTCTACGCTGTGATGTGGAAGAAGAACATACAGACTTACTGGCAAGCAACACCATTCCGTGCATCCGCCGAACCTGGAATCCAGCTTAAATTGATTGACAGTAATACAGGACCTGGCCAAATGTTGCGAAATAGTTTGTGGCATACAGGAGACACGAAAGACCAAGTCAAACTACTGTGGAAGGATCCTAGAAATGTTGGTTGGAAGGAGCGCACTGCATATCGGTGGCTTCTTCTTCATCGTCCCAAAATTGGGTTGATTCGACTAAGAGTATTCGATGGCGAGAAAATGGTTGCAGATTCTGGAAATATATTCGATTCTACCTTAAAAGGTGGTCGTTTAGGGGTGTTCTGTTTCTCTCAGGAAATGATAATATGGTCCGATTTAGTTTACAGATGTAACGGTAAGTATCTTCTAGTATTTCAGAAGCTTCAAATTATTATGATTTTTTTCAGACAATGTCCCAGAAGCAATATATAGAGAGCTACCTCCACGCATACAGAAAGAAGTGCAAGTTGACTATAAAACGTAATGTAATTTTTATGAAGAATGTAGTACACTACCAACGAAATTTTGAACATTTTACTATTGAGGTATAAATAAATTTGTAATACAATAAATGTCGTACATTTTGAATATAGTATCCTGTTTCTTAGTTTTTACGCTGGATTGGGTAATTGCGAATTTTGCAAACCTCAATGTAGACACGAATATGACGGAAATATATGACGTTATGACGTTTCTGTTCTTAACCCTCCTACACTCTGTCCAACTTCTATGAGACCAGGTGATGATCCTGCGGCTTTGTGTCATTGTAAACAAACAATGCTTCAATTTATATTCTAGTGTGTAGGTATTGGTGACTACCATACACTGCATGATTTTCATGTGTGTGTGTGTGAGCGCTGAGCATAAACGAATGTTTTTGTGTTTTTCAAGTGTCAAGTTTCTATAAGACCAATTACATTTTCCGTTTTTATTTTTTTTTATCTTCGCTTATTTTTCATCGGTATATTTCCGCCACTTCAGTGCCAATCACCGACATCAGGAAGGCGACTCCACCTGTCCCTACCTATCAGACTCAACAACTCATGAGCCGGGCCAACTTCTTTTACTTCCTTTCCGAAGGAAGACGTAACCAGAGATTTTTCGCCTCAGAAAATCCCAACGACGCCAGATGTGATTGAACCCGATCGGATTGTGAGTCTGTTACGCTAACCACACAACCACTGGCGCCGTCAACACATTTTCCGTTGTTTTTGTTAATTTGATCAACAAATCTGGAAAATGCGGAAGAGAAAAGTGCTCACGGAGAGAGAAGAAAGACAAATCGATGCATTTCACCAAGAAAATGTTAGTATCAAAGAAATTGCTCATCGGATTGGATGATCCCATCAAGTAGTGCACAATTATTTGGCGAATCCTGAAGGATACGGTAAGAAGGAGAGAGCTCCACGTAAATCGAAGCTCTCTCACCGGGATATACGGGAAAGAGTTAGAACAGCTTCGACCTCAAAATCGCTTATGCAAATAAAGCAATATTTCAATTTAAATGTTACTTGAGTGACAATTCATCAACTTTTGGTAAAAAAAACCTCACATAATCAAGGGGCGCTCAATGTCTTTTTCGGATGAATTGAAGCTGAGAGTTGATCGAAGGGTAATGTCTAAAATCTCCATCGAAACGCATCTTATAACAAAACTCAGAACATCCTCGCGTAAACTGTATTTGCTTTACATCGGATAATTTCGGACGGAATTATCTTATTCAACACGGATGTTTTCAATTGCATTTTGGATTGGAATAGAAGATGCTGTCCATAGTTGTTACAATCGGGCTCTCAACTACGTTGGCCCGCTCGACACACGCTACAAAGACGGAAAATATGTAGAACTCTTCTCTCTGATGCTACCTCATGCTCCACTCAACGGTGGCATGTTGTAGAAAATATTTGGAAACAGATTCTCCCATACTTTGATGGATGAACGCCAATCGGTTGTGGAAACAGCGATTAAAATTTGCTGTTTTCACAACAAACTAGCGTTGGTAACATAGCATAAATAAAACTGCATTTTTTCAAAAATCGAGCCGATGGCAATGTTTTTCCATCAATTGTAAACAATTTGTACTGATCAGATTTTCGTAATGTACGCGTGTGCTAATTATACATGCAATTTTGCGAAAAGTCTCGTACTGAAAATTTCTCCCTCTGGCGCTTGCGTCACTTCGCGAGATTACGGCAGACCTGGTCAATGACAGCAAGGTGTTCCGGAGCGTTCAGAAGCTGAAACAGCCGATTGTGATCAATGTGGCAAAAGATGGTCAATCATTACTTGCAAAGACCGTTGGAGAGATCTATGGGAACAGCAATAAACTGTATCCGCTCCATATGAAGGATGTGCTGTATATTCCGGAGCTACGCGACAATTTGATGTCAGTGAAGCAGCTAGTGGTGGCCGGAGTACAGGTAATTTTTGTCGGAAAAGAAGCAGTGTTGAAGAGAGACGGCGAAACCATCGCTACTGCTTATCTGAGAGGCGGACTCTACGAAACTGGAGATAAATCTGGAGAAATCGTAAGCAAACTTGTGCAAGAAGGAAACGGATAAGTTATGGCATCGACGGCTCGGGCATTTAAGTGAGGACGGCATGAAAAAGATGGTAAGCAACGATCTGGTGACGGGGGCTGAGTTTCGTGGTACCAAGCTGAGTTTCTGCGACGCCTGTGTACAAGGGAAACAATGCCGTGACCCGTTTAGTGGAACTCGTGACCGAGCATCCAGGCCCTTGGAAAGGATTCATTCGGACGTGTGTGGTCCTATCGACCCTCCTGGATGGGATGGATCAAGATACTTCGTAAGCTTCATTGACGATCATACCCACTTTGCCGTGCTGTATCTGATGCGGAAGAAGTCCGAAGTATTCAACAAGTTCCAGGAGTATGAGGCGATGGCTACAGCGAAATTTGGCTTGAAGATATCGACCCTAACTGTGGACTAGGGGCGTAAGTATGGCTCTAATGCTCAGAAAGATTTCTATCGTAGAAAGGGCATACAAATCGAACCGACGGTGGCTTATACGCCACAGCAAAATGGTGTCTCGGAACGGTTCAACCGAACTGTAGTTGAAAAAGTGCGCACCATGTTGATCGACGCGTTCCCAAGGAGCTGTGGTCAGAAGCTGTCCTGACTGCTGTCTATTTGGTTAACCGAAGTCCGACAGCAGCTCTCCCCAAAGACGTAATACCGGCTGAATCCTGGTATGGAACCAAGCCGTGCGTGAAGAAACTCCGGATTTTTGGGTGCAAAACCTTCGCTTGGGTTCCTGGCCAGCAACGAAGAAAGCTAGATGCGAGAAGCAAAGAAACAGTCCTGGTAGGCTATGCTCCAAATGGCTATCGTTTGTGGAATCGTAAGGCTAGAAGGATTATTATTGCTCGTGATGTGAAATGCGATGAAGATTGCTTTCCGTATAAAAAATGCTCCGACAAGAAGGACTCACCGCTGGTAGTATACTTCCCTGGCGAGCAAGAGGGGGAAACCACCCACTACTCCGATGATGAAAACCACAGCGACAACAAGCCCGACATTGATGAACATGACGAGACTGACGACGAATTTGAAGACACTGCAGACACCGGGGCGCTCCCTTCGCAATCAGAACAGCACGAATCCATGGATGAGGGTCAACCGTTGCTGAGGCGCAGCGAACGGGAGCGCAGACTCCCCGGTAAGTTTCTCAATTTCTTTTCGACGTACAGTGCAACTTCTGCTGGTTCAAACATTACAGATGTTCCAAGCTGCTACGATGAAATCGATGGTAGAGATGATCGTGACCAGTGGCAACAGGCTATGCAAGAAGAGTTGGATTCATTGAAGGCGAATCGAGTCTGGAAACTGCAATCCTGTCCCCAGGGTATCAAGCCAATCCAATCGAAATGGGTGTTTCGTGTGAAGGAGGATGAAAAAGGCGAGAAGGTTCGTTACAAGGCACGACTTGTGGTGAAAGGTTACCTGCAGCGTCCGGGCATCGATTATGAAGAAACCTACGCACCCGTAGCAAAGCTAACTACGATTCGCACTGTTCTGGCAGTAGGCGTTCATCACCGATTCCTGTTTCACCAGATGGACGTTAAGACTGCGTTCCTTCACGGTGATTTGAAGGAAGAAATCTATATGGCAGTACCGGATGGAGTAGAAGCTGATCGAAGTAAAGTGTGTAAGCTTTACAAGTCGTTGTACGGGTTAAAGCAGTCGCCCCGCTGCTGGAACGAGCGGCTGAATGGTCAGTTACTTCGCATGGGATTCACCAGATCAAGTCATGACTACTGTCTGTATACGAAATGCACGCAAGGGGACGAATTGATCATCATCATTTACGTCGATGACCTACTGATCGCTGGAAGAAAGCTAAATTCGATTGTGAGGCTGAAGAAAGAACTCTTTGAGGCGTTTCAGATGACCGACTGTGGTGACGCTCATTACTTTCTGGGAATCAAGCTGGAGTACAACCGGGATCAAGGAACACTTCGACTCTCGCAAGAAGCGTGGGTGATGAAGATACTTGAGCGTTTCGGGATGAAGAACTGCTATCCTTGCAGATCGCCTATGGAGAAGGAACTTCAAATGCATCGTGAAGGACCAGCGACGAAGGAACCGTATAGAGAGCTACTTGGCAGCATAATGTACACCATGCTGTGTGTGCGGCCTGATATTTGCTATCCTGTAAGCTACATGGGACGTTTCCAGCAAAAACCTACTGATCAACACTGGCAGTCGTTGAAGCGCATCGTTCGTTACCTGCAAGGAACATCGGGACTCTATCTGGAGTATACAAGAAACGAGAATGCGGAACCGTTAGTAGGATTTGCGGATGCTGACTGGGCTGCTGATACCGTGGACCGAAAATCAGTAAGCGGTTGTCTGTTTAAGGTCTTTGGAGCTACCGTATCCTGGTCAAGTAAGAAACAGACGACTGTGACAACGTCGTCAAGCGAAGCAGAATTCGTTGCCCTGAGTACGGCTGCGTCAGAAGCGATTTGACTGGCTGGGCTTCTTGGCGATTTGAAGATAGCTGTAGGACCCATTGTAATCTTTGAAGATAATCGTGGCTGTATAGGGATGGTCAAGAACCGTGAAACCAAACGTACCAAACATATCGACGTGAAACATCACTTCATTCGTGATCACGTAGAAGAAGGACGATTGAAGATCGAACCGGTGAGCACAATTGATCAACTGGCAGACCTGTTCACCAAGGCGCTAGACGCTACACGTTTCCAGGAGCTACGCAGAAATCTTGGACTAAACGATTGAGAGGGGGTGAAAACGAAGCAAACGTTCTCTTTAGTATCCAGTATATAGTACATCTTAGTAGTCCATACTTGGCTCCTGAATTGTTCTTTTTTTTATTCCAAACCCAACTGTCATCGAATAAAGACGTTCTCCAAACTAAACTTATAAAACTATCACTAAATCACTCACTATTAAAACTGAAGAGAGTTGAAGAAAAAAATGATTTCCGGAGTTTTTTTATTTCATTATATCTTTTTCTTTAAACAAATTCAAACCTTCAACAAATTCTTAGGCCTTCATCGTGGGCGCTGTGAGCTGATGTGTTTATCGCTATATCATCGTCATCAATACCATCATCCAACTGTGGTGCAATACACCGTTGCAGCTGTGCCGAGTGACCTAAACTCGGTTCGAGTTAGAAACCGTTATAGATCATCCGCACTGGTGTGCGCAATAAGGGCGAGAAGGTTTATCTACTTAAAGCGAAGGATATTCACATCGAAGGGTTTTCAATTTTGTACGAAAGAATTGTGCCGATTCCATTCCTGTACAAAAAAAAAAAATTCGAAATATACCCCATATCATAGGTGCGATCTTGATTCTGAGTTTTCGATGGTAGAATTTTCTCTCACTGACCTTTCTTGTAACAATTTTGATCCAGGATCGGATATAATAAAGCTCAACTCACCTTCCTAATAAGGCGAAACACCGCTACTTGAATTTATTTAATCAGTCGGAGCATTAGAAATTCAAATAGCTTACAGCAAAAAAAAAAATGGCTTCAATCCTCTTGGTACTAGAGGGGGTCTTTGATTCAGTCCCAAAAGAGGTTCTGTCAGACAAATTACATATACAGCTATTCCTGAGGAAAAACTGATTTTTCGGACCATCGGGTAAACTTGAAAACTAATTACACAAAAACGAAGAAAACGCCTCTCTGATTTTTGGATATGTCATGTGCAAAACTCAGATAATTTAATTTGATATGTCGATCATCTGAATCAGATTTGCAGTTCAAAAGTTATGAATTTTTGAAAAAGTCATTTTTGGGAAAAAGGGAAAAATTTGATTTTTCGGACCACCCAAAAATGGAAATGGGTACCCTTCTTCTTCTTTCTTTGTTTTTAAGAGGCTTTAAACTTTGAAGTTCATTCGCCTCTAACTGATGGGTACCCTAATGAAAAAATAAAAAAATGCGGGTCTAATATTTATTATTATTCTCAAACATTATTATCAAACAAAATTATCATTTTTCACGGAAATCTGAAAACCACTACATCGGTTTGGCATGGAATGGCTGTGTAGATAGATAGAATATATATAAAAATATAGCTAATAGTTCGGCTGCTCAAAAACTATGTAACTGAGTCTGTAAAAATAAACGAATTATATAAAAAACACACTTTTCATGAATTCTTTATAGTTCAACAATAAATTTGTTTGACATTCCTTCATTAGAATTTTCACAATTTAGTCCATATTAATCTTCGATTGATTATGAATATATTTAACAGCCTCTCCGCTCTTACTTCTAGGTATTATGGAAAATTTTAGTAGGAAATTTGCACAATGAAACAACGCTATGAAAACAATAGTCGTGCACTCCATTATGACAAAGTGCGAAATCGATGTACCAATATCTAACCAAGATCCTTTATTTTTTATGAGAAAAAAGAATTGGAGACACATAATATCGCAAATGACAAATATTATCAGAAACAACACCCGGGATTCAACCTATAAAAAATTATAACATAAAAAAGTGAACATGATATTCGAAACAGTCCTTACCTTCATTGTGATTTGCAAGGCTTTCATGGCACAAATTAATATGAAAACCGGTATCAGCAATTTAAGTATGATTAATCCAGTAATGAGGAATGGTGAAAATGAAGTAACCAACAGCCGTACCCAATTAGGGTCAAATGAACTGACAGTTGCCATGTTTCCAGTTCCAAAAAACGATGTCAAGATAAACGAGATCTGCACGATAAAAAAATTGTTGAATAGTTGTTTGGGTTTGTGAAGAATTCCTTTCTACCAATATTAAACACCTTCTAAAATCACCAAAATCTATGTGCGCGTATTTCTCTGGTTTGCTTGGTAGGGACAGTTTTGCAATCTGCAAAGAAAAAAATATTAGCATTTTTTTTAATATTGCCAAAGTGCACGAATAAGGACTTCTATTATAATTTTTTATGACTTTAGATGCAATATTCTATATAACTATATAACCATATAACTATTCATAATCCACACGCGAACTTTTGTCAGAAACTCGCCATAGTACTAGTTGGAGCGATAAGATCAACGACTTTAGTACATGCCAAAATATTTACGAAGAAAAAAAATTATAGGAGGTTGTGTCCAAAATACGACCGCATTGTTGACGTAGAACTACGCTGTTATTTTATATAAGTCGCTTGTTTATACCTTCTGATATTATTCTATAATGCTGTGAAATTATAGAAACAACTGCTTAGTAGAATAATCTCAGAAATGATTTTTTCATTGTAGAATCAGTTGACGATAATTGATTGATGATTCATTCTTGCCCTCGCAAAACAATCGTATGTCGCAATTTATTTCATGTCAATGCATTGAAAATTTACCTCGAAGGCTATTCCGGTGGCCTTTTTCGAAATTGACATAGACTCGGCTACAGTCGATTATATACATGTTGCACCAGCACCATTATTCCATATCTCATAACTACATCAATATATCTTTGGCACCGCATGTGAACAACAACAATGACAACACTTGCAAGTATTAAATATCATGCTACATGTTATCTAGTATTGCCTCAAAGGAATCGCACTTCTAGATATCGTTCGTACAAACTAAGCGTAAACCAAGCGCCAAATAAGCGTTCACCATAGCTTGCATACAGAGCCATACATTGGTGGCTTGAAACTACTAGCAATAAAAACATTTCTCATCATTTTGTGCTATTCTCAAAAGAAACGCTTCTGTTAATATTACTGGCCTCGAAAAGAGTTGCATTACTTTCTCATGCTCGAGAGAAGCGCAGCTGTCACCCTTAGTGGAGGAAGTTTTGCTACTGGCAAGCAAAACCTTATCACATACAAAATTCCAGAACATTTATTTTCTAAACAAGACTAAAACAAGAGAAATAAACTCTTTTTGTTAATAACAACCTCGAAAACAGTAGCAATGCTTCATTATGATCAATATTAACGCAAATGCAATCCTAGTTGAAAGCAGTTTTGCGACTGGCACGCGAACCCAAATAACTTATAACATTCCAGTAAGACATTCAAGATGCTTGGTATTCCCAAATAATTTTTTGGCACACAACCTTAACGTCTGCTTCGCCATAACGTCAGTATAATGCATTGATGCATTCTCAAAGGCACCAACGAAGCCCTTATGAAGACGGAAAATAAACAATGTTAACTGCTACGAAAAAGACTTGTTATGCCACACAGCTTGTACTCTGCTGTAACACCCATCGATGCGAATTCGCTGATGAGTTTGTCAAGAGCGACCGCCTTCACCACCAGCGGGGGGAGCTTGATTTTGGTTGCTGCCTGGACGTTTACATTTTCGACCGACGCGCCGAAATCGCCTACTTTGCTGTTGTTCGGTGCGGTGTCACATTCGCGAAGGCTCGGTTCAGTGCGAGCGCTTTTCACTGCACCAACACCGCGTGCATCATTAGATGACGCTTACCTCGAAATTGTATTGCCCCTGTCAATGCGTCCGTTTTTTGAGGGGCTCGAGCCTGCCTTCCTCTTCTTCTTGCTCATCGCACACTACGCGAAGCGTCCAATTTATGACGCGGAAAGAAGAACACACGATACGAATAACGCGAAAAACGAACAGAAAAATCAAACGACGATTTCCAAGTTGGATTACCACTGGTGGGGTCCAATCTTAGATCGAAGCGCAGCGAAAGCAAAGTGAACTGGATTACTCAACAGTCCGATGCCGAATGAAAGTTTGCCTCAGCGAGATCCACTGTTTATACTCTAGTCAAATATTCCCCTTCATTCTTCTTCTTTTCCTTTGTTCACGGAGACTTAAAATCCTACGATTTCCCCTCCGTTGGTCGTCGATAAGTTGCTCGTTATTGATAGCTCTGTTCGGGAAAGCACTCAAATGGACAGAACAAATGTATGGGAAAATAGAAACACAAAGTTTTCATGAATTTTAACCATTTACTAACCATGGGATTCTAATGTATGACATATTAAATAAATCTTACGGAATTTCCAATTCGTTTAGTATGTAAATCGCCAAAATCCGTTCGCGGCAAAAATAGTTATTAACGTTAACTTTATTTCATAAAAACGTGACCTGTTTTCTGATTTGACACCCTTAATGAAAGACGTAGTTCTACGTCAATAGCAGCTCTGGACCGGAAGCCCCCTTCCGGAAGCTACCGTGCAATCATGATCCTGTATGGTGCCTACAACATTTGTCTCAGCTCCTCTTTTGCCGTCTATCGCCAAAAGCAAGTACATTTGTGGGAAATTATCAAGCCGGATTCATTCCCGGTTGCTCGACTGCAGCAGATCCTTCAAAAGTGTTACGAGTATCAGGTCAACGATGAACGGTGTGCAGTGCAGTTTTCGGATCTCAGGCGATCTGTCGGAATCCTTTGCGACTCACAGGGGATGTCGACAAGACGATGGACTCTTCTGTCTGCTCTTGAACGTGGCGCTAGAAGCGGCGGCGGGTTTCAACAATCGGGGCACGATTTTCAACAAATCTAGTCAGCTTATCTGCTTCACCGATGACGTGGACATAATCGCGGTAGCCGACTGAAACTCGAAGCAGGACTGATTGGGCTTGGGATCAATGCGTCTGAGACTAAATCCATGCTAGCAGGAAGGACTGATCGTAACAGAATTCTTAGTGTTGGTAGTAGTGTTGTGATCGATGGCGACGAGCTCGAGGTGATAGAAGAATTTGTCTATCTTGGCTCGTTGATAACAACTGATAACAACTGCCGTGGAATTCTAAGACACATAGTCGACGGAAGTCGCATCTATCATCGACGAAGTGTAACATGTACAAATCCTTGATTCGACCGGTTGTTCTCTATAGGAACGAAGCATGGACGATGTTCGAAAGGGACTTACAAGCACTTGGTGTTTTTGAGCACCGAGTGCTCAGAACAATATACGATGGTACAGAAAAAGGACTATGGAGAAGGTGGATGAACCTCGAACTAACACAAATCTACGACGAACCCAGCATCCAGAAAGTCATCAAGGCTGGAGAAGTGCGATAGGCAACGCATGTTGCAAGATAGCCCAACAGCAGCCCTGCAAAAATGGTGTTCGCATCGAACACCAACAAGGAAGGAACAATAAGAGGAGTCCAGCTAGCGAGGTACTCGGATCAGGTGGAGCAGGACTTGGCAAGAATCTTGGCTGTTGTCGCTGTTGGGATTGCCTGTGTACTGAAGCGGTGTGTTGCTGTTGCGTATAAACTCAATCTTCAATTGATTACGTTTGTGTGGAAATTTAATAGATTAGTATTGAACAAGGAAAAAAACGATGATTATGTATTTGTATAACTTTTTTAGTAAATTATTCCTTCCAACTTGCTAGCCTGACCTCACGATTGTTCTCTCATCTGTTCTTCGATGTCGGTTAATATGTTTGATGATGTTGCTGATGCTAATGTAGGTATTGCGAATATCCCTCGAACTGTTATGAGCGCGGCATTTAGGAATGATAAAATTAATGTACGAGGGCGGTCCGATAAGTACTTAGCCTCATCGCACGATGGTGTCAATATCACAAGAGAAATTACTATCGTGTAACTCGATTCGCATTCTCGTAAACGGTTACTGTCGAATCGAACTCGTAGTTTTGTTTTGCCCGTGTGTGGAAGCGGGTGTGCCCACGAATTTTAGAAAAATGGAAAAAGAGCAATATTGGTCGGTGATTCGATTCTTGTTTTTTGGAAGGGAAATCGCGCAGCGAAATCAAAGAGCGCTTGGATGCTGTATACGGTGACTCTTCTCCTTCGATGGCAACCGTCAAAAATTGGTTTAACGAGTTTCAACGAGGTCACACGTCGGTTTTTGATGAGCCACCCCAGGTGCCCCGAAAACGGGTATCACGGAGGATAACATGACAAAAATCAACGATCTCGTATTGGAAGACTGCCGATTGAAGGTGCGCGAGAAAACTGATATAGTAGGCATCTCAAAAGACCGCGTGGATCATATCCTGCATAAAATTTTGGGCATGAGAAGAGGCGCGATGGATGCCGCGTTTGCTCATTCCGGACAACAAGTGCAACCGTGAGACCACTTCAGAGCAGTGTTTGACGCTGTTTAAGCGCAATCCGAAGGAGTTTCTGTGTCGTTTCGACGAAACATGGTTCCACTGGTACACTGGTACCAGAGACCAAGGAACAGTCGAAACAGTGGACTTCACCCGGCGAACATGCTCCGAAAAAGGCGAAGACTGTCCTATCGGGCGAAAGGTGATGGCCACCTTTTTCTGGGATTCACAATGTGTGATCTACATCGACTACCTGGAGAAGGGCAAAACGGGCACAAGGCTCTACTATGCCGAATTATTGGGCCGATTCGACGCTCAATTGCAGAGAAACAGCCCCATTTGGCGAAGAAAAAAATACTCTTCCACCATGACAACGCACCGGCTCACACCTCCGCCGTCGCCACGGCCAAATTGATCAAATTGCACTACGAACTGCTGCCCCATCCATTGTATTCTCCAAATTTGGCCCTGTGCGACTTTTCTTGTTTCCAAACTTGCAAAAATCACTCGCCGGGCAGAAATTTGAGTCGAATGAGGAGGTCATCGCCGCCACGGAGGTCGAATCCAAACATTTATTAATCGCTTCGATTTGATCAGTCCTTACCAATCGGGTTTCCGTTCAAATCATAGCACTACTTCAGCTCCTCTGAAGGTTCATGATGACATTCATCGTACCATTTATAAGAAAAGTACAGGACTGTTGATTTTTCTAAAGCGAGAGTTTCTCGCGTAAAGCTTCTAAAAAAAATTCGAGGGGTTGTATCAGAGACACGACCGCTTAGGACCGTAGGACTACGCATTTTTTTTTTTATTTGTTGGTTTATGATTTCGGATATCATTCGCGAATACGTCGAAAGTTCAGAAATAACTCTTCAGTAAGAAGTTCCGGGAAATGGGTTTAATGGCTTGCGTGGTTTTGTAGAATCCTTTCGAGAAGCAACGATTCTTTCTTGCCTTTGCGAGAACAATACACTAATTGGTCATATGTCGCAATTTGTTTATTTATATCAATGCACGAATTGCACTGAGTATTTAACGAGAGGCATCTTCCGTGCATCGCCATACAACAAGCATCAAACACGCGTCTAACAGATGCACACAGTTGCAGCGATAAACTTCATGTGAATATTCGCTAGCGTTCACAGCTCGAGGGAAAACATAAAACACTTAACGAGCAGAATCAGCGTCTTTTGTTGTTTCGGGCACAGAAAGATTCTGAGAATTTTACTCAGAGGAGATGCAATACTTATACGCTAGCGACAGCTTACTTACTTCGCAAATATTCTCCCCCTTCGTTGTTTCTTTTCTGTTTCTTCTTTTCCTTTGTTTACGGAGATTTTAAATCTAACGATTCATTCGTCTCCGACTGTTTCTATTCTAGCAGCTGCATAAGTCGTTATTGACAGCACTGTTCGGGGAAGCACACAAATGGACAGAACAAATGTATGGGGAAATGGGAATGCTTCCAAATTTCATCAATTTCAACCATATACAGACTATGGGATGTATAGCATATCAAACAAATCTTAGAAAATTTCCGATTCGATTGGTATGCAAATTGTTGAAATCCGTTCGCAGCAAAAATAATTATTAACATTAACTTTATTTCATAAAAACGTAACCTGTTTTCTGATTTGGCCCCCTTAATGTAAGACGTAGTCCTACGTCAAAATTGTCCATGCAATTTGGATTTTCTAGTGCTGCCGTAACTCTCATTAAATCATACCTGTCTCAAAGGACTCAAGTCGTAGAATGTAACGGTAAGCTTTCAAGTCAAACCAACATTTGTTATTTATCAATGATTCTCATTATTTATTAATGATTTACCGGCCGTGCTTAGAGTGAGCATGATATACATGTTTGCTGACGACGTACAGTTATATTTGAATGCTCTCAATTTGTTTGTAGTGGAGATGGCTCAACTTATTAATGCTGACCTAAAACGAGTTTTCCTATGGTCAAAGTGTAACCTACTCCACATCAACAAAACTAAAACAAAGCTAATGCTTATAACCCGTCAGCAGAAGCCTTCAAATTTGCCAAATATTACTCTGGGAAATGATATTTTAGATTACGTTAATAATGCTGTCAATCTTGGAGAAATTTTTCAAGAAAAAATGCAATGGGATAAACAAATCAATTACCAGTGCTCGAAAATATACGCCAATGAAGACTCACGGCTGGGATGGGATGCTTTTCAAATCGCTGCTCCTCTCCCATATTACATACGACATGGAGTTGACTTCTAATGTGTCAATGGCAACATTGTATGGACTAAGGGTGGCTGTGAACTGCTGTGTCCGATGGGTATTCAATTTATCGAGATTCTCAAGAATCTCTTCATTTCAGAGCAAACTTCTTGGCAGCACATTTCATGATTTCATTAAACTCCGTTACTGTTTGACAACCTGTAGTAACATGCTCAAAGGCCCTCGGTATTTTTTTAAAAAATTCGAGCCGTTCAGAAATACAATAACCAGAAGTTTTGGTCTGCCACATTTCAGCGCTTCTCATTATCGCAATGCCTTCATTGTACGAGCAACCATTTTGTGGAACCAACTTCCCGTTGCTATTAAAAGTATTCAGTCCCGAAGAAGGTTCCATCTTGAGTTGGTTGGCTCAATGGAAGGAATTAGTTTAGTAGAAGGACAATTAGTCTTGCATGTATACCTTAGTTGTAGAATGAACTTGTTAGTATGAGTTAATCTTTGTTTCGCACAAACATGCAACCGATTGTAGAAATTGAAAAGGAGTAGTCCTCAATCTACAAGTATTTATAAATAAATTAAATGAAATGAATCGGTGCGGCCGGGAATTGAAGAACTGCAGCTATGGACCAGGTTCATTGATGGAACAATGTTGTGAATGGGATCCAATCTCTTCATGGGATGTAGCATCATTGTAAATAAAAAAATATATAGGAGGTTGTGTTCAAGACACGACCGCATTGTTGAGGTAGAACTACGCTGTAATTTGATTCAAGTCGCTTGTTTATAACTGCGGATATTATTTTATGATGCTACGAAAAAATTTTAAATAGCTATTCTACCAGGTCCCCCTGAAATGTTTTTTTATTGTAGAATCATTTCACGATAATTGTTTGATGATTCATTCTTATGCTCGCAGAACAATACATGCTCGAGATAAGCGCAGCTGTCATCCTTAGTGGAGAAAATTTTGCTACTGGCAAGCGAGGCCAAATCAACAACATTTACTTTCTTGGTGACAAAATAAGCGAAATCAATTCTATCTGCACGCGAACACAAATAAATTAATGACTTATTATAACTTTGTAGCGCCCTTATTTAATTTCTAAGTCCCGCTTATGTCGAACCGGCCCCACTTTAGTTTTGTTTATTCGCCAAATTTCCAGGGGGCAAGTTCAACATAGCGGTTTTGATTGTACAACAGGGGTTCGCGCAGAGTCAGCACCACGGAAACGTGTGCGTACGATTCTAGCGCGACCCGAAAAATTAAGTTAGTAAATAAGAAATTGTGATTGTAAACAAAAGATGTTAATAAAAAGTACTGAGCCAGTCGGGCGCGGTGAGCAGTGCGAAGAAACTAGTGCTACAAGTAGTGACAGCGGTGGGATGCTGTCCAAGTGAGGACAGCAGCCCACCCATCGTGGTGTTTACAAAGTGTTGATTTCCTTGAAGATAATCTGGGAATCGAACAGAATCCCTAGCTGAGAAAATGTGCGTGGACAGAGTGTAGTGAAAGAAGAAGAAAATCGAAAAAATATGGATCAGCATAATGCGGTACAAGAAGTGACGTTCGAAAATGAACGTATCGTAGTGAAAAAAATCTGGGAAATTATTAGTACAATTGAACCAAGTAAAACCATCCCCCTGTAGTAGTGATCTCCAAAGAAGAAAATTCCGGTAATGAATCGCTTGTTTCGGATCGATCGAACAATAAGGATATGCTGTCGAGCATATACAGCAAAGTGGAAAGCATGTTGAAGAAAAATGATTCCCGCACGGAGTCGGTTGGAGAAGCTCATTTGGTTGAGCCACCACGGGTGCAGTTGTTTGTTGAGAAGTTCGATTCACGGTCGATGTTTTTGCTTTTGCTGGACTGTGGCTCCGAGAGGTTCATTTACGTCGAATCGAATGTGGCATCAGACATCTTGAGGGATGTTATAGAAGTGAACTCCGTTTCTGGAATTCCTCTTTGCATCTATGAACAATATCAACGAAGGTAATCACATATTTTATAATGAAAGATTGATTAAGTGAGAGAGCGGAAAAAAATGTTAGAACTAACCATATGTGGAAACACGATAAACAAAACTTTGCAAATCGTTGGGTGAAATTGAGAAAAAAAAACATGGATACATAAAAAGAAATTTTATTATAAATGTTAGACTACTGTAAACCAAAAAAAAACATTTTTTTGACGACTGCAAAACCTTATTTCATTGTAACAATTTAGGACAACAGCGAGAAATTGAATAGGACCAATTAATTTTTTTTTCCACTCAAAACAACCAAATTTTAAAAAGTGGAACAAAAAAAAGTTTTTTCCAAATGAATTCACATCAACTGTTGGAAGGAGAATCAATTTATTAAATCAACTAAAATATTTTGAGAATAAGTGCGATAAAATGTATGTGAAGGGAAACTATGTACCTGAAAGAAAGTTGTACAATCTAATTCTTGCGTTGAAACAGTATATCTTGATAAACCCCTAAGTAATCAATAATATTATGCATATTTGTATTAGTTTGTTATCATTTCGTTATCGTTATCATTTTGTAAGGTTAAATGCTTCTATAAACTATTGATTTTAGTCAACGGTTTTACGTCTGCTTAATTGAGTTATTCGACCCACCAGAGAAAAGTCTTGAGAAACATAAATAAAAATTATTAATGAATAATATTCCATCAGTTCTGTAAGCACTGATTATTCTGTTTGGGAAAACACAATCATGTCTCTCATACTTGAGTTGTATGAACAGGGTAATATGGGGAAAGTACTTATTGAATTAAAAAAATGCGTGATTCTTTCTTTCACACACGCTTTGAAGTGGGATTTTTTTTTAGAAAAATGAAGATATTTGAATCGTATATGTCTACAGCCAATTAATAACGAGAATGAGTCCATCAATCGCTAAAATAGCTTTTGAATGTACCGAAGGGCTGGAAGGCCAGGAATGAATTCCTGTAAGGACATGTATGAATCGATATTTACATAAAAGTTCACGAGAAACTAGAAATGTGGGATATACCGATGATAGCAATTAATTAAATAAAACAAAATGAAGATGATATTGACGAATGATAAAGAAAAATAAAACGAAGTAACGCTACGAAAGCGAAGAAGAATCATGGGAGATGAATTTACCTCCAACAATAAAGATATAAATAAAGAAAACTTCCCAACAGGAAGTATCCCGTGTCGGGCACACGTACAGAGCATCGAAGACTGCAACATACCAATTATGAGAACACTTGTAATACTAACCTCGAGCCAACCGCGAGTAATCGGTTACATATTACTAACATAGTTGTAAGACAAAAATTGTCAAAATATTGGCCCCGTCAGGCCCCGTCAGGCTAACGCCACATGTGCCTTAATAAAATATATATGTTGGGAAAAAAGAAAACTAAATATTGAAGAAGATGAAAGATTAAAGACTAAAAGAATATGGAAGATTAAAGATTGAAGAATTGATGAGAGGGAGCACCAAGAAAAATTTTAATGAAGCTGTGAAAGCTCAGCAATAATGATCGATAAGACTTTTGGGGAAGCTTTAAGGAGATATGACCATTTTTTGTTCCCATTTAGAATTGGGGGATTACAGAGTTGAAGGAATTTAATTTTTAATTACAACCGGGAATAAAGAACAGTAACTGAAACTGCATTTTTTACGATATTTTGTACAAAAAAAATTAACCTAAATTTTCGTTTTTTTGTGTCAAGTCGAGCTTATACAGAAGAAGATAAATCACAAATGAAAAATAACAAGAATTTATAAATGTGGGATTCTAACAACACTTAAATTCAATATTTGCATACTAGTTCATAGCAACTAGAAATGTGTAATCCAAAATAAAAGAAAAAAAATGAAGTATCAAAATGTTTAATGATAAAACATTAAAAAACAAATGAAACATTTTTTTTGTAAGGGAACAAAAAATTATAATGAAAAGAAAATTAAGGAGAGTATTGAAATACAAAGAGATGAACAAAAAAAAGCACGAGTAACGAACTGAACATGCAAAGAAATAGTAAAGCCAAAAAAAAATAATGAAACAATGTTTTTCTGCATTAAGATGGAAGACTCAAAGGAAAAAGAGAAAAGAAAGGAAGGAAAAATGGGTATAGAAATCATATAATAAGAGATTTTAAGAAAACAAATAAAAGAAGGATATAAAGATGAATACAAAGTATTAAAATGTTTGAAGAGAAAACGATAAAAGACAAAGGGAATAAAAAGAGGAATCTATAGACAAAATGAGAAGAAAATGAAATAAAGGAAAAAATGAAAAAGGAGACCGTCATGCCTACAGCTAATTTATAATAAATAATGCGTCCATCAAGACGGCGTACTAAGTTATTTATTGCTTCTTACGCAGAACGTCCTTGAATGTACCGAGGAGCTGGGAGGTCAATGTTAAGAGAGTATTGAATTACAAATGATAAAAATGAGCATAAGTCAATAAAGTAAATAAAGAGAAAATTATGAACGAGTGCATCAGGCATAAGAGAAATATAAAGAAACCTAGAGAGGGAAAAAAGGTGACAAGGCAACATGAAATATATACATAAGAAGGTTTATGGGATATGAATTTTTGACAGCTATTTTATAACAATTAATGCGTTTATCAATTTGGCATTATTATGCAGAACAATTTTGAATGAACCGACGAGCTTAAGGGAATATTAAGAGAGGAAATTATGGCAGAGAAAAAAAAGGAAATAACAAGCCAAATAACTTTTGAGTTAACCGAAGAGCTGGCACTGGACTCATTCTAAAGTGGCAAATGAGAAATACGAAAACGAGTAAACAGAGTAAAAACAAAAAGAAGAAGAATAAAGAAGAAAAAGTAAGAGATAATAAAGAAAAATTGAAGAATAATCGATTATATTAAAAAAAAAGATTGTAAGAGAAAAGCAAGGCAATATATATAAAAAAAAGGATATGAAGGGTTATGATACTAAATGAAGAAAAAAAAACAAGGGTGGAAATGAATAAAAGAAGAATCTATTTGTTGAGGCGTACAAAAATAAATGTAAAGAGAAAAACGAAGGTAAACTTGATAAAGAATAATATATAATAGGAATGAGAGTAATGGAATACAAAAAAAAAATAAATACATGAACATGGAAAAAATATCAAAGAATAATTAAAATCGAAGAATAGAGCAGAAAAGAGGAGAGGAAAATAAGGGGACTGAAGATGTAACGTTATGCAGAATTTCGGAAAAAAAATAGTAATTTATTTCTTTTTTCTTTTCTTTTCCGAGTTTTTTTTTTGTTTCGCGAGTTTTTCTCTCCACAGAGTATATTTACAGGTATTCAAATGCGGAACGACAGAATGGACAAGGAGTCATGACCCGGAATGAACGCGCTAGAGCGATACAGATGCAAGAATGGAAGGAGAGGAAGACTGTACAACCGAAACCTCAACCTGGTCAATAAAAGGGGAGGCACACACACCTCCACAGGCACTATCCACAGATTTTTTTTGGCACAGGCACACACACCTGTAAGATTTTATGATTTTATTCATCATTATTTTATGATTAATGATTTTAATTTGCTTTATTTCAATTGTTTCATCATAACTTATGGTTTTATCATTAAAAAAAAAAAGATTAAACTCAGATTAAATATACAAGGGTCATGTGTGGAAGAGAACATTCTATTCAAATATATCATTTTAGAAAAAAAAAGAATATAAAAGGAATACCCAAATTAGGGAAGAAGAGCAAACTAAATAGCAGAACAGAAGTTCGATTTAGAAAATAGAAAAAAAAATTGTTTAAAAACGAACAAAAATTTTCTAATAAAGAAACGATTTCTAAGAAAAAAAAATTGTTAAAAAAAATTATGTTAAAAAAAAAAGTTGTAAATGACAATAGAATAAAAAAAAGTGTAAAATGATCTCCCTGGAACGATGGAGATGGATTGTCGACGAGGAGCGATACATGGCTAGACGAGTCAAGGTCAAAACTCAGCATACCGCTGAAAAGGAGAGAAGTGCCCAGCCGGATAGTCACAGGAAGGAAGAGGACGACGAGTCATGCGGAAGGACAATTATCGAAGGTGTCGGGTACTGTAGGATGATGGAGAAAAAACAACAATAAGCAAGAGTATTGGAAACGTGGAGTGATCAATCTGGCTCTAGCAAATCTGGAATAAAAGCTACGTGATACAACTAAATTCCATAATTGAGGTAATGCAAAGGTTGACGCAATAAGACTACAACTACCTCCACAACGATTATTTTTCGCCGAAAAATCTGAAGTTGAAGATAAACAGAAATCACATGATACTAAAATGAAGATCGAAGATGAACTAGAAGAGATGACATAACATTATATTGAAAGCTAAGAT
This sequence comes from Toxorhynchites rutilus septentrionalis, assembly GCF_029784135.1. Taxonomy (NCBI): domain Eukaryota; kingdom Metazoa; phylum Arthropoda; class Insecta; order Diptera; family Culicidae; genus Toxorhynchites; species Toxorhynchites rutilus. The sequence continues at coordinate 191,973,172 of NC_073746.1, forward strand.
TGCTGCCGATATACCTAAACTTCAGTATGATTGAAGAAAAAGCTGGAGAAGGAAAGGATGCAACCCGATGGGGCAAAAATGGTGACATGGAATAAAATGAACGCAAACACTACAACCGAAAAAAAAATCAAATAAAACTTTATGAGTCGGTTGAACTATTGGGCCGTTGGAATGTTCAGGGAAGGACCGCAAATACACGTATCTGGTGGAGAAAGACGGATGAGACTGCGCAACGCGGAAGAAGACAAGCAGCAACCCACACCTAGTATCAGAGACCAACCAATTGATGAGTCACAACGGAAGACGGGAGCAGCTGAGGAACAAGAGGAACGACTGTATGAATTGATATAAAAACCATAAATTCATATATTCCTGTTTTAACAAATTTTTTAATTAAAAGAAAAAAAAGTGATGTAAACAGTAAGCCAATTTTTTTTTGTTGTGAATAAACAAATATAGGATATAGGAGTATTAACCCGCACGACCCAGTTTTAGGGAAAACTCTGCAAGTTTCCCCTAAAACTCATTGAGTAGGGGGAGATGTAGCGCCCTTATTTAATTTCTAAGTCCCGCTTATGTCGAACCGGCCCCACTTTAGTTTTGTTTATTCGCCAAATTTCCAGGGGGCAAGTTCAACATAGCGGTTTTGATTGTACAACAGGGGTTCGCGCAGAGTCAGCACCACGGAAACGTGTGCGTACGATTCTAGCGCGACCCGAAAAATTAAGTTAGTAAATAAGAAATTGTGATTGTAAACAAAATATGTTAATAAAAAGTACTGAGCCAGTCGGGCGCGGTGAGCAGTGCGCAGAAACTAGTGCTACAACTTATTGAATAACTTGGTATTCCCCAAATAATTTTTCGGTACAAAACCTTAACACCTGCTTCACCATAGCGTCAGTTCAATGCATTGATGCAATGTCGAAGGCACCAATGAAGCCTTTATGATGACAGAAAACAAACAATGTTAACTGCTTGGAAAAAGGTTGAATATTTGCCTCAGCAGAGATTCATTACTAATACCCTAGCGTAAATAATTCTCTCCCGTTATCTCCCTTCCTTGTTTATATTTGTCATATACTCCATATATTTGTTATATACAAATGGGGTTTCAGCGTAGCGAATATGCACTATTTTTACGTACGGGTTCAAATATACATATATCCATATATCGATGACTTGAAGCAACCAAATACACACACACTTATCTCTGTTTATCTCTGCCAGAGACATCAGCAAGTGAGTAATTTGGTCGCGTCCACAGTTTAGTCCGAAACGAAGACATATGATGGCGCAAAACAAGGAAGAACAAGCGATGTTCATTTTTTTCGTATCTAGAACGATACTGAAAGTTTGCCTTTCCTTCCTTTACTTGTTGAATTTAAGAGACTTTAAACTTCTTCAGTTCATTCGCCTCTAGCCTTCAAAAAGGCCCTTGGAAACTGTACTGTTTCCTCATGTTACTCCTCCATCCCCATTGCCTTAAGAAAACCAAATGATAAAAATGAGCATAAGTCAATAAAGTAAATAAAGAGAAAATTATGAAAGAGTGCATCAGGCATAAGAGAAATATAAAGAAACCTAGAGAGGGAAAAAAGGTGACAAGGCAACATGAAATATATACATAAGAAGGTTTATGGGATATGAATTTTTGACAGCTATTTTATAACAATTAATGCGTTTATCAATTTGGCATTATTATGCAGAACAATTTTGAATGAACCGACGAGCTTAAGGGAATATTAAGAGAGGAAATTATGGCAGAGAAAAAAAAGGAAATAACAAGCCAAATAACTTTTGAGTTAACCGAAGAGCTGGCACTGGACTCATTCTAAAGTGGCAAATGAGAAATACGAAAACGAGTAAACAGAGTAAAAACAAAAAGAAGAAGAATAAAGAAGAAAAAGTAAGAGATAATAAAGAAAAATTGAAGAATAATCGATTATATTAAAAAAAAAGATTGTAAGAGAAAAGCAAGGCAATATATATAAAAAAAAGGATATGAAGGGTTATGATACTAAATGAAGAAAAAAAAACAAGGGTGGAAATGAATAAAAGAAGAATCTATTTGTTGAGGCGTACAAAAATAAATGTAAAGAGAAAAACGAAGGTAAACTTGATAAAGAATAATATATAATAGGAATGAGAGTAATGGAATACAAAAAAAAAATAAATACATGAACATGGAAAAAATATCAAAGAATAATTAAAATCGAAGAATAGAGCAGAAAAGAGGAGAGGAAAATAAGGGGACTGAAGATGTAACGTTATGCAGAATTTCGGAAAAAAAATAGTAATTTATTTCTTTTTTCTTTTCTTTTCCGAGTTTTTTTTTGTTTCGCGAGTTTTTCTCTCCACAGAGTATATTTACAGGTATTCAAATGCGGAACGACAGAATGGACAAGGAGTCATGACCCGGAATGAACGCGCTAGAGCGATACAGATGCAAGAATGGAAGGAGAGGAAGACTGTACAACCGAAACCTCAACCTGGTCAATAAAAGGGGAGGCACACACACCTCCACAGGCACTATCCACAGATTTTTTTTGGCACAGGCACACACACCTGTAAGATTTTATGATTTTATTCATCATTATTTTATGATTAATGATTTTAATTTGCTTTATTTCAATTGTTTCATCATAACTTATGGTTTTATCATTAAAAAAAAAAAGATTAAACTCAGATTAAATATACAAGGGTCATGTGTGGAAGAGAACATTCTATTCAAATATATCATTTTAGAAAAAAAAAGAATATAAAAGGAATACCCAAATTAGGGAAGAAGAGCAAACTAAATAGCAGAACAGAAGTTCGATTTAGAAAATAGAAAAAAAAATTGTTTAAAAACGAACAAAAATTTTCTAATAAAGAAACGATTTCTAAGAAAAAAAAATTGTTAAAAAAAATTATGTTAAAAAAAAAAGTTGTAAATGACAATAGAATAAAAAAAAGTGTAAAATGATCTCCCTGGAACGATGGAGATGGATTGTCGACGAGGAGCGATACATGGCTAGACGAGTCAAGGTCAAAACTCAGCATACCGCTGAAAAGGAGAGAAGTGCCCAGCCGGATAGTCACAGGAAGGAAGAGGACGACGAGTCATGCGGAAGGACAATTATCGAAGGTGTCGGGTACTGTAGGATGATGGAGAAAAAACAACAATAAGCAAGAGTATTGGAAACGTGGAGTGATCAATCTGGCTCTAGCAAATCTGGAATAAAAGCTACGTGATACAACTAAATTCCATAATTGAGGTAATGCAAAGGTTGACGCAATAAGACTACAACTACCTCCACAACGATTATTTTTCGCCGAAAAATCTGAAGTTGAAGATAAACAGAAATCACATGATACTAAAATGAAGATCGAAGATGAACTAGAAGAGATGACATAACATTATATTGAAAGCTAAGATTGCTGCCGATATACCTAAACTTCAGTATGATTGAAGAAAAAGCTGGAGAAGGAAAGGATGCAACCCGATGGGGCAAAAATGGTGACATGGAATAAAATGAACGCAAACACTACAACCGAAAAAAAAATCAAATAAAACTTTATGAGTCGGTTGAACTATTGGGCCGTTGGAATGTTCAGGGAAGGACCGCAAATACACGTATCTGGTGGAGAAAGACGGATGAGACTGCGCAACGCGGAAGAAGACAAGCAGCAACCCACACCTAGTATCAGAGACCAACCAATTGATGAGTCACAACGGAAGACGGGAGCAGCTGAGGAACAAGAGGAACGACTGTATGAATTGATATAAAAACCATAAATTCATATATTCCTGTTTTAACAAATTTTTTAATTAAAAGAAAAAAAAAGTGATGTAAACAGTAAGCCAATTTTTTTTTGTTGTGAATAAACAAATATAGGATATAGGAGTATTAACCCGCACGACCCAGTTTTAGGGAAAACTCTGCAAGTTTCCCCTAAAACTCATTGAGTAGGGGGAGATGTAGCGCCCTTATTTAATTTCTAAGTCCCGCTTATGTCGAACCGGCCCCACTTTAGTTTTGTTTATTCGCCAAATTTCCAGGGGGCAAGTTCAACATAGCGGTTTTGATTGTACAACAGGGGTTCGCGCAGAGTCAGCACCACGGAAACGTGTGCGTACGATTCTAGCGCGACCCGAAAAATTAAGTTAGTAAATAAGAAATTGTGATTGTAAACAAAATATGTTAATAAAAAGTACTGAGCCAGTCGGGCGCGGTGAGCAGTGCGTAGAAACTAGTGCTACAACTTATTGAATAACTTGGTATTCCCCAAATAATTTTTCGGTACAAAACCTTAACACCTGCTTCACCATAGCGTCAGTTCAATGCATTGATGCAATGTCGAAGGCACCAATGAAGCCTTTATGATGACAGAAAACAAACAATGTTAACTGCTTGGAAAAAGGTTGAATATTTGCCTCAGCAGAGATTCATTACTAATACCCTAGCGTAAATAATTCTCTCCCGTTATCTCCCTTCCTTGTTTATATTTGTCATATACTCCATATATTTGTTATATACAAATGGGGTTTCAGCGTAGCGAATATGCACTATTTTTACGTACGGGTTCAAATATACATATATCCATATATCGATGACTTGAAGCAACCAAATACACACACACTTATCTCTGTTTATCTCTGCCAGAGACATCAGCAAGTGAGTAATTTGGTCGCGTCCACAGTTTAGTCCGAAACGAAGACATATGATGGCGCAAAACAAGGAAGAACAAGCGATGTTCATTTTTTTCGTATCTAGAACGATACTGAAAGTTTGCCTTTCCTTCCTTTACTTGTTGAATTTAAGAGACTTTAAACTTCTTCAGTTCATTCGCCTCTAGCCTTCAAAAAGGCCCTTGGAAACTGTACTGTTTCCTCATGTTACTCCTCCATCCCCATTGCCTTAAGAAAACCATTCGATCTCCCGCCGTCCAGCTCGCCCAGCAACGGTGTTGTCCAGTCGGTGTCCTCACGAAGAATGAAGTTTGCCTCAGCAAGATCCACTGGTTATACTCCAGGCAAATATTCCCCTTCGTTCTTCTTCTTTCCCTTTGTTCACGGAGACTTTACACCTCACGATTTTCCCTTCGTTGCTCGTCGATAAGTTGCTCGTTATTGACAGCTCTGTTCGAGAAATCACACAAATGGACAGAACAAATGTATGAGGAAATGGGAATGCTTCCAATTTTCATCAATTTAAACCATATACAGACTATGGAATTGCAATGTATAGCATATCAAACTAATCTTAGGGAATTTCTGATTCGTTTAGTATATGAATCGCCAGAATCCGTTTACGGCAAAAATAGTTATTAACGTTTACTTTATTTCATAAAAACGTGACCTGTTTTCTGATTTGGCACCCTTAATGGAAGACGTAGTTCTACGTCAAAAACCGTCTACCCAAGCTTTAGCAAAATCGTATATTGTATCGAATAAATAAACTATCAAAATATACATCGGGGTTTACCTGGAAATCGAAGATGTGCAGTTTTATACGCACGACATGCCAGCGGCGAAACTTCTAAACGTATTTTTACGTGGACTACCGGCCTATTAAATCTTGAAATAAGGCTGGAGAATGTCTTCACTATGACTTGTCTACCAAGCAACAACACATCCAGAGACCAGCTAATCTTAGGGTGGGTTTAGACTAGTGATATATTCATGTGAAGAAATATGATGAGATTTATAGAAATCGTATCAACCGTTTATACTAGCGTGAACTTATATAATGAATATATTCATATTTTAGGTGAATTTATTCACCTGAAGTAGAACTGCATCCAACTTTAGTGATTTCTCACAGGTGCTGAATTTATCACATTTATTCTCACCCGTTTACACCTATTTTCACGTGAATAAATCCATCTACAGCTATAGATCTCCCTAATGTAAACCCGCCATTAGACACACATTAGTTACACTTTGTCATGGGCATCACAAAACATAAGCTTCCTCAAGAATATTCGAGCCAACTTAACAAACGAATTGTCACATATTAAGAAAAAATATTAAAAAAAGGAACTAAAACAGGAGATAGGGAAAAAACTAGTTTTATTTCAAAATTGCCCATCCAAAACACCGTGCGCAAACGAACGCGTTACAAAATGCGTTGAGTGCGTTGAGGCTCTCTCTTGAAAACGCAGAAAAAGCTTCCGACGGTCATACTCGGAAGCTTCCTGGCGCGGAAAAAAAGAGGTCTCGCTCTCTAAGTTCTGAACCTCTGGCCGATACGGATGCACCAAAGAGTTGGACGAAAGAACGCGATTGTAATCGGTGCTGGAAAAACGCGGGATTATTCCACTTGTGCGCCTTAGAATACCGATCGCGAGTGAAATATATTTGTTGAACGCGAAAAAAAAAACGAATAGGGAATCGCTGGTGCCAAAAAGCGATCCCAGTGGATCTCGAAACGACAGTGCCGAGTTCGCGTTGACGTGGCCGCAAAAAACCGCTTGAAACGCCGGTGGAACACGGGCCATCCTAATCGCTAGGCCGCCCCTGAGTGCTTACGGTGAGTCTGCATGCTCGTGGGTTAGATAACTAACCCCTACTTACATTCTGGCGATCCATCGAAATTAAAAGCGATTTAATTGAGAGTCGATTTTTTTCATTGGACGTTGTGGATAGTTCGTATTGGTGTTTGATAAAAACGCGTAGGAAAAAAATCAACTCTCAAATAAAAACTGTTCCCATAGCTTCCATCGTTTCGGTTGGCATATCCCACGATCTTTAACTCGGTGTTTGAGAAAACAGAGAGGTAGAGGTAGACACAAAGTGAAATTAAGTTGAAATATTCACCAGTTGAGAGAACGTTAAAAAATTACGATAAGTGAGATTTGTGCAGTGTAATACAGATTTCTATTGTTTCTCAACTCACATTGTTCTGATTGCTCCATCATCTCTGCTACGTGCTTTACGGTGTTACATTTTAAGTACAAGATCAGTTCATTGACTTTAATTGCAACGCTTAAGTTTTGAGATGACTACGACGAATATGGACAAGGCGTATCTAGAGGAAATGTCGACTTCGTTTCTCTCGGAGGACGAAGTGAGTTTCGAGTTAGAAATCAGAGGATTGGTGAAAGAAAAAGGTTGAAGTTTGAGTATAAATCGTCGTACGTTGAAAAATGCTTTACGCGAAGAGGCGAATAGGTTAAATAGGCTTTTTGTGTACCATCGTCAACAAAATGCGGAACTACTTGCATGCCGCAGCAGGCTAGAGAGAATATGGAATGAAATAAATTGTGATGACTTTGAGAAAGATATGTCGAAGACGGGTTTATTGCATTTATATAATCGATTGAAATTGTTTAAAAAAACTAATGCCATGTTGGAGGTTGTTGAAGACGCCAACTGGATTTATGAAAATGTCGTGCAGACATACACCGCTCATTTTCAGTTAAACTCAGATAATCCACCATCTTCGATTCACTATGCAGCTTCTGGGAGTGATGCGATTTGCACAGTGAGTGAATGCGCAAATGCTATGGCGTTACCACCATCGAGTGTAACGAATTCAGACACGGTATTCTCGAGCAGTGCTCCGAGTGGCCAAACATTTTCCGCGGTAGTGGGTGAAAATAATTCGGTGTTACCCATGGCAAATTTAGCATTAGCTTCGATATCGGGGTTAACATTGGTGACCACGTGTTCTTCAACAGTTAGTACTACATCGTCAGGACTAATGCAACCTATATGGTCCACACCCCAGTATCAAGTGTCGTCGCGAGTTCAACAATCACGCAATTTACGATTTGATATGTCTAGATACGGTACCAGTGCTTGTGAGTCTGAAATTCCAAATCCTACTGTAATGCATTCAATAGGGGTCACACAACGGACAAACGCTTCGTATGATTCCACTTTGAACACTGGTGTTCTTCCTCCGTCGTTCTATCAAACTAATCGTGAAATTGTTAGCATTCCATTATCCATAACGCAACCGAATATTCACATTACTTCAGGATCATTGGATTCTAGACCTAATGATTATTTACGAGATGTTGCTTCCCGTTCAAGTCAGAGACATGTTTCAGATTCGGGGACGTACAATCCCACACAAATAAATTTGCCGCCATGCCGATCCTTTCCGAACCCACTACAAGGAAACAATCCCAGTTACGGGAACATCGGCAATAATCCATATCAATATACTCCTCCTTTCTCTCAAATTCCATTGGACAGATTTTCGCAAAATCCTTATGACAGATATTCTCATAACCCACGCACTGCTATTCCTAATTGGCAAACATTTCCAACTACCAAGGTAAGTCATCCTTCAGCGAACTCAATTGAACGAAATTTACACAGAAACCCAATGGTACAGGCGCCCAATATGAACCCTTTTCAAGATTATGACTTTAATCCATGTGCCAACAGGGTAAAAACCATACCGGTGGTTAAATGGCCAATGAAGTATGCTGGGGATGATCGGGGAATGGCTCTGAATGATTTCTTATGGGAAGTGAATGATTGGATAAAATCGGAACAAATTTCGGAACCCGAACTTCTGAGATCTTTTGGTAATTTGTTGACTGGAAAAGCAAAACTGTGGTTCACGAGTAACAAACACCGTATAACCACATATTCTGAATTGATTGATATTTTTAAACTGACCTTCCGACACCCAGATTTAGATCATTTCATTTTACTCGAAATATACCAAAGGAAACAACAAAAAAACGAAAGTTTTCTTGAATTTTTCCTAGAGGTCGAGAAAAAGTTCAAAAGTTTGACGTCTCCGGTACAAGAAAAGGAAATTGTACAAGCTATTCGAAGAAATCTTAGGGCCGAATATAAAAGAGCTCCCATTGGACGAGAAATCGATAATTTATTTACCCTACAAATAGCGGGACAGGAAATAGATGCTACACACACATATTTATTTCCCAAACCTTTTTATCCTGTTAATACTAACGCGATTCAGCTAATGGATGGAACCGCTAATAAAAATAATTACTATGCTCCTCGTGGGAAAGATTCAACAAATTATACCTATCAAAACAAGGAGTTCCAGAATCAAAGTAGAGAAAGTAATAAAGAAAAGCGCGAAAATGCCGGGAAAACAGAACCCCGTGAGCAAGCCTCTAAAACTAAATCTTATAATTCATCACTTAATCATCAAAACAATGTGAACTCGTTCAAACCAACAAAGGAAGAAAGTGAATTGGATGTTCTTCTACGAACATATATTCCACTTAATGAAAGATTCATTTGTTTCAATTGTCGGAGCCAACAGCATTTAACTGATAAATGCACGGAACCATACAAATTGCATTGTCAAGTTTGTGGGTTTGCAAAATTTCCAACCCATAAGTCCCCTTTTTGTTCAAAAAACGAGCAACGTTGGAGGGGTCCTCTCAAGAAATAACGAATAGTGATTTGCAAATGAACGAATATAACCCAACAAATTCAAATCTTTCTTCACTCGGTTATAAACCATTCGCATCCCACGTAAATTATAATAAAAACACCATTAATCAAACCATACTATCAATGATTAATGACGAGCGTCCGTATATTAACCCTTCGATATTTGATCACGCAGTTAAGACATTGCTTGATAGTGGAAGCCAAAGGACGTTGATTTCTAGCGCAACCACTCCTATTTGGAAAAACGCCGCTACAAAAATACATTCGTCGAATCTCCGCTTAACAAGTGCTTCGGGGGATATTCTGAAAACAATAGGACAGGTATTTCTTCCTTTCTCATACAAAAATATTACCAAAATAATAGAAACCATAATTGTCGACCAACTACCAGTCGATTGTATTGCGGGAATAGATTTTTTTCCATGCATTCGATATTCACATATCAATGAATAACGTATTCATTTTCGATATACATGAAGCGGAGGGTACCATCAAATCTATACCGAGTCTCGTTGAGCTTAGCTCCGAGCAGGAAAAGGAAATTGAACGGGTCAAAGCTTTATTCAAACCAGCTATGTCTGATCAGCTTGAGGTAACCTCGCTGATCGAACACTCGATAGAACTGAAGGAGGAGCACAAAATCTTGCCGCCCATCCGATGTGCACCCTACCCCTTTTCGCCATCTATACACAAAGCCCTGAACGTGGAGATAGATCGACTTTTGGCGTTGGGAATAATTGAGGAATCAAATTCTGATTGGGCTCTAAGCGCAGTTCCTATTAAGAAACCCAACGGGACTGTTCGTTTATGCCTTTACGCAAGAAAACTGAATGAACGCACCAAGCGTGATGCATATCCCCTAGCCCACATTGGGAGAATTCTAGGTCGTCTAGGAAAAACCAAGTTTCTCAGTACCATTGATCTTAAAGACGCTTTTCTTCAAATTCCTCTGAGTACATGCTCGAGACCCCTAACCGCATTTTGTATACAAGGACGAGGCATGTTCCAGTTCACGCGCCTTCCTTTTGGATTAACCAACAGTCCGGCAACGCTGTCAAGGTTAATGGACAAAATATTGGGAAACGGGTAACTGGAACCTCAGGTATTTGTCTATTTAGACGACATTATTGTCGCAAGTGATACTTTCGAAGACCATATTCGACTGTTAACAGAGGTTGCTAGAAGACTGCGAGAAGCGAATTTATCAATAAATATTCAAAAATCGATGTTTTGTAGATCAGAGGTGTCCTTTTTAGGGTATTTATTATCTTGTGAAGGTCTTCGACCCGATCCTTCCAAGGTGCAAGGTATCCTAGATTTTGAGGCTCCTAAGACCCTACGACAAGTACGTCGTTTTCTTGGAATGGTAAATTATTACCGACGTTTTATTTCCGATTTCAGCTCGTTAACCGCACCGATATCGGATTTATTAATGGGCAAACCGAAAATTGTTCGTTGGAACAAAGAAGCTAATGACGCTTTTAAAATAATTAAGGAACGTCTCATCACTGCCCCCGTCTTGTCCAATCCGGACTTTGAGAAAGAATTCATTCTCCAAACAGACGCCAGTGATCGAGCGGTTGCCGGAATACTGACTCAAATGCAAGAAGGAATAGAAAAAGTCATCAGTTTTTTCTCTCAAAAACTGAATACGGCACAGCAAAACTACTCCGCCACAGAAAAGGAGGCGTGGGCTGCGTTGTTGTCGATCGACAAGTTCAGAGGTTATATTGAAGGCAGTCAATTTACATTGGTGACTGATGCTTCTGCCTTACAATATATTCGCAATAACAAATGGCGACCATCCTCCCGACTGAGTCGATGGAGTTTGGACCTCCAACATCTAGATATGTCCATAGTACACAGACGGGGAACTGATAATATTGTGCCAGATGCCCTATCACGGAGCATTTGCAAAGTTGATATTTCTAAGATAGAATTATCATCCTATGAGGAGTTGCTTCAAAAAGTCACTAATGAACCAGAACTTTATTCGAAATTTCGGTATGAGGACGGGCAATTATGGAAATACGTTCCGGTAGACGAAAATCCATACGATGATAGATTCGAGTGGAAAATGGTTCCACCTCCGGCTAATAGAGCCGAGATTATAAAACGCGAACATAATGATTGTTTCCGTCTAGGCGTAGAGAAGACATTAGCTCGATTGCGGCTGGGATATTATTGGCCTTACATGGCTTCCGAAACTCGCAAAGTTATTCAGAAGTGCGTCGAGTGTAAAATGAGTAAGCCTGCCAATACGGCCACAAAACCCAAAATTGGAAAGCAAAGAATAGCTGACAATCCTTGGCAGATAATTGCGTTGGATTTTATTGGTCCGCTACCTAAAAGTAGAGCAGGATACATCCATATTTTAGTAATCCAGGACATCTTTAGTAAGTGGTGTCAACTGCATCCAATGCGGCGAGTAGAAGCCGGAAATCTTTGTAAGACACTTCGGGAAGGATGATTTTTGCGGAATTCCATTCCTGAAATTGTTCTAACCGACAATGCCACCACATTTATGTCCAAAGAGTTTCAGGCATTGCTTGCTCGTCATGGGGTAAAACATTGGACAACTTCTAGACATCACAGTCAAGCCAACCCCGTTGAACGGCTCAATAGGTCCATAAATGCAGCTTTGAGAACCTATTGCCAGAAAGATCAACGTTACTGGGACACGAAAATAGCGGATATAGAACATGTCTTCAACAACACTGTTCACGCTGCTACGGGATTCACTCCTTATTTTATAACTCGGAAACAAGAGATCACCTTGCAAGGGGATGATCATCAGCGTTTCCGACAAAAGGAGAACTATTTTCCTGAGCATATATTAGAACAAAGTCGTGAAATAAGCAAAGATATTTACGACCTTGTTAAGAAACAATTACGAAAAGCATATGAAACAAATGCCCATCGTTATAATCTCCGTAAGTGTAAGCATTCAGATGATTTCAAAATTGGACAGTCAATTTATAGAAGGAATTTCAAGCAATCGAATGCCGGAGAGTATTATAATGCGAAACTAGCCCCAATGTACTTACCCTGTCGCATACTTGCCAAGCATGGATCTAGCTCGTATGAATCAGAAGATCTAGATGTTAAAAACCTAGGTACCTGGCCAGCGGAGCATCTCAAAGCATAAGCGTCGGTACTTTCTCGATCGTGTATAATTAATTCTCCTTCAAGCATTGATTTGATTCGGTTACTAAGCCAGTTAGAAATGAAACGGGACCCCACAATTCATCCGATTACTATCTCGCGAAAAGACGAGAAATTCCTTCAATAAGGGTGATAGTATATAAGTATAAAAAAAATATTTATTCCATACAAGTTCATTATACCTCTCAGCAGGAGTAGGACGAATACGGACAAGTATAGAGGAAAATTATATCACGGTTACAAAGGGACGATTGATCGCTTGTTCCTGAATCCCTACTGTGGGTGGATAGTAATGAATATAGCAGGTTGTTCCACAGTGAACCAATTATATTTTTAAGGCCGGCCAATACAATTTAAAAATTAAGTTAATTTTAAAGATCGTAGGGAGAAAAAGTGTGTCTTCAATAGGATAGGCTGAACGTTTGAATATTCTCTATGCATCGAGTATGGATCGTGGGTGTGCTAAACTGATTTCGTCTGCTAAGTTGCCGGAACAGACTCAATGCGTATGAACGGAAAATCGCGATCAGATCCACCAAGTTGATACTGTTCACAACATGATCAGAGCGCTATGCAGATTCACTTAAAGCGTAGTAGGGATGAAGCTTAAATAAGTAAACTTTGCCATACACTCTGGATAGAATGCACAATTTCTTGTATTGTCGACGGGAAGTTTGAAGGGACTACACATACACGGGGCAAAAGAGGGAAGAGCAATATACACCCCTTTCTTCCAAGGATCACAATACGTGATGCTAGAAAGAAGTTTTGCAATCTGAATTTTGCAGAAAAATTAGTTTCCAGAGTAACTCGGGAGTGCAAATCAAATCGATTGATACCACCCCTCGACCTACCGTGATGGCGTGCTGATCACGAGGGTCACCCAAATGCGTGTACCAGATTTTCACTTCCTGCTAAATAAGTGAAATATTGAAAGTAACGTGATGATTATCTTCATTTTGAAATTAGATAAAATGAATTGAATGGTTGAAATAGCTAAAGTTATTGTTGAATTTGAAATAATGAAATGAATTATCTAAAAAAAATAATGTATTATTTTTTTTATTGTACCGCGGGAGAAATGTAACAAACGAATTGTCACATATTAAGAAAAAATATAAAAAAAAGGAACTAAAACAGGAGATAGGGAAAAAACTAGTTTTATTTCAAAATTGCCCATCCAAAACACCGTGCGCAAACGAACGCGTTACAAAATGCGTTGAGTGCGTTGAGGCTCTCTCTTGAAAACGCAGAAAAAGCTTCCGACGGTCATACTCGGAAGCTTCCTGGCGCGGAAAAAAAGAGGTCTCGCTCTCTAAGTTCTGAACCTCTGGCCGATACGGATGCACCAAAGAGTTGGACGAAAGAACGCGATTGTAATCGGTGCTGGAAAAACGCGGGATTATTCCACTTGTGCGCCTTAGAATACCGATCGCGAGTGAAATATATTTGTTGAACGCGAAAAGAAAACGAATAGGGAATCGCTGGTGCCAAAAAGCGATCCCAGTGGATCTCGAAACGACAGTGCCGAGTTCGCGTTGACGTGGCCGCAAAAAACCGCTTGAAACGCCGGTGGAACACGGGCCATCCTAATCGCTAGGCCGCCCCTGAGTGCTTACGGTGAGTCTGCATGCTCGTGGGTTAGATAACTAACCCCTACTTACACAACTGTCGGCCGAATATTTTCGAAAGACTGTGTATTTAATTTGTGTTTGACAACGGAGAAGAGAACAGTGAAGCAAAATCAAAAAGAGACCAAAAGAGCATTGGGTGTATCCACTTCTCAGTGATTGACACGACACGTATGTCGGATGCCAAAATTGAGAGCGAGTTGAGAGCGAATTGAACTATCGGCCAATACACAATCGTCGTGTGTGCGTAGGTCAAAGCTAGCCAGTACTGATTAAACAGACGGCCGATAGTTTGCCGACAAAACAGTTTGAATGCAATCGGGAAGCTTATGATTTTTTTATCGGCCGATACTGAATCGGCGTAGTGTGCGCATATGCATATCGCTCCGTACTGATTAGGTCGGCCGATCAAACTGCCGGTCAACAAAAGTCTGCAGTCTGCGGGGGTTCTAAACTGAATTATCAGTAACAGCAAAAGTCCCGTGAAACCCGTCAGCATTGTAAAATCGAATGCGTGCTCGCTGAGAAGCAAGCACATCAAGCTACTCGATTTACCCGATAACAAGGAAATTGATGTTGCTGTCATCACCGACACACCATATACCGGAAAACATCTTCTTTATTCCGGATTTCCGGCTTTTAACCCTTTCAATACGGCAGTATGCTCCGCCGGAGTGCTACCGCTGTACGGAGCACTGAACCGAAAAATATGCACATCGCGCTGGTGTGATCGATATGCAGTATCACTCTCATGTCGTCTAAAGACGACGCTCGTACACACAACTCATCGCGCGGATGTCGTCTGTAGACGATGCTCGTAGCGAAAAGGATAAGACTCGACAGAACCTAAGGATCCTTGCGGAAGCCCTGCAGACCGGCGACGTCTGTACCAACGTACTGGCGATCGGATCAAAAAGATTACCATTCTCACTAGATTATTACAGGAAAAAATTCAAGAGCTTCAAAATAGAGAATTTCATTATGAACAATGCCAAATTACTCCTCATCAGACTAAAGTCTAGAACTAGTCAGAGGGTCTGAGAATATGAAGTCCAACTGATTCGACAACACAGTTAATATCGAGCTCAAACCCTTTAGCCACGCCTCATTTGGTATCGTAGCGAAAATTTCAAACCGATGCTAAGAACTAACCGTGCTGGGAACTAACTACAGTGTTTAAGTCATATCAGTCCTGAAACCGGGAAAAGATCTTTCTGTCTCCAGAAGTTTCTATTTTAACAATTGAAATATACACATGTTGATCAATTTACGAATGCAGACCTATATAAGAAAAAGAAAAAAAATGACAGTACCTGTACTGTGTGTTTGTGAAGAATGTCCTCCAATCGAATCCAAGCAACCAAGCTTGCAGAAAATGCAACCAGAAATAGTGGTTCGTACGAAAGCGATAACATAGTATATGGTGCCGAAAAGTTCAGAATTATTGTCGAAACGCGATTAACCAATGAAAATGTAGAAAACAGCGGAACAATGAATGAAGAACCTGAAAAACAGATAAATGTTATGTTACAGATTTGTTCTGCATTCATGTAATGACTACGATTTTTTGCGTTACCTCTACCGTAACTCCACCTAACTCTGCAAACTTTCGTCTTTTTTATTCTAAATGCACCAATTGACTATTAATTGTGCGTGTTAATACTGTTGAATAGTTAGATTATTCTTTTACCTTTGTTATCACCCGATAATTCACCGAAAAAAATTGAATTGCGCAAAAAAAAATATTAAAAACAAATCCGACATCACTGAAAATGTAAAATGTTTGTTCGCTAAGACGCATGAAACTCTTCTCCCCAATTTAACGAAAATAGTATTGCAGATCCGAATTTTTTCCGAAATCAGTAAGTTTTTAGTGTTTTGAATCTGAATCTGACTTATTTGAAGTGATTCAAACAAATAAACTCCCATGAAAAGAATTAAGATCTTAATGTTTTGTTTATGTTCCTTACTCTGCGCAAGATGAAACAAGGTTGACTTCGAGAAAGAAATTATGCGTTATTCTCGTCAGCATCTTGGTCGGCTATGGAGATGACAAGAAAAGCTATTTCGAAACGCCGAGCTGCAAAATATCAAAGGATCCGGAAAGTACTATCCGTGCACAACTGAAATAGAATGGTGGAGTGAAACCCCCCAAAAAACACTCAGTTTTCGGAAGAAAGCATCGTCCAGTGGGTAATCGAGGCATCCGGAGTCGGTTCTCCGATTGACAAGAAACGTTTGAAAACATCCGCGGCATATTTTCTGCGAACCGTTAAAAGGGAGATGTTCCTGATTACAGGTGGGTAAACAGTTTCCTATGACACCATCCCGACATCAAGCGAAGCATTTCAAGTACACTTTCTAAGCAGCGAACTTGTGTTACGGAGCATAAAATCCGAAAGTGGTTCCAAGGGGTAAATGATTACGTCCGACAAGCAGATATCAGCAACGTCTTAGAAGATTATACCCATGTGTTCAACATGGAGGAAACCCCCAATAAGGTCTTTTTCAACAATGGAAGTGGTTTTAGCACTAGCTGGCGGAAAATGCGTCCATACTTCAAACGCGAACTTGGAGAAGAAAGGCTACACAATGCTGCGTCTAAAGGCCGTTTTATATTATCCAGCACGTAGCGTAAACGGCAGGTACCGACACCGGCAGACAAATACATGATGTATTCATATCATCAGGCATAGCAACTTCTCTGTACGAACCGGCAGCGCAGACGGAGCGGAGAAATACTGGTGGCTACTGGTGATTGAACCGATGTCGTATCGATGAGCGACGAACGCACCCGTATCACGAACTTCGACGTTTGATTTGTATGTATGGTGCTACTCGCCCGTGTAGTTCGTGCCCGGCACCGGCAAAATATTCTTTTCGAGAAATCCTTCATGCATTTGTCTGAAACGTGCTGTGTATGTTCGGAGCCGTTCCGCTATATATACGCATACACATTTGAAACACACGCAATAATATTTGTTTTGCATGAAACGTGTCGTGCCGGTTACGCTACGTGCCTGATAATATAATATTACCTTAAGACTAAATACATGCTAGCAGGAGGGACTGACCGCAACAGAGTTCTTCTTGTTTGCAGCCCTGCAAAGATGGTGTTCGATGATGGAACAAGAAGGAGAAGAGTCCAGCAAGCGAGATGGTTGGACCAGGTGAAGCAGGACTTGGCAATAATCGGTGCAGGCGGGAGTTGGAAAACAGCAGCCATATATCGGGTTTATTGGCGAAAAGTTGTGAATCAGATCTAATCTTTCAATGGGATGTAGAATCATAGTAAATTTAAAAAACAGCGTCTTTCTGCAGAAATTTCAAATAGCGCTCTGGATGGTTTGTCAGTGAATAAAACTGACTCTGGCTGGCTGACACCAATAAATAAGTGAAATAACCTTTTCGACAGATAAATTTACATTCCATGGGTGCACAGAATTAGGAACGCACCTGCACAGAGTTAGGAATATTACAATTTAAGTGCACAGAATTAGGCACACATCAAATGTTTATTGTTACTATTATTACTAATGATCAGAGATCGAAATTCTCGCTCGGCTGCGCGATAAATATTCATTCAATCAATCTAGTTTTCGATGAACTGTGTATTGTTGATATTTTCGTCTCTTCCTTTTCACCGAAAATTCTTTTTCAGAGAAAAAGAGATGTCGAAAATCTCTATCTCGGAAGTTCAACGAGAATGCTTTTTCGTCTCTCATTTGGTACTGAAAATATGGAGCGAATAATCAAAGCTAACTTTACCAACATTAGTCTGTTAGAGCAGCGTCCAAACGATCTGCATTTGGGCAGCATGTGAATTGTACAAATATTAATCCATCTCATGTTCACTTCACGATGAAACCCAATATTGCCGCATGTTTTCAGCTGTACTGAAAAAGTGAAAACCCATTATCGGCATCAAAGAGTCACTGAAAACGAGACCATTTTTCGGCAATCATAACTCACCGAAAAATAAAAATCGGCTCTGCGTTTCTCGCGAGAATCGAAGTGAGCGTATAATATTCTCTCGCCTCCTATATTTTCAACTATGTTTCTCTGTGGGTGAAAATGGATGTTTTTCGTCTCAAATCGGCGAGCATTTCGATCTCTGCTAATGATATAGTTTCAAGACCGCAGTCACTGTTTTGTTATATTTGTGTGTCCCTGAGCGTCCGCAGGATAATCGGAGACCGCCCGAAGCCGAACGGTGACTGGCTGCTGATAAGATGTGCCGAGTGCCCAGCTCACTTGATCGCTAAACTGACGATGCCCGTGTTGCCAGAACTGGACATGTCACACAATATTGAGCATATATTTTGGTTACAGAATCGTTTAAATTTTGAAAACCCTTAACTGCACAGAATATGATGGAGTTACGGTATTCGAATTCAATTGATCCGAACATTTACTTAAATTTTGGTTTCTAGTTGGTATTTTGGTTATTTTCTCAATAACTTACCAAGAATTATCCATGATATGAGGCGACTGAGCCAGCCCAAACTGTAGCCCATTTCCAGCAGAATGATCGAAAAAGTCATATTCAAAAAATGTAGTAAACATACTATGACTTGAACGGAGCAAAAATATATACTCTCTCCTGATCTTAAAGTGATGACAAAGTTAGTAATCCCCCATAACAGCACTCCAATCAATCTGAAATATGAATAGTTGTTATTTTTATACCGCCATTATAAAAATAATGAACTTACAATAGATAGGGATTATTAGTGTCTTTTTCCACTACCGGTAGCATTTGAAATCCACTAAGTACGATGTTACTTACACACAGTAGAATTAATGACGGAAAAATCTCTGTTCGTTTCAATTTACGGGTTCGAAATATGAAATATGTCGCATGGGTGATCAGAAACAAACAGAGCACTTTTCTCTGATAAAATGAAGCGACCTGAAATGAATCTTTATTTAAAAAAAACACCAACGATCCATATATTAATACATCTAGACGGTATCTGAATCAATAGCCAAGATTCTATCATTGCATACATTCAGCATGTGCGGAGTATATCTTTTTTAGCCTACCTTATAATTTTTATGTTTTTATGTATACGAGACATTTACAAATTCAGTCAAAGAGAGCAGTCTGTCACGCAGTAAATGTCTTTTTCATGAGAGAAAATTGTCATTTCAACACTAGCGATAGCTTAGTTACTTGTCGTTAGCATTACAATAAAGCTTAAGTCATTTAATACCTGGACGCATTGTCTATTTTACTGCAACGCTCCTAGTGGTCGCAATATTTTAGAATCACTTTAAATGTTTTTGAAATACTTTGGTTTTGAAATGTTCTCTCTTGCTGTGCTGAAAAGTTCGTCACGATTTATTTTGATTCAAAGAAGTTATACTTATGGAAGCCTCTAATCGAAAATTAATTTTGGACACTCATTTAGAAAATCCGTTGGCTAAGGCCGAGGACATAGTAAACGCGTTGCGACGCGGTGCGATGCGATGCGGAGCGATTAATTGGACCTCATCGCGTGCTACGACATATTGATCGCTTTAGATCGCGAGTTTGTTGATGTTTCATCCACTCCATTCTACACGTAAACAACCCAGCACAAGGATGTCAGATGTCTTCATTTTGTAAATGGTTGAGTTGTGAGAACTGACGGATTTGAATTGTTTCTTCTCTGACGGATTTCGCCAACTCATCTATGGGATTGGCATGACACTCTCAGAACTTAATGAAACATTTTGGGCGTGAAGACCTTACCTAATTTAGCAACTTGGCATACTTAGTTTTCCGAAAATTTATCTAGACTAACATATGGAGAGGGCTAAATTTTGTTGGTAATTTTTTATAGTTTTTTTCACTTGAAAATTGTGAGTCCTACAGAAAAGTGATCTATGAAAGAGTTTGAGGAAAATAGTTGAATATTCAGAATAAAATACTGAAAAATTTTTTTTTCAAATTCTACACTCAAAAATATCGATTTCAAAAACTAAAAGTTGATTTTCTCAAAATGCTCATCTCAGATTTTGATGAAACGGTAGATAAATTGTAGATAAATATGTGCCCTACGACTCTTCCATATATCGCAACTTGTGCATATTCAAGGCAAAAAAGTTTTCTTAACAAGAACTTTTTTCATGAAAATTTTGTATTTTTTTTTTGTACAGCTATATAAAAATCAATAACAGGTAGAAATGGATTTATAGTGGCCCTTGGATGCTAAAGTACAGTTTTCAGCTTGTTTTTGTAGTCAAATACGAGATGTTCCAATTCAGAAAGCAACGACAGCTTTCAAACAATAGCCATCTGCCAAAAATCTCTTGATCAGTCGGTCAGGTATTGAATAGTTGTTGTAGATTTAGGTATCTTTTAAGAGTCACTGTAAGTCACTGTAGATATGATAATAATTATTGGATTGTAGAGATATCTAACGGATGAATAAAATGGCTCTGCAGTTGTTTGAAAATTACCAGTCGTGACCGGCAGCAAATATAAAGTGACGGAAAATAAATATTCATATAGCCTGAAGTGTTTTCTATCATATTATCTATTGGATGGGCAAAATATCTAAAAAACTTGTCCACCCAAAAGTTTTTCGCAAAAAGCGCCGAATTCGCCATCTTACCTTAACGTGGTTTGGACAGCTATCAAACAATAGCTAAAGTTGCCCCTCTCATGTCACCGTTGCCCGCTTTCGACGTCCTTGAACGATTCGACTGAGCATCAAGTGCTATCCCCGGTCATAATGTGGGCGGCAACCCGCGGTTGAGACTATGATACCTCTTTCCAAACCCCTAACCTGACCAGCTCCTCAAAAATTGTTTCTTCATAACCTCGAGTAAACCGAGTCAGTCGAATTCCGCTGAGAATTTCATAATATTCCGAAGGCAATTCTCTCCTCGAATGCAAACAATGATAGGGCCAGCGGTTTAGTCTTTCCGATTGTTATTTTTTTTTTAATTATCAATTTGCTATTACTAGCATATATTATTATATAAAAACACATAACTTACTAATAATTCTGTGCATCCAATGATTAAAAATATTCGTCCAGCCATTTTTCCACTGATGTTAGACACGTAGTTCTTCCATCTAGAGAGCACAGGTGTCCAGAAAAACACTGGTAATACAAAATAAGCAATCACAATAGAAGGCGTTCCTTGCACTTTAAAGAAATTGTAAAAAATTACAAAACAGAACAAACGAAATAATTTACTATGTATGACTTACGGATGTTAAAAACATAAATAATTATTATTGTGCCGATAGCTGTCAGTACCAATCGGGCATTAATTGTTTTCACTAAATTTTCAGAATAGAATATTTTGTCCACCAAAATCATAATCCATCCAATCATTGTCATTGATAGCACAAAGAGTAATTCGTATTTGTAGTATGTGTGATAATACTCGATAGCTTCCAGTAGTATGTTCATCAGAGTTTCGCACGTTGTTATCTGAGAAATAATAATTGAATTTTAATATTTTAAAAAATATTTTATGTTTTTCGGAATAATTTCTTACCATTTGTTCATATCTACGAGTTTCGTTCGACAAGTAGGCATTACCTTTTAACTGGTTTATTAAATTCATATAATGATCTTGTCTGTCATAAAGAGACCATTGATACCATTTCTGATTGTGTTGGCTTTGCAGATACAAATACTGATTGTATAATTGTTCCACATTAATCCACATTGCATTTGCAACATAAATCTAAAAATTATTGATATTTCAAAAGTATTTCTTAGCTACAAAATTTTCATTGTTACATCGGAAGCTTCCAGGTAGTGATATGGGAGTTTGCCGCAATTGTTTTTCGGGATTGCTATTCCGAGAAGTGCAGAAATCAATGGAGTAACATCTGCTTGATTCAAATCCCATCTTGGTACAGTAACATCGCCGAGTTTAATTCCACTGTAAATATGACGTAAGGCAGGTTGAGTGAAGAAATCATTCCCAAATGAGTATTGTGGGGATTTATAACCCCATCGCACTGGCTTACGCTAGTACCGAATCATGTATTTTGCAAAACATCCTCCACAGCGCTACCAATAGATCGCGTACAAGATTAGCGGCCTGATGTGTTATCGTTTCGGCTTCCTCAGGCTACACATAGGGTAGATTGGGGCCAGTAGCGTAGTGTGCGGACGGCAAACCCGGCATTTGCCGGAGGCGCTGACCCTTTGGGGCGCCAAAATCCAAGAATTTTCAATTGCAATTTTTCTTCGTATTATATTTCATCATTCAATTGAGTAAAAAAAACATCCATTATGACAGTAGTTGCTTCTGTCTGTACATGAAATCAATAACCTCTCTGAAACACCCAATTGCGTTTTTGGTCCCCGTTTGGACCCCTGTCTGGAAGGTCAAAAAATAATGAATTTTCTAGATTTTTTTGTTTCGGATGTTAGGAATAAAGTGAAGTATTAAGATATTTTGGTTATTGTTCAAGGTATATTAGAAGATACATTTTTCATTTTTTGAGTACATGAATAATGATTAATACGCTGTTGAAAGCTGGATGCGCAGATGTTGTTTGAACATCGGTACCTTTCTGGTGGTATCGGTTCTGAAGCAACGGGTTGTCGCAGAACGCATTCCTAAAGCTCCGTATAGGGGTTTTTGAATATTCGAAAAAATGCCAAAATGGCAGCCATTTTTGTTAACGTGAGTTATTTTCCTTGAAAAATCGGTATTATATATAAAAAATAAAATAAAATGAAATATCAAGAATAATCCATTTTTACATGCTGAAAAAAACTTCAGCTAAATCGGTCGAGTAGATCCTGGGATATCGATACCACCAACTGAAAAAAATGGTTTCAAGAAAAAATATGTTTCAAAATTCGTACATCAATACCTCATTCCTTGAGATGCCCTCATACTTTTTACTGTAAGTTTCCAATGAAATCTAATATCGAAAAATTCCTTTGGGACAACATTTCTGAGGGCATAAGCTTTCCAAAAATGCAAAAAAAAACCATTTTTCGACCTTCCAGATCGGGGTCCCCCTTGAGCTGCATTATAAGAACACATACTGTGCATACAGTTGGAACAGTGTGAAGAAGCTATAGTGCAGGAGTGGCCAAAGCGTAGACCACGGGTGACTGGCCGCCCACGTAGCTTTTCCTAGTTGTTCGCCAGTCTGATATTTACACGTTACCAAGTTCAGTAATTTATTTTTATTTATTTAACAAGTATTAATAACTTGTTTTGGGAAAAATATTTATGTTTTAATTAAAAAAATATCAGACACAAAAAATAAAGAAAAATTTGAATAAATTTTCTCAAAAATATGTTTTTTTTAATTCTGAAAAAATTGATCTGAATAATTATTAAAACTACTAAAAAGTCAGCCAAACATCGGAAGATGGGCACTTTTACAGAAAAAAAGTGTTTACTATTAAGTTTTAATACTACATATATATTAAGCTGTCAAAATGATGTGTTAATACTACATATATATTAGGCTGTCAAAAAAGTCCTGCGGTTTTTTGTTTTGAATTTTCATTTGTTCATAAAATTAGTTACAATCATCTGTTTTAAGTCAAATATGCGCCGTTTTGTTCGATGACTTGTTCCCAATGAGATGCCAACTTCATAATACCCCTGTTATAGAAGCTCGCTTCCTTATGGCAAAAAACTCGGATAGCCAATTTTCACAGACCTCTTTTGTGGCTAACTTCTGACTACCTAGCTCGTTCGCCATGGACAAAAACAGGTGGTAGTCACTTGGTGCAAGATCCGGACTATACGGTGGATGCAAAAGAACCTTCTATCCGAGCTCCCGGAGCTTCTAGCGCGTCACCAAAGAAGTGTGTGGCCTGGCGTTGTCCTGATGGAAGACAATGCGGCATCTGTTTATCAAAGATGGCCTCTTCTTCATGAGTGCTACCTTCAAGCGGTCCAGTTGTTGGCAATACAGGTCCGAATTGAGCGTTTGGCCATAGGGAGCAGCTCATAATAGATTATTCCTTGACAATCCCACCAAACACACAGCAGAACCTTCCTGGCCGTTAATGAGGGCTTGGCCAAAGTCTGAGCAGCTTCAGCGGGCTTCGACCACGACCGTTTGCGCTTCACGTTGTCGTAAGTGACCCACTTTTCATCGCCAGTCACCATCCGCTTCAGAAACGGGTCGATTTTGTTGCGATTCAAATGCGTCGATACGGTCAAAGATGTTTTTTTGCGTCAACGTGTGTGGCACCCATACATCGAGCTTCTTTGTGAATCCAAGCTTCTTCAAATGGTTAATAACGGTTTGATGACTTATCCCCATCTTGGCCGATGCTACGGCCTACTATGCCGGTCTTTCTCGGCTAATTCAGCGATTTTGTCGCAATTTTCGACGACAGGCCTTCCGGAGCGTGGCGCATCTTCGACGACCTCTACACCAGAACGAAAACGTTGAAACCATCGTTGTGCGGTGGAAATGGAAACTGTATCGGGTCCATAAACTGCACAAATTTTATTGGCAGCTTGAGATGCATTTTTGCCTTTGTCATAGTAGTACTGTAAAATATGTCGGATTTTTTTTTGTCGGAGTACTGTAAAATATGACAGAAGCCCTTTCTATTAGTATTTCCGGTCCTGATTAGATTAGCTGTCATCCTTGAGAAAGATAGTTTTGCTACTGTCATACGAAACCAAATTACACACGAAATTCCTGAACATTCATTTTCTTGGTGAGCTGATGATAGCCTAGTTTGATGATTCCTCACACAATTGTGTAAATCAGAACATTAATGGAATGGCGTCAGTTTGATGTGATGATTGCAATGCCAGAGACATCAGCGAGCAAGTAATTTGGTCGCATCCACGGCTCAATCCGAAACGAAAACATGTGATGACGCAAAACAAGGAAGAACAAGCGATCCTAGAACGTACCTAGAACGACACTAAAAGTTTGCCTCAACGAGAACCAATATTTATTCTCCAGGCTTCAGAAACGGGTCGATTTTGTTGCGATTCGGCAGCGATTCAAATGCGTCGATACGATCAAAGATGTTTTTTTGCGTCAACGTGTGTGGCACCCATACATCGAGCTTCTTTGTGAATCCAAGCTTCTTCAAATGGTTAATAACGGTTTGATGACTTATCCCCATCTTGGCCGATGCTACGGCCTACTATGCCGGTCTTTCTCGGCTAATTCAGCGATTTTGTCGCAATTTTCGACGACAGGCCTTCCGGAGCGTGGCGCATCTTCGACGACCTCTACACCAGAACGAAAACGTTGAAACCATCGTTGTGCGGTGGAAATGGAAACTGTATCGGGTCCATAAACTGCACAAATTTTATTGGCAGCTTGAGATGCATTTTTGCCTTTGTCATAGTAGTACTGTAAAATATGTCGGATTTTTTTTTGTCGGAGTACTGTAAAATATGACAGAAGCCCTTTCTATTAGTATTTCCGGTCCTGATTAGATTAGTTGTCATCCTTGAGAAAGATAGTTTTGCTACTGTCATGCGAAACCAAATTACACACGAAATTCCTGAACATTCATTTTCTTGGTGAGCTGATGATAGCCTAGTTTGATGATTCCTCACACAATTGTGTAATTCAGAACATTAATGGAATGGCGTCAGTTTGATGTGATGATTGCAATGCCAGAGACATCAGCGAGCAAGTAATTTGGTCGCATCCACGGCTCAATCCGAAACGAAAACATGTGATGACGCAAAACAAGGAAGAACAAGCGATCCTAGAACGTACCTAGAACGACACTAAAAGTTTGCCTCAACGAGAACCAATATTTATTCTCCAGGCTTCAGAAACGGGTCGATTTTGTTGCGATTCGGCAGCGATTCAAATGCGTCGATACGATCAAAGATGTTTTTTTGCGTCAACGTGTGTGGCACCCATACATCGAGCTTCTTTGTGAATCCAAGCTTCTTCAAATGGTTAATAACGGTTTGATGACTTATCCCCATCTTGGCCGATGCTACGGCCTACTATGTCGGTCTTTCTCGGCTAATTCAGCGATTTTGTCGCAATTTTCGACGACAGGCCTTCCGGAGCGTGGCGCATCTTCGACGACCTCTACACCAGAACGAAAACGTTGAAACCATCGTTGTGCGGTGGAAATGGAAACTGTATCGGGTCCATAAACTGCACAAATTTTATTGGCAGCTAGAGATGCATTTTTGCCTTTGTCATAGTAGTACTGTAAAATATGTCGGATTTTTTTTTTGTCGGAGTACTGTAAAATATGACAGAAGCCATTTCTATTAGTATTTCCGGTCCTGATTAGATTAGCTCTCATCCTTGAGAAAGATAGTTTTGCTACTGTCATGCGAAACCAAATTACACACGAAATTCCTGAACATTCATTTTCTTGGTGAGCTGATGATAGCCTAGTTTGATGATTCCTCACACAATTGTGTAATTCAGAACATTAATGGAATGGCGTCAGTTAGATGTGATGATTGCAATGCCAGAGACATCAGCGAGCAAGTAATTTGGTCGCATCCACGGCTCAATCCGAAACGAAAACATGTGATGACGCAGAACAAGGAAGAACAAGCGATCCTAGAACGTACCTAGAACGACACTAAAAGTTTGCCTCAACGAGAACCAATATTTATTCTCCAGGCAAATATTCTCCTTCGTTCTTTTGACGTAGAACTACGTCTTTCATTAAGGGTGCCAAATCAGGAAACAAGTCACGTTTTTATAAAATAAAGTTAACGTTAATAACTATTTTTGCTACGAATGGATTTTGGCGATTTACATAGTAAACGAATCGTAAAATCCCTAAGATTGGTTTAATATGCTATACATTAGAATCTCCTGGTTTGTAAATGGTTAAAATACATGAAAACTTTAAGCGTTTCCATTTTCCCATACATTTGATCTGTCCATTTGTGTGCTTTCCCGAACAGAGCAGTCAATAACGAGCAACTTATCGACGAGCAGCGAAAGGGAAATAGGATTTAAAGTCTCCGTGGACACAGGAAAAGAAGAACAATGAAGGGGAATACTTGCCTAGAGTATAAACAGTGGATCTCGCTGAGGCAAATTTTCATTCGGCATCGGACTGTTGAGCAATCCAGTTCACTTTGCTTTCGCTGCGCTTCGATCTAAGATTGGACCCCACCAGTGGTAATCCAACTTGGATATCGTCGTGTGGTTTTTTCAGTTCGTTTTTGGCGTTATTCGTATCGTGTGTTTTTCTTTCCGCGTCATAAATTGGTGTGTGTGATGAGTAAGAAGAAGAGGAAGGCTGACTCGAGCACTGCAAAAAGCGAACGCATTGCCAAGGGCAATCAAATTTCGAGACAAGCGTCATCTGGTGAAGCACGGCATGTTGGTGCAGTGAAAAGCGCTCGCGCTGAACCGAGCCTTCACGAGTGTGACACCGCATCGAACAACAGCGAAGTAGGCGACTACGGCGCGTCGGTCGAAAATTAAACGCTATTACCCAGGCAGCAACCAAAATCAAGTTCCCCCACTGGTGGTGAAGGCGGTCGCTCTTGACAAACTCATCAGCGAATTCGCATCGATGGGTGTTACAGCAGAGTACAAGATGTGTGGCATAATTCAGTCTTTTTCCAAGCAGTTAACATTGTTTGTTTTTCGTCATCATAAGAGCTTCGTTGGTGCCTTTGGCATTGCATGAATGCATTAAACTGACTTTATGGCGAAGCAGGCATCAAGGTTGTGCGCCAAAAAATCATTTGGGGAATTGGGGGTTATTTGGGTTCGCGTGCCAGTCGCAAAACTGCCTTCAACTAGGATTGCACTAATCTTGATCATAACAAAGCAATGCTACTGTTTTCAAGGTTGTTGATATTAACAAAAAGAGTTTATTTCACTTGTTTAGACATCAAGAAAGTAAATATCGTTCTGGAATATTGTATATGTTGTATGTGATTAGGTTTCGCTTGCCAGTAGAAACACTTCCTCCACTAAGGGTGGCAGCTGCGCTTATCTCGAGCATGAGAAAGTAATGCAACTTTTTTCGAGGCCAGTAATATAAACAGAATCTTTTCTTTTGAGAATAACGCAAAATGATGAGATGATGGCTCTGTATGCGTGCTATGGCGAACGCTTGTTTGGCGCTTGGTTTACGTTGTACGAACGATGCCTAGAGGTGCAATTCCACTGAGGCAATACTAAATAACATGTAGCATGATATTTGATACTTGCATGTGTTGTCATTGTTGTTGTTTCCTCGCGGTGCCAAAGATATATTGATGTAGTTATGAGATGTGGTGCTCTGCCATAAAAAAAATCTGAAAACCCCTGAGCTAGTGTATTGTTCTGCGAGGGCAAAAATGAATCATCAATCAATTATCGTTAACTGAATCTACAATGAAAAAACATTTAAGAGATTATTCTACTAAACAGTTGTTTCTAAAATTCCACAACACTATAGAATAATATCTGAAGGTATAAACAAGCGACTTATATAAAATAATAGCGTAGTTCTACTTCAACAATGCGGTCGTATCTTGGACACAACCTCCTATAATTTTTCTTCTTCTTTTCTTTGTTCGCGGTGACTTTATATCATTCTCCTTCGTTGATCGCCGATAAGTTGCTCGTTATTGACGACATGGGTAGGGAAGCTCACAAATGAGCAGAACAAATGTATGGGAAAATGGAAATGCTTCTAGTTTTCATCAATTTTAACCTTTACACATCAGGGGATTGTAATATATAGCGTAAAAAACAAATCTTAGGGAATTTTCGATTCGTTTGGTGTTTGAATCGTCTAAATCCGTTCGCCGCAAAAATAGTTATTCTGATTTGGCACCCTTAATGAAAGGCATAGTTCTACGTCAAAAGCACCAAATATAAAATAAGACTAATTTAAAATTGAATATTGGCACAATGCAATTATTTCCTTTTTTGCAACTACAATATATGGAAGAATGTCCACGTGGACAACAGGGGAGGGGTATAGTCAATGAGCACGATTGTCCACGGAGGGGGAGGGGGGTGTCTAAAAGCGTGCTTTTTCTGTCCACGTGGTATGTGGACAGCCCCTAATCTGTTTTACTCTGCTTGTTGAGCAAACTAAATCCCAATCAAATGACTGCAGATTCGACAGAATGTCCCGATACACAACGAAAAAGCACTGATTGTAACAAAACAAATATCTGACCTCTGAACGAAATAAATAAAATTCAGGGATGCCAGATGTTTTTTCTTGAATTTTTGCGATAAATATAACAAATATCTGTAAATATGTGCTAATGTCTGCAAAACTGGCCAGTTTCCTTTATCATTTGGAACCAATAATGTTTTGTCACTATTTTGAACAGCCTGTAGCTGGAATAAAACATTGTGACGAAAGTTAAATGTTTGTAAATTCGTAGACATAGGTGCGAATGTGGCATCTTTGATCTAATTTGGCAACCAGCAGAATGAACACCTTGTCACTTGCTGTTCATCCTTTCACATACATCAAATGAACCTCTCACGTCATCCGATACGACTGTAGGAATAGAACGAGGAGAGTTGCGTGATGGTGATGTGACAATTGTCATCTCACCTCACACGCCGCGTAGAAACAGGCCGAGAATAAGCCCCAGATGACTACCCTGCGGAACACCTTGTTGTGCACTTTCACATATTGTATTCTGCTCTCCAGATATGTCCCAATCCATTCGAACATTTTTCCGTGAATCTGGAAATCAGTCATCGCGCGCATTATGCTTTGTTGAACTTGGTTGAACTATCGGCCAGGGCGAGCGGTTAGAGACCTTGCTGATGTTGTTTTTCTGCAACTTCGTTTATTCTCTCTGCATTTTTCTTTATCTCACCTCGCAAGCTTCAAGCATCTGATTGTATTGACTGACTACCTCGTGTAAAAGGTCATTCGTGGAGCTCAGAGCACTGCGAAAGCGAGTGTTACTCATCAACTTCCTATAAGATGGGCACATCCAAAAGTTCATTGAGCTCGACCTGATCTGAGCCCACAGATCCGCATCTATGTGTGAACATTTTAGGTGGAACGTGGACTTGCGGAATCCTTGGCAAGAAACGACGTCGTTCACGTCAGTGATAGTGATAGCACAAGCATGACAGCACTCCTCCATTTCACACTACCGATTCTGCTTCTCCAAACAATAAATTCGAAAAGACTCCGAGGTGCACGGGTATGTAGGACGTTGTATAACTAACAGAGCACAAAACTACGTATTTAAAACTTAAAAAACACTTAAGAAACCGAAAATCAAAATAAAACAAAACAAAGCACGACTATAACAATAACATGAACATGTTTATTAAACGTTATTGCAAATTCAGTTCAACTTTCAACACTTTTTGAGCATTTTAATTTTCTCGTCTATCAAGGCTGCACTTCTCTGGGCGTCCGCCAGCATCTTTATTTTTCTAGCCTCATCTTATTCTGCTTGTCGCTTTCGTTTTGCAGCGATTTCTTTCTCATCTTCTTCAGTTTGCTTAGCTTTGAAGGGCTTTCCTTATTTTGAGTGAGCTTTCCTTATTTTGAGTTGCATTGCATCGATGAGCGATTTCATTACAATAACACCAGTAACTTCTCCTGCATTCGTGATTGCATCGTACACGATTCTCTATGCCAAAGGAATCGGGACTTTTTTACTAACAAGGTCAAATTTGGAAGCTTCTTATTCGACTGAGTGAAAAGTTCCATCCAATAATTGTTCAATCTTTGATCTTCTCTTTGATATGCAGATAACATCAGGTTTCTCAATAAGAGCGCTACAATTTTTTTTCAAATAAAACGAAAACAGTTTTGGATATCAATAGAATTATGTATTCATGTGAAAGTATATTTGATGTCATTATGTCATTAAAAGAAATCGAGTTCCATTTCTTTTGCATGGTCACCACTGGCACGCTGGCAGAAGTCCAGATGCTGAACCCGGCTTTCGCTTTCGACGGTTTTCGAGCATAAATCGGCCGATACTGCTGCAATTTCACGTTCGATCTTCATATGAAGTTCATCAATCGTCGCTGGCTCTGCTGGCATAGACCATAGACGTAGCCCTACAGGAAATAGTCTAATGGGGTCATATCGCACGACCGAGGCGGCCACTAGAATGGGTCATTTCGTGAGATAACACGCTCGCCAAACTTGGTTTTCAATCGATTGTTAAATTCGCTGTGTGGTTTGTGGCCCCGTCCTGTTGAAACTACATATTGTCCAAGCCCATATCATCCAATTCGGGCCACAAATTTTCGGTTATCATTGAGCGGTAGCGATTCCCATTCCCATTCCCATCGTGCCAGTCTTGATCATCACCGAAGAAGTACGGCCCAATGATGCAATGGATGCAATGGTGACTCATGGAGTACGTGTGGATTGCTGCCTGACCAATAACGCATATTTTGCTTATTGACGAAGCCATTCAGCCAGAGCCTCATAGCTGAAGATAATTTTCGATGAAAATTCGGATCATTTTCAAGTCGTTACTCAGCCCAATTCATGAACATACTGGCGCTTCTGGTGGTTAAGCGGCTTCAGTTCTTTCGCCATTTTGATCTTGCAAGGATGAAGGCCAAGATCTTTTCGCAAAAGTCGCCACAACGACGTCATAGAGATGCCCAACGCTGTGAGAGACTGATTTTGGTCTCCCTCAATTGATGCTGTACCGGCAGCAATATTCTTGACACTACGAGCACTTCTTTGTCTTACTGGCACGGCAACATTTTGTACTGTGCCTGTAGATTCAAATTTGTCCACTAGACGCTCAATTGTTGATCTGGCAGAACGATTACGACGACCATAAATTGGATATAGCGCTCTTAAAGTTGAGGCCATTGACTCCGAATTCCGGTAATAAATTTTAATAATTTCGGCTCGTTGTTGGATCGTATATCTATCCATTATGAAATGACAAACCTTACTGTCAATAAAGAATTACCCCGAGATCTCGAATGGAGGTAACGCGATCGATAACAGCAGAACCGATTATGTAGTAATGGGACAGAAACGATTGGCGCCTTGTAAATGTGATTGTCTTGCACTTGCTGATGTTCAACTCCATGCCATTATCAGCACACCATGCAACCAATTCATTCACGTCAGCTTGTAGAGCATAGCAGTCCAATATGGAAGAGATTTTCCTAAATATTTTTAGGTCATCAGCGTAGAAAAGCCTCAGACCTCAGCCGGCTGGCGAGATCATTGACGAAGAGAATGAAAATCAAGGGCCCAAGAACGCTCCCTTGAGGGACGCCGGATGAAATAAGATATGTACGGGAACGAGCACTTCCAACTCTCACGAAAGCTTTTCTATCGGTTAGATACGATTTGAGCCACTCAGTTATCCATTCAGGAAGTCCAATATGTTTGAGTTTCGCGATAGCCAGTTCGTGGGGGACTTTATCAAAAGCTTTCGAGAAATCAAAATAGATAGTATCTACCTGACTGCGACTTTCTACAGTTTCCGACAGAACGCTCATGAAACTCATCAGATTTGAAACGGTTGAACATTTCTTCACAAAACCATGTTGAGCATCAGTTATGAACGAACGACCCGCATTAAAGAGACTCCGGTGGACGAGTTCTTCAAAAACTTTAGCAATGCAGCATAGTATCGAGATTCCTCGGTAGTTACCAATGGCGTGAACACTACCAGACTTGTGAATTGGAGTGATCGATGCCATCTTCCACACCTCTGGAAACCTACGCTCGCTCAGGGAACGATTGAAGATTGTGCTGATAGGAGTTTTCAATGCATCTGCACATTCCTTTAGAAATGCTGGAGGTAGACAGTCTGTACCGGCACCCTTGGAAGCGTCAAGGTTTTTCAAAACTGCAGCTACGTCATTTGGATCGAAAGTTAATAGCGGAAGGTTTATGTCAAACGATGGAATGTTTCGACCAGCCGCTGATAAACTGGGAGTGTCACGATTGTGCACGCTACTGAAAAAGTCCGCGAAAAAGTCAGCGATATTCTCGGGCGAGTCCGCAGTAGCTCCATCATGCGTCATTCCTGAGGGAATTCGAGTAGTATTTTTCAGGTTCCTAATGTAGGACCAGAAAGATGCTGGATCACGTTTCAAGTTTGATTCGGTGCGGTTGTTGTAACTTCGAAACGCGTTTTCTTGACATTCATTGTAGAGCGTTTCAAGGTGTTTTAAAACGTTTACGTGATTTCCGAACGATATTACGAAGGTGTCGTAGTTATGGTGTCCACCAAGGGAGTTTTGAGTGAATTGCGGAACTCCTGTGTTTTCGTGGAACTTGATCGTCGAGTATGCTAAAAACCTTTTCATAGAACAGTGCAGCTGTCTGGTCTGTGGATGCGTCGCCGAGTATAGCATCCCAGTCAACCGCCGCAAGCAGGTCTTTAAGCGCTACGAAGTCACATCGTTTAAAATCGAAATCATCATTTAGATTTCACTTTCAGTCATTCGGCTTCATTATTTTCTCCATAACAGCTCATACGAGTCCCGTTAAATCTTCGAAAAGTAAAGGGACTATCGGTGCCACTGTCTGATATTCATGCAAAAATGATTTAGCTGTCGAAGCCGTTGTGACATAAAAAATATATATCGATCCAATATCGATCCCAGCCTATCATTCACAGCATTAGCGACAATCTCGAATACCTTTGACCGGAAAGCTGATGCAAAACTCCGTTCGGATGGCTTTCCTTAAACTTGTACTCCTCTTGTTTCCTTACCTCGCTAACAAAACGTCTGAGGGGTGGTAGGATTTGAACTGCACGTCCCACAAGACGTTCGTTCTCCACCCAGCGAACATTACAATACGGAAATACAGTTCTACCAGTTACGGTCGTGTAATCTGCCATTCTTGAAGGAATGTTTTTAAACAGACTGTGCTCTCAAAAAGTCATCCAAATTCCATTCGGGTTTTCTCAGCCCCTCCTTGGAGGAATTATGAACCGTATGGATTTCGGAGCTTCCAATGTTGAGAATTTCGTTCGACTGGTTTGATGTAAGTTCTTGAACTTCGCTTGTAAAATCCTTAAGCATTTTCTAGTTTACTGAAAATCCGTCTTCCGTGGAACATTGAATTACTTTCTTCGACAGAGCAGGATTAAAAAAAACACAGATTCTCACTGCTTAGAAGGTAGTTACGCGCTAAAACACATACAGTAACATTTTAGAGCCCAAAAAAAACACTTAGCAAAAAATCTCGACTTCGTGAAGCCATTCCCGACTTTTTCCCGATGGATTATGATTCCCGTCTTTTTCCCTGGATTCCTCTTGATCATGAGGAAGTATTAAACCTGTTAACTCACAGGAAAGAGGAATCGTCAGACGTACAACTCGGTTGAAAGCACTGCTTCCTGGAGCAACTGCAGCAATGAATATTGCATCAATATTCAATTAATAAAAAAATGATAAATCGAAAATATCTATGACATTTTTAATACGAAGATACTCGTCTGGTCTTCCGTCAACTGGTCTTCTGGTCTTCCGTCAACCCGTCAACAAATTGAGGGGCTTAGAATGAAAGGGGTGTAAGTGATTTGATCGATTTCTCTACATCGATTCTCTCTTCTGGTCACAAATTAGCTGCAAATACATTCCCAGTTGTATTTGAAAATGTGGAAGATAGGTCAGAACCTCATCTATCGGATTCTATAGCGAACTTAAATTGGAACTTTTTTGCAGTTGAGTTATTAACTAAAGAAAAAGTTGATGAAGAGAAATCGATCAAGTCACTTACATCCCTTGCATTTAAGGCCCTCAATTGTGATTACTGGTTTGATTATTCCTTGATTCGGGATAATATCGAATTCAAGCAGCTCGCACGCCCTTTTAAAATAGAACCCATGAGAAAATGAATTCAAAAAACAGTGCCTTCCTGAACGAACTGAAACATACATTGGACCACTGTATTGAACTGCTTGAGCATGATCAAGACGCCCTAGCTTTATTGCGAAAGCCGGTTTAGCAGCCATAACAAAATCACAATCCGGTAGATTTACGCGACATTCTAGATGCATTAATCGGTACCTGCTTACTGACTGCTATTATTCCAGTCCCAGAATCGAGGCTAGCTGCTCGTGAATTTATTCAGGAATAAAAATGGAATTTTTCCACGTAACGATCAAGGCTACCCCCCCTCCCCTTATATCACATTAAGTAACGCAACCCCGTCCCCATCATCCTGCTCCCCTTCTCACTGCGTTACGTAATTACGTAATTGTGCACGACGCCAAAGCAAACAGTAACATGTACAGACTCGTACTCACAGACTCTCTGCTTCGTGTTCGGCCTTTTTCCAATGTCGAATTCCAGCACCCCAAGCTACGAAAGGAGTTTCTGTTTCAGTTGGATGTCCTGACCCATGAGAACCTTTGTCCGTCATTCCATGGTCAGAAGTAAATATATATAAAGTTCTTCGATCATTATTTGTTAGTACATCTATGAGACGAACAATTTCTTCAATTCCCTTGTCGACAGTCAACAGATTTTCTGAAAAGAGACTATTGAGAAGTTAATTTCAAGTGACTCACAAAAAGGTACAACATACTCCGAGTACGGCTTATGAACATGGCCTGATGTATCCAAACCTAAAAGATGTAAAAACAGCACATTTCTTCTCCCAGATTTTAGCGCGGAAAGATTGTCGGCTCTTGCAAAAAATTGCTTGACTCTATCAAACACCCAAATGTCTAGTGCGCTTGTGTTGCTGTTTGAAACAAATGCGTCAAAATCCGTCGAATAATGGTCGGTATATATTTTTCTATGGTTAATACCACTTGTGAATATAGGAAGAATATCTGCACTTCCCCAGAGAAAAGAAGTATCACTTCGATTGAAAATCGAATCGAATTCCACAGGATTTTCCTTCCATCCTTTGAAAATGGCACTCGGATCTTCATAGATACCTGTGAAGAAAATATAACTTTTAGAAAAATATTTCACATTGCGTTCCTACTACTTTACATATTTTTAAAACATGATTTTTTTACTATTGATCACGTAATAATTAGGATACAAATGGTGTAAAAAGGCTGTGCTTTATGTATCATACCGGCAAAAAGTGCTACGTGCCCAGGTCTGGATTCTGTTGGAACACGAGTGTGAGATATACCGAAAGCTCCTTTATTGATGATGACATTCCGCAGGAATTGGGTCCTATTCGCATGGTGTTTCAAAAATGATTCCGCCCGTAAACCGTCAGCGACAAACACGACAACTCTGCAAAGGGGTAATTTATTTTTCGAAAAACAACTCAAATAAAATTCAGCACTGCAGTAAATTTGGACTTTCTGATGTTAACTGTCGCATTAGCAAAAATGAATAAATACCACGAAATAACACTAATCAAAACAATCCCAATCCCAAATCAAAAATGAACTGTACCTATCAGCGATCGCTTCTTCATTTCTGGGTCCATCAGGTAGGCCATTAAGCACAGGTGATCGGAAATATATATAGAATACCGATAAGAGAAACAAAAGATGGACAAAAAATGCTACAATGGAGAAAATCATTGTTAATGTCAACCACTTTGTTACAGGTTTCACGGAATATTATTTATTATAGACTCTTATAATCCTGGATCCGTAACCGGTTAAAAAAGTCAGTTTCGCCGGCAAAATACATGTTCTGTTTGCGTTAATGTAGCGTTAATCAACAATGCACAATATAAACTTCAAGCCCACGGTCAATGTAAACTTCATGTACAAAACAAGGCATCTACTCTCGTTAGTAAACAACTGATTTGTATATGAAAATATGACGTCATTATTATCGGATAACATTTATTTGAACACAGCAGATAAAGCAGTAGTCCAGACCTAAGTGGTGCGGACTCAATCCACTTCATTCTCAAGCAAATTCTTGCATGTTTTCAAGCGATTTCTTGCAATAAATTCTCAGACCACCAGAGATGCCAGATTTACAAATATGTTTGTAAATTTACAGACATATCTGTAAAACATTCATCATATCAAAAATATTTGACTCACCATATGACATTTTTCCATAGTTTTAATACAGAAAAGTTATTATATTTAGTATATATCAATACACATGACGTTAGACCAGCGATACTCAACCTGCGGCCCGGCAGTCCTTCTTGTTGGCCCATCTGGTGTGTATGATGTTTGGAACTCATACACATAAGTACTTTTGCCTTGACATCACTGCAGACGAAAAAGAGGATACGGTTATTCACAATTAATGAACAATTCTCGCGTAACTTTTGAAAAGGTCCAATGTAACATTTTCGCCAACTCGAGAAAAACGTAGTTGAAGACCCGAACATTATTTCGCGAATTGTCTTAAAAGCTATCAATCTTTATCACTGTTTTCACCACTAGCTGTCAAGAATAACTTCGTAAAACCAATCGTAACTATTGTTCCGTGATTTGAGATTAAGGTTGAAGCCTCGGAGCGAAAAATGTTACATTGGACGTTTTGACTGCCCGCGTTTGCACATTGGACATATTACGTTGCACTATAAAAATTTGAAACTAACTAATAAACAACAATCCAAATATCAGCATTTCGTTCTAAAGACTGATTACTATTGTTATCACTCGTTGAATTGCACTGAAATCGATAACAACACCTGTAAGAAACAAATTCCAAAACGACCGAAGAACGACTGCGAGTTGTTTTGACTGCTTTGTTACTTCGGACGTTTCGGCCGTCGGAGGAAAGTGGCGTCCGAAGTAACAGCCGGGTGCTTAAAATTCGAATCTGTACATTGGATATTTTTTTTATCGGCGACAAAAAGATGAAGAAGATAGATACGTGAACGATTGTTTTTGTAATACATTCAATGATTGAAAACTAATAGCGTGCATCCATTAACACGATTTGTTTACATTTGTTACATAGGACCTTTTCAAAAGTTACGCGAGAATTGCATTCTCTGCAGGTAAGGAAAAATCTTGAACGAAAATTGTCTCTGATAATTATTTTCTGTTCTAGACAAGATTGTTTTGCTGAAATGCAAGGAGATTTATTGAAAAATAGTTAAGTTAGGGTCAGGACTATGCAACCTATGTATTTAAACAACATCGAATAAAAATTTTCATTCTGTTTTCAACAACTTACATTTGCCTTCGGGTCTGCTTATGACGAAATATGGGTTACTGTTCGATATTGTTACGACAGACATGGTTCATGGCCGTGTGGTGGTCTAAAACTTGTATAGCCTTGCATGGCGGATGGAAAATATACACTGCATTTTTTTAAAAATAAAAACGACAAGACCGCAAGCCTTGGTGGATGTCCAATATATCAACGGAGAAATACTGTGTTTTATAAAAATTAACAACGCGTATGTTTGTGTATGTATGTGTATGTATGTATGTGTAGATCGTTGAAACATTTAAACACACTTACAGCACATAAGTTATTAAGTGGTCCGAAAAATAATTTTTTTCCACTTTTTCCCAAAAATGACAAATGAAAATTAATAACATTTGAATCACTTAATCGATTTAGATGATCGACATATAAAATTGACCTAGCCTTTTATAAAAAAATATTTAACTTGCGAAATACATAATTATATTTTAGTAATTATTGATTGTAGTCGTTTTTTATTTTTTTTATGACTTTGGACTAGAGGGCGCTATATATTTTTATATTTTTTCTTGAAAGCTGAGGATTTTTTACACAATTATCTCGATATCAGGGTTGCTATTTTTTCATTTTTTAGATATGATTTAAAAAAAAATCATTTTTCCCCAAAAATAACTTTCTGCAAAAAATCATAACATTTGAACTACTGAACCAATTTAGATGATCGATATATTAAATTGAAGCCAATAAGCAAACACTTGGAAGCCATCTTGGAAGTCTACTGTGTTTTGTTTGTAAACAAAACACAATACGCTTGTGCCCAAGCTCGCTCGTGATTAGTCTGTCTCTTTCACGCTTCAAGGAAATAATTCCCCTTCAGCTTTCTTCCGTACTGTTTTCATATACCGCTCCTCTAACCAACTTAGTGACGAAACGGCCTCACCTAGTACCATAGGTGACGTAACCAAGACGGGTAACCAAGACGGGTCGGTTTTAGCAAGTTGGCCCACCTTAGGATACACTTCTACCCTTAGAAAAATCCTCGGTCGAAAACTACTAAATACATTTGGTAATGCAAAATTAGTAGAATGTACAAATTTTTTGTACATATTGTCAACAAACCCGCATCCCTACCAGAGTTTAGTATATTTTACTCGATAACATTAGTAAGCTTGGATATTGTCATATCTGAAAATTGGTGAGAAAAGCGCGTATTAAACATTTTCATTGTTCCCATAAGGCAATACGGAGGTATAATAAGGATATAATTCTGATACGTGCATTTTCGGCGAGAAAATGTAGCCGATATTGGGCTTCCGAATCATGGTTCTGCTTGACATATGTGTTTATTAGTACGGTCGAAAATGACTATAGATTGGTAGTATTTACCAAAAAATTTGTTATATTTACTAATTATTTCTCTCAGTGTACGCGCTTTGGTCCAGACCAAGATAGTGGAGTTGACAGGTGTCTCATTTTTTTTATCCCATTTATTTATTTATGGCTCATTAGCATTTTAGATGTAACAGAGCCGAATTTTAATCGTGTACATGTCACATGGTTATCATATCTATAATTAGCACATTACACAGTTGTCATTCGCCAGTATTCCTTCTATACCATTACATATGGTACATTCACACAGTAGCCATTTAGGCGTAAGAGTATTCTTTCTGTTCTTCCATTATCCAGTTGGACCACCGGCGGCGGAGACAGTTGATTGAGTTAATACATTGAATAGTCGTTTACAAGCTCCAACCCTGCATTTGATTGCACTCATTGTCGTACACCAATGGTATACAGTATTCGTTGACGAAATCGATACAACTGATATCATCACGTGTCATTTCCCGGAATATATCATCTTCTTATTGTCATACAAATGAAACAAAAATTTCTGTATAACTCGAAAACAAATCAAGTAAATGGAGCCAAATTTGGCATGTGAAGGTTTTAGAGGGCACGAAATGTTTCTATGGTGACTCCTCCCATCTCTCTAAGGGGTGGCTGCCATTCAAATAAAACACAAACTTCTGCATAATAAACAATCAAGTTGAGCCAAATTTGGGGTTTTTTAGGTACGAGAAATGTTTTTATAATGGTATGACACCCCTCCCTCCTCTGGAATGGAGAAGTGGTCCCATAAAAATAATACACATATTTCAACCAAACAAGACAATTGAAAATTTTCGGAAAACTCTGAAAAAAAAATGGAAAAGTTCGAAAAATTCAGTTCGCATATGTTCTACAATTACATATTGACAAGCGTTATTAGTCCATTTGATGTTTGCGCTAACGAAATTGATCTTAGTTCGAAAGTGGAAATGGATTTAAATGTGATAATTTTTCGTGTCTGAAAATCTATTATCATTTTCGCTTCACAATTATATCGAACGAAAATACCGTCTATGCGAATACCACGTTTGACAGTTCTCAAATATGATGTTGGGGACAAGTGGTCACCCTAGCAGATATTTACCATTGGACTCGCCATGACAGCTTCGTCTGTCATTTGGATGACGTCGTGTGGAACAAAAGAGGAGTTGATATAAAAAAGATAGATTCTACGTCTAGAAGAATGAAGTGTGTTTTACGATCTAATAAAGTTTTAATTTGTATATTCCATTTACGCCTTGTAGTTACATTATTTGGAAAATACAACAGTGGCGACGAGTTCGCGTGTTAAACTTCGTTAGTTAGTTCGCGAGACGACCGCGATTTTACTATAATCACGTCCCCGCCGCGGAAGAGAATTAAACGCTCATTCAGCACAATGGAGGAACAGCAGCACATGGAGCAAAATGCGGGAATCAATGCACCCGGTTTCATTCCTCAACAAAATGGACACCCAACACAGCAGCAGCAGCAACAACAACAACATCATCATGGGATGCCATCACACTTTTCACCTCCACAAGGTCCAACCTTCCAGCAGCCTGTTTCTACCGATGCAATCATCGTGCAAATTCTACAACAACTAAGACAGCAACAAGCTGTCACAAACCAACTTCTTCAGCGACAACAAGAATCGAGCCAGTATCAGCAAGGTTTCATGCAACAACAAGAACTTTTATTGCGGAACGCCATGTCATCAATTCAAGTAAACGTTCCCCCGAATCCAGAGGTTATTTTAGATTCACTAGCAGCGAACATAAAGGAATTTCTATATGATCCCGAAAATCACAGTACTTTCGCCGCTTGGTATGCCAGGTATGAGGATCTTTTTGCAAAAGATGCTGCGCGAATAGACGATGGAGCTAAAGTCAGGTTACTTCTACGGCGGCTAGGAACAAACGAACATTACAGATACATCAGTTTTATTCTGCCGAGTGTACCGAAAGACTTTACGTTTGCAGATACGATAAGCAAATTGAAAGCACTATTTGGAAGCAGAGAATCAGCAGTCAAGAAGCGATATTCTGCTCTTACAGTCACAAAAACATCCCTCGAAGATTACGTTACCTACGGTTGTCGAGTAAATAAAATGTGTGTGGAGTTCGAGCTTTCGAAATTATCGGAAGAGCAATTTAAATGCCTGATCTTCGTGTGCGGGTTAAAATTAGAGTGCGATGCAGAAACAAGAACAAGATTGTTAACCAGAATAGAGGATAATAGTGATGTCACATTAGAGTCTTTAATGGAAGAATGTCAGCGACTAATCAATTTGAAAAGTGATGCAGCAATGATAGAAGGCGTAGGAGGTCAAGTTCATGCAATCAAAAGAAATCCAGCGTATCGAAATCTAACAAGGCGACAGCACTCCAGTGAACAAACTAAAAATCATCCCCAACGCAATTTCCATAGATCATCTGGTCCCAAAACTCCGTGTTGGAACTGCGGAGCGATGCATTACTCCAAGTATTGTAAATTTCGGAACCAGCGATGTACAGAATGCAAGCAGCTGGGGCATAAGGAAGGGTATTGTTCTAGCGCGAAACGATCTTTGAAGAAACCAAGTCAACGGAACGAGAAACACTATACCAACACCATCACATTATCCGTCGACTGCGTTCGAGGTAAACGTCGTTATGTGTGGATAAAAATTAAAGGAGTATCAACGCGTCTACAATTAGACACTGCATCGGACATAACAATTATATCCGAGGAAGTTTGGCGGAATATTGGCGAACCAAAAGGGAAATCAACAATGCAAAAAGCCAAGTCAGCAACAGGTGAGCGGTTACCTCTCCTGTTGGAATTCGATTGTGAAGTCAGCCTCAACGAATCAACATGTAGCGGTCAAATATATGTCTCCAAGACCCCGCTTAACCTCCTGGGAATCGACATCATAGATAAGTTGAATCTCTGGTCATCACCGATGGATAATTTTTGCAATTATATCGGCGGCAATCTGACGGAAACATCATCCCTCAAACAAACGTTCCCGAAGCTTTTCAGTGATACATTAGGTATGTGTACAAAAACAAAAATAAAATTAACGCTCATTGAAGGAAGCAGACCAGTCTTCCGACCGAAACGTCCAGTTTCATACGCCATGTTAGCTACGGTTGATGATGAGCTTCATCGATTGGAACAGTTGAAGATAATTTCGGCTGTTGACTATTCAGAGTGGGCTGCTCCGATTGTAGTGGTACGAAAAGCTAGCGGACGTATTCGAATATGTGGTGACTACTCCACAGGGTTAAACCACTGCCTTCAATCACATCAGTACCCTTTGCCGTTACCAGAGGATATTTTCTCAAAGTTCTCGAACTGCGATATCTTCAGTCAAATTGATTTGACGGATGCCTTTCTACAAATGGAAGTGGAGGAAAGCTCTCGGAAATTGTTAACAATAAACACTCATCGCGGGCTGTACCAATACCATAGAATGCCACCAGGGATCAAAGCAGCACCTGGGGCTTTCCAGCAGCTCATTGATACTATGCTAGCTGGATTACCAAACTGCGCAGGGTATTTAGACGATGTAATCGTTGGAGGAAAAAACACAGAGGAACATCATCGCAATTTATATGCAGTTCTGCACCGTATTCAAGAATACGGATTCACTATTCGTCCAGAAAAATGCTCGTTTGGGCAGAAACAAATTCGCTACCTAGGCCATCTTCTGGACAGACAAGGGATACGTCCAGATCCAGGAAAGATAAAAGCAATAAACAACATGCCAGCTCCCAAAGATATCACCGGTGTTCGTTCATTCATGGGAGCCATAAATTATTATGGGAAATTCGTTCCCGATATGCGAAACCTACGTTTTCCATTGGATAATCTGCTTAAAAGCGGATCCACCTTCAAATGGACCGCGGAATGTCAACAAGCACTGGAAAAATTTAAAGAAATTTTTATCATCGGATCTACTTTTGACACACTACGATCCCAAACTAGAAATTATAGTTTCGGCAGATGCATCTTCAATTGGTATAGGAGCGACTATTTGTCACAAATTTCCCGATGGCAGCATTAAGGTCATACAACATGCGTCGCGAGCACTCACAGAGACTGAGCAGAGATATTCACAACCCGATCGAGAAGGACTTGCAATTGTTTATGCGGTAACTAAGTTCCACAAATTTGTTTTTGGAAGACGGTTCCGGCTCCAAACGGATCACGCCCCTCTGTTACGAATATTTGGATCAAAAAAAGGAATACCTGTTTACACAGCTAATCGGCTCCAGCGATGGGCACTAACTTTACTGTCATACTTTGCACTAGAATACGTTTCAACTGATAAATTTGGCAATGCGGACGTGTTATCTCGTCTGATAGACCAACATATTAAACCTGATGAAGATTTCGTTGTAGCCTGTGCCAGTTTAGAAAATGACCTC
The DNA here is from genome assembly GCF_029784135.1 of Toxorhynchites rutilus septentrionalis. Lineage (NCBI taxonomy): Eukaryota > Metazoa > Arthropoda > Insecta > Diptera > Culicidae > Toxorhynchites > Toxorhynchites rutilus. The sequence goes on from NC_073746.1 coordinate 192,017,074, forward strand.
AGAACAGTGGCAATGAATACCACTAGCAATTTACCCCTCAGTTTTAACATGATCAAAGATGAAACAAGAAAGGATTCGATACTTTATAAATTATACCGTTTCATACAGAATGGCTGGCCTAAAAATCGATCTGATATCAAAGACTGGGAAATGCAGCGATATTTCGATCGTCAAGACTCTCTATCAATAGTAAACGGGTGCATAATGTTCAGCGAAAGATTGATCATCCCAAAAGCATTCAGGAAGCGGTGTCTTACACAGCTCCACAAGGGTCATCCGGGTATACAACGGATGAAATCTATAGCGAGAAGCTACGTGTATCGGCCAGGCATAGATGAGGAGATAACCAGTTATGTAAAGACATGTGATAGCTGCGCGTTAGCAGCGCGATCACCACAAAAGGTGGCTCCAGAATCGTGGCCAAAAACTACATTACCATGGCAACGAATTCACATTGACTTTGCTGGTCCTCTTGAAGACACATATTATTTGATCGTGGTAGATGCTCATAGCAAATGGCCAGAAATATATCCTACGCTGAAGATCACAACAAGTGAAACAATCCGTTTGCTGCGCTCATTGTTTGCAAATAAAGGTATGCCAGAAACACTCGTGTCAGACAATGGAACACAGTTTTCCAGTGTACTTTTTGAACAGTTCTGCTATGAAAATGGAATCAATCATTTGAAAACAGCCCCATATCATCCACAATCGAACGGACAAGCCGAACGATTCGTGGACATTTTTAAGCGTGCCATAAAAAAAATTAAGGGAGGAGACAAAGATATTAATCAGATTTTAGACACTTTTCTCCTCACGTATCGCACGACACCAAATCCGAATGTACCAAGCGGGAAATCTCCCGCAGAAGAGATGTACAAAAGGCCAATAAGAACATCTCTCGACTTGTTACGAGTACCATCTTATTCCGAATCACCAAAAATTCAGCATGATCTCAACACATCAAGATCGTTTAAATCAAAAGATCCGGTCTACGCAAAAGTATACGCAAGCAATAAATGGAGATGGGCAACTGGTACTGTTATGGAAAAACTAGGCAGCGTTATGTATAATGTGTGGGTGGATGATAGAAAAATGATCCGTTCGCACATCAATCAACTTAGGAGACGATCAACAGCAGAAACGACCAAGAAACAACAAATGGATCGCCCCAACTTACCGCTGAGCATATTACTAGATGAGTGGGCCCTGCCGAAGTCTACCTTGAGTACGAGCAATTCTACAGCTGGGCCATCGATTGAAGACGAACCACAAGCTCAAGCTCAGCATATGTTACACTCCATAGAACCATCATCTTCGCCATCGAACGGATCCATACCGTCTGATTCTTCTCCATCTACCTCAACCGATTTCCAATCAGCAGCTGAATCTTCACCTGTGGTTCAGATTCCTCGACGCTCTTCGCGCAATCGAAGACCGCCTCAGAGGTTCCAACTGTACCACAGATATTGAAAGGAGAGATGTTGGGGACAAGTGGTCACCCTAGCAGATATTTACCATTGGACTCGTCATGACAGCTTCGTCTGTCATTTGGATGACGTCGTGTGGAACAAAAGAGGAGTTGATATAAAAAAGATAGATTCTACGTCTAGAAGAATGAAGTGTGTTTTACGATCTAATAAAGTTTTAATTTGTATATTCCATTTACGCCTTGTAGTTACATTATTTGGAAAATACAACATATGATAATCGCTGTTAGGCAAGGCGCATATTGAGACGCGTATAGTGCGAGTTGCTTGATGCGACATAGCGCCTGTTTTTGTAGCAAATGAAAACAAATATAACGGCGCAAATTGGCCAGGTGACGCGAGATGGTGCAGTGCTCGGAAGACGTGACTCGCGTGACGCTGTGGCTGAACCACAGTTTCTCGTGCTGGTCGTGCAGGGTTTGGTGGTTGTGTTGGTGAATAGTTATGTGGCACCGTGAGACTGACATTGTATGGTTGTACAGGTCAGGTGGTGGTGTTAGTACATAAATGTATCGCGAAACTATGTCTGAGTCAGACATTGTGTGCGAGTGGCACGTTATTTACACCAAACTGCAACTCAATATGTGCACCACCACGTGGTGTGTGAAGTAACTGGAGCAAATGGTATAGATTAGTGTTAGAAAATTATTTGCTGGATTACGATTTGTTTCATCTTGGTTTATGATACCAAGTTATGATTTACACATTGCGTAGGCCGATAAGCGTAGACAGCTAACGTGACGCGATTCAAATCGTGGTATCCTGAATTTACCTTTAGAAAATTCCTCAAATGGGTTCTGCATAGCAAAAGCCATCTGTGTTTTTGGTTCGAACTCCAATCTTAATTCATCCTGTAGACTCGATCGCATGCCCGTATAAATGAGGGTTGAATTCAATTTCTGTTATCGTTAATTTTCTGTCGAGAGGTGTGAAGTGACCAGTGCCGAAGATGACTGGCAGAGGAATTTCAAAATACTATGTGCTAACGGAGCCTGGGAGATATCAGGATGCCATCGACAGCAAACTACCCTTGTTATGTTACTGTGGAGTTCTGGAACAGTGAACTGTTGTTTCCCTAGCTGGATGATAAAAAGTGAGGGTGGTATTGAACCACGATTAAATAACGATTGCAGTGGCGCTCGGCCCCTCGTACGGTTGAAGTGAACTCGGTAACAGACGATGGCGAGAGATCAATTGGCAATCTAATAGCGAATTCGTTTTTAAAACTGAGTCAGTGCCAAACTGACTCTGTAATAAAAAAACGTTTTCAGTTTCACGAATGCGGTGGTTTGTTGGTGTGCGTTATATAGTCTGATTTGTTTATATTTGCGACGACAAATGTACAGTGTCGACATCTGGTGGCGATATTAGTGCTTGGGAGATAAATTATTCTCCATCAGATCAGAAGGGCCAAGTGCAGTGAAAAAATATAGAAGTTTGAATAAAAATTTTTACTTCATATTGTTTGATTACCTAAGGGTGGGTTTAGACTAGGGATATATTCATGTGAAGAAATATGATGAGATTTATAGAAATCGCATCAACCATTTACACTAGCTTGAACTTCTATAATGAATATATTCATATTTTCGGTGAATTTATTCACCTGAAGTAGAACTGCATCCAACTTTAGTGATTTCTCACCAGTGAGAAATTCACAAGCGTTTACATATGCTGAATTTATTCAAGTTATATATACCTCGAATAAGTGTATCATATTTATTCTCACCCGTTTACACCTATTTTCACGTGAATAAATCCATCTATAGCTATAGATCTCCCTAATGTAAACCCGCCATAACACATGTACACCCTCATTCCGGTTCACGAACGGCGATTGGATTCCAATCCGTTCGAGTTCGAATAGTTTGCATTTTACCTTACGCAATCCTAAAGGGCGGTGAATTTCGAATTCGAACTTTCATCGCAGCAGTCAGACATCTGTGAAACCAAAACAAAAACAAAAACGGCAAATGGTTTTAAAAGTTATAGTTTCTGCAGCAAATTATTTATTATGCATTCGTCTACATTTGAATTAAAGGTAAAACCATGTAAAATTATATAGATTTCAATTTATAATTTTTCTCATTGATTTTCAGAGAGGTAAGCGGCCACAAAAGGTTACTCAGCTGGAGGTGCTGGAACCGGGTTTTGCGCTTGAAGATCATTAACTGCCACATCCGCAGCAACCGGCCTGGGAAGCGATGACAACTAATAAATTCGGCTTGAAACGATGACCGAAATCGCTGTTACAGTAAATCCATTGCTGTTATGGTTTTTACAATCATATGGAATCAAGGCTACGTGCGGTTACGCTTCCTGGAAGATGGTTCACAGCGGTTCGAGGTCATCGTTAGCTAACATTTGCCGTGTATATTGAGTAATTTCTAGTTTTTTTTTAATATTTCAAATATGGCTTATTTCAAGAAGAAATGTAACCTTTCAGTGTTAAGGTGAGGTTTAAGCGGCTATTACATATACAGTGGGGTAAAAATCGTGATTTTTAAAGATTTTGCTTGAATTTTCACCAGGAATTGTTTAGATCGATATTGCAGCCAAATAATGAAAGATAGAAGTTGGGCGTCAAAGAACAAATTGTAGAGTGGTTCAAGAACATTAATTTAATTGGTAGAAACAATCTAGTTCAATTTAAAATTTTAGGATAAAATTAATAAAAACACATTAAAAATGATTAACTTTGAAGTTTTTCACTTCCAAAATGTTATTAAAATCCACTAATTGAGTTGTTCCACTACTAATCCTGTACTAAATTTTTTCATCTTTCAAATGAAGGCATCAGAATCGTCTTCCGAGTGTACTTTTTTGTTTTTTTTTTTATCCATTTCATTTATTTGTAAGGCTCAATCGCATAAGCTTTGCGGAGCCGCTAATTCAAGGTTTGTTTATACAAAGTTTCAACTAATTTCTATGTTTAGTAGGATTCGACCGAATACTCGCGGTTTACTCGAGGTTAAAAGGGCAACATTTTTGTGGGACGTGTCAGGTTGGGGATATGGATATGAGGTATCGTTGTCTCAACCGAGGGTTGCCGCACGCACTGTAGCATTGTGCATAATGACCAGGGATAGCATCTGGTGTTCGACTAGCTGTCGAGGGTGGGCGACGGTGAGATGGGGGGACAAGACAAACAAACTAATAACGAAAAAGAAAAACACAAAAGCATTAAATACTTATACTAGACCGTTTCACAAACATATAGATCAACTGCATATAGCAGATGTCGCGAGTTCCCAACACGTCTCTAACAGGAACATAGGGTTGTCTTCCTTGGACCTCAAGGGCATTCAAAAGGTACTCTCTGGCTGCGTAATTATCCGTACATTGCCAAACTGCGTTTCGAAGTCATCGTAACCGTTTCCACACCGATAGACGTTGCTTTGAACAAGATTTATTCTGTGGAGATGCACATCTAGCGAGTAGTGGTTGGACATAAGTCTACTCATTACACGAATGAAGTCACGACCTAAGTCCAAACCTTTGAACCACGCTCTCGAAGAAACCTTTGGAATAATTGAATATAACCACCGCCCAAGACTTCCAGTGTCCCAATCGGTTTGCCAACTCAAGAGGGAACTCTGACGCAGTAATTGGAAAAAATCATCGTATGAAATCTGTCTATCAAACAATTCGCCTTCCTGGGCACCCACCTTTGCGAGTGTCCGCCTTCTCATTGCCAGGAATTGAGCAATGAGAGGGGACCCAAACAAAGGTTAACTTATAAGATCTTTCGATCAGTGCACTCATCTGCTGTCTCACTTTTGTGAGGAAATAAGATGGGTGCCTACTAGTTTTCATCGACTGGAGAGCTTCAAGCGAACTGAGACTATCCGAGAAAATGAAGTAATGGTCTGCAGGCTTGTTGGAGATCATCCCCAATGCGAAGTCGATTGCTGCCAGCTCAGCAACATAAACGGAACAAGGTTCCTGCAGTTTACGGAAGGCGCTTGAATTTTCATTGAAAACACCGAAGCCAGACCCATCAGTGAAGTATCTTTTCATGCAATTGACTTTTTGGTACTTTCGGTTAAAAATACGGGGAATGAAAGTTGGTCGAAGCTGATCTGAAATCCCAAGTATTGCTTGTTTCATCGACAGATCGTATTCAATTGAGGAACTGCTAATGGTGAAGTGAGCACGATCTGGAGTAAACGATGGAAGACAAATATCTGATGAAATATAGTGATGATAAATTCTCATAAACCGAGATTGTATATTTAGATGAAGCATTTTATCAAAGTTTTCAATCACAAGTGTGTTCGTGATACCGCATTTCACCAGTATTCTGAGAGAAAGTTCCCAGAATCGGTTCTGTAGAGGAGTTACTCCTACCAGAACCTCGAGACTCATGTTATGCGTTGAGTGCATACAGCCGAGAGCTGTACGCAGACAATGATATTGAATTCGTTCCAATTTTAGAAGGTGGCTTTTAGCTGCTGAGAGAAAGCAGAAAGAGCCATACTCCAGAATAGATAGAATAGTTGTTTTATAAAGCGTTATGAGATCTCCCGGATGAGCTCCCCACCACGTGCCGCAAATCGAGCGGAGAAAGTTGATTCTTTTTTGACATTTTTGCTTCAAATACGTAATGTGGGTATTCCAAGTGCATTTTGAATCAAACCAGACACCAAGGTACTTGAAGGTCAATGATTGGGTAATGTTTCTCCCCAAAAGCTTAAGTTGCAATTGGGCTGGGGACCGCTTTCGAGTAAACACTACCAGTTCTGTTTTCTGCGGCGAGAATTCTATCCCTAAGTTCCTTGCCCAAGAAGACAAGTTATCTAGGGAATTTTGCAATGGTCTTTGCAAGTTTTCGGCATGGGGACCTCTGACGGAAACCACACCATCATCTGCAAGTTGTCTTAGCGTGCATTGTTCTGCCAAACAACTGTCAATATCTTTCACATAAAAATTATAAAGAAGGGGGCTGAGACATGAGCCTTGGGGTAGACCCCTATAACTATTTCTGGAAGTTGTCAGCTGTCCAAGGGTGAAGTTCATTTGCTTTTCTGACAACAAATTGTGCAAGAAGTTATTCAAAATTCCAGGAAGTCCACATCTGTTCAGATTGTCTGACAGAATTTCTATGGAAACTGAATCAAAAGCTCCCTTAATATCCAAGAATACTGAAGCCAGTTGCTCCTTGTGCGCAAAGGCCAGTTGAATATCTGTAGAAAGCAACGCTAGACAATCGTTTGTTCCTTTGCTCTTGCGAAACCCAAATTGTGTACTTGATAGCAAATTATTTGTCTCGATCCATTGATCGAGTCTTCGAAGGATCATTTTCTCCAGCAATTTTCTAATGCACGAGAGCATAGCAATCGGACGGTATGAGTTATGGTCAGACGCTGGTTTGCCAGGCTTTTGAATTGCTATCACTTTGACCTGTCTCCATTCGGGTGGCACAATATTGTTTTCTAGTAGAGTATTGAATAAGTCTAGCAAGCGTCTTTTCGCGATATGGGGAAGATTTTTTAGAAGAACGAATTTAATCATATCGCTTCCGGGTGAAGAGTTGTTCGATGAAAGAAGAGCCATAGAAAATTCCAGCATTGAGAATGGTCTGTCCAGAGGTCCACCGCTTGGAGACGTTTCTCGAAGAATATGTTGGGCTGGAACTGAGTCTGGACAGACCTTTTTAGCGAAATCGAATATCCATCGGTTGGAGTATTCTTCACTCTCGTTGGTAGATGAGCGGTTACGCATGTTGCGAGCTACCCTCCACAAGGTGCGTATTGAGGTTTCACGAGAAAGACCTTCGATGAAATTGCGCCAGTAACCGCGTTTTTTTGCTTTAACTAATTGTTTCAGCTGTATTTCAAGCTTTGAATGTTCCTCGAAGTGTGTGGATGTTCCATGTCTGCGAAAAGCTTTGAAAGCATCAGATTTTTTCAAATACAATTTTGTGCATTCATCGTCCCAGCCAGGAGTGGCTGGTTTTCTTTTAAATGAAGCACTTGGAACTTTTCTTTTTTGTGCTTCCAGTGAGCTTTTATACAATAAATCGACGAAGAATCGATATTCTTCCAATGGTGAAAGTATATCTATTGATTCGACACCGATTGTTACCGCCGTTGCAAATTTTTGCCATTCGATGTTCCTTGTTAGATCAAATGGAACTCGAGATGGTTCAGTGGATTGCGGGCTACACTTGATTGATATATTGATTGGCAAGTGATCGCTACCATGGGGATCATTGATGACCTTCCACTGACAATCTAATGATAGCGAATTTGAGCACAAAGATAGATCGAGTCGGCTTTCCCGAGCCGGAGGTTTTGCAATTCGTGTCACTTCACCAGTGTTCAAGATAGTCAAGTTGAAATCGTCACATAAATCGTAAAAAATAGCCGCCCTAGCGTCATCATAAAGATCGCCCCACCCAGTACCATGGAAATTCATGTCACCCAAAATTAGAACTGGGGTTGAGAGAATCGAAATTAGATTCCAAAGTTGACTACGGCTAATGGAAACATTCGGGGGAACGTATACTGAAGCTATGCAGAGTTCTTTATTCTTTGCAGTTATTTGACAAGCGACGATTTCGACGTCTGATAGAGCTGGGAGAGGAATTTTATAGAAAGAGTAGCACTTTTTGATCCCTAAAAGTACTCCTCCATAGGAATCATCTCTATCCAGGCGAATAATATTAAAATCGTGGAAGTTGAGTTCTGTGTCAGAAGAAAGCCATGTTTCGGAAAGAGCGAATATATCACAATCATAATTTTGAAGTAAAAATTTGAACGAGTCTAGTTTAGGCACTAGACTACGGCAGTTCCATTGTAGCACATTGATCATATCTTCTACTACGTTAGATGAATTATCCATCGAAAGATATGATTGATGCAAGGAGGGGCCATGAAGCAGTCAATTGCTTAAGATAAGACTTTAAAGATGGAAGCAAGGCAGAAATAAGGCTTCTGAGGGGGTCTTGAATTTTGAACGTGTTTAGTATGAAGTCCACAATGTCCGAAAAAGTTATCAATCCTCGATTAGACGCGAATTTTCTACGAGAAGATCGAGGAGCAGCGTTTTGACGTAGGACTACGTCTTTCATTTCTATACCGGGGTGTAAAACCAAAGTTTCGAGAACGAAAGCGTTACGCTGGAGACCGAGATTTTGAGCGTTAATAGCTCTTAAACAACTGAACGAAATGGTATGATAAACACTTCATTTGAAAGATAAAATGTCTACGCGTCATATACTTGTTACTTTTTCATCCAAAAACTTGTTTCAATAGTCTTAAAATTGCTTTCAAAACAGGCTATTGAAATCAAAAATCGGTATATAAGCGAGCGGCGCTCGTTAACCCACTCAGTTATGATTGAACAGCGATTGGAGCATGTTGTCGCTGTTGTTGTGAAGCTAATTTCGTTTATCATGAATGCGCTGATGAACGGTGTCACCAAGAGCCTGTTTGTGCACCTAAGGCCAAAAGGGAATCCATCAGGAGGAGAGTGATGCCACGGTTCCGCTTGAAACATCGGAGCAGCCGCCACACATACACACACACACATACACGCGTGGAATTCTCGTTGCTATCATCGTTGCTGAAAAATAATCTGCCAGTTCCCCTGGGAATTGAAAAATACATTCATGCGAAATAGTTTATTTTAATGTTTTCTATCCATATAACACTGCAACCAAATACATTTGGTTTTGTTATTTTTCAATCAATCGCAATTAACAGGAAAGCTTCTGAATATTTTTTTCCCCATCAGTGGAAATTTTCGTATCCAATATTGGATGCATAACATGAAAAACGGAAAATGTTTCACATCGCGAAAATCAAGTCATTTTCGAGCGATTATTTGCTTTCTACTCATATAATGCTTCGACCAAATACATTTCGTTTTGGATTTTTTCAATCAAGTGCGATCAACGTAAGACCACGTCTTTCGGCAATTTATTAGAGGTGCAATGAATCTTTAAGAATTCCCGCTCTACGCGCACTAGCAAACAATGTTTACTCAACAATTTCTCAAACTAGAAATGGGTGTTGTGAGAGAGGATTAGCGAACGCGAAAACGACAAACGGGAGAAAGATACGTTTGGAGGTTGAAGGAAATTGGCAGAAACTTCTTCATTCTATCATTCAAATAATGTGATTCATACCACATCGTTTTGCCAGAAAGAGATTATTAATGCTCAAAGGATGAATCGAGTCCTCCGAGGAAATTACCCAGCGCAAATTAGAGTCGACTATCGATTGCGGCATTCGTACACAAATAATTTTATAATGCAGTTTCACCAAAGTGATTTCTTCGGATATATTCACTACATCATGTCATGTATTTCATATTCTTCATAAGGAAATCCATATCCATGGCACCTATCGGTAACGAATTATTATCGAAACCACGATTTTCGCTAAATGCTCCTTTCAGTTCGGCCTGTAAAAAACTTTTCTGTACTCTAATCCATCAAATTTGGAGCCCTGAAAAGGGCCGTTGATTATATGCTAAGCTAATATAGCACGCTCTCCTCGGATACGATGGGCCAGCTGGATGTCCTTGGGCATGATGTGACGCGTTTTGCATGGATAGCACACAAATTGGTATCTTCGAATAAGCCTCCTGCAGCGTCATAACCGCGGAACTTTGGAAGCGCAAGTCGGTTTTGAAGTCCTGAGCAATTCCACGAACCAAATGCTGCAAAGGTAGCTTACGGATCAGCAATTCGGTCGACTTCCGATAGCGATGAATTTCACGCAAAGTTCCCGGTCGATAGCGATGTGGCTTCTCCACCTATCCTGCTACTGGTGCGCTTATCCGAGCTGACTTCGTGTGTCTTACCACCGAATGACTAACGAGCTGTCTGCGAAAGACTAACGAGCTCGAGTCCTCACGGTGCGAGAGTAGAGTAAGAAATGAACGAAAGCAAAGGAAGTGTCATTTTATAAACCATAAAAGTATAGAATCTAAATCCCACCCTTATTATATTCGTGAGTATACAGTAAGCTTATACAATAAAGAGGGTGGGGTTTACATTCGATTCTTTTATGTTTTATAAAATGACACTTCCCTTGCTTTCGTTCAATTCTTACTCTACTCTCGCACCGTGAGGACTCGTTTCATCGGGACTAAGCAGACAGCTCGTTAATCTTTCGGTGGTAAGGCACCACGAAAGCAGCTCGGATAAGCGCATCAGCCGCAGGAAGCGTGAAGAAGCCACATCGCTATCGACCGGGAACTTCGCATGAAATTCGTCGCTATCAGAAGTCGACCGAATTGCTGATCCGCAAGCTACCTTTGCAGCATTTGGTTCGTGGAATTGCTCAGGACTTCAAAACCGACTTGCGCTTCCAAAGTTCCGCGGTTATGACGCTGCAGGAGGCTTATTAGAAGATACCAATGTGTGTGCTATCCATGCAAAACGCGTCACATCATGCCCAAGGACATCCAGCTGGCCCATCGTATCCGAGGAGAGCGTGCTATATTAGCTTAGCATATAATCAACGGCCCTTTTCAGGGCTCCAAATTTGATGGATTAGAGTTCAGAAAAGTTTTTTACAGGCCGAACTGAAAGGAGCATTTAGCGAAAATCGTGGTGTCGATGATAATTCGATACCGATAGGTGCCATGGATATGGATTTCATAATGAAAAATATGAAATATATGACATGATGTAGTGAATATATCCCCATATCGAAGAAATCACTTTAATGAAACTGTTTATCGTTTGTCGTTTTTAATTGTTGGGAAAGGGCATTATTTCTGCTGACTAAATTCCAAGAAAAAATCCATTCCTTCTTTAAGCGTGATTCATTCTGCTTCGGATCAACGGAACAGTATGATAATCATTTCATACAAAAGATAAAATGTCCAAGAGTTATATGATTGCTATTTATTGAGTCGAAAAATTGTTTCAATAGCTTAATGATAGCTTCGAAAACAGGTTATTGAAATCATTCGTATCCGTATGTAGCGCGCCCACTTGGAAACCCATTAATCTTATTGGAATGTGAGATGGGGAAGCTCATACTTACGTCTATGCATTATGCTGTACACTACAGACTTTTTTTCTCCGTACTGATTAAGAAGCCGACCGAACTATCGGTCGACAAGTCAGTCTGCAGTCGGCGGGGGCTCTTAATTTCGTTTTTGCAGGTCGAACCGAAAAAATTTCAGTCGAGTTAACTCTTTTTTACAGTAATGCTTTTGAATCCGGACACTTTGCATTACATTCAATATCATACCACAGCCATAACATTTTTTTCATGTTGAATTTATGCGATTATTAGTTGCTAATATAGTTACTGATAGTTTCTTGATAGTTACTTATCAATCGCATTAATTCAACATGCAGAAAATGTTGTGGCTGCGGTATGGTATTAAATGTAACGTAAAGTGTCCGGATTCAAATACATTACTGTATACTTACTTCGATGTTATTCGTTTCTCTCTCAGGGTAAGCAACGAATATAATAAGGGTGGGGTTTAGATTCTATACATTTATGGTTTATAAAATGACGCTTCCTTTGCTTTCGTTCATTTCTTACTCTACTCTCGCACCGTGACGACTCGTTTGTTTGGGACCAAGTAGATAGATAGTTAGTCTTTCAGTGGTAAGGCACACGAAAGCAGCTCGGATAAGCGCACCAGCCGCAGGATAGGTGAAGAAGCCACATCGCTATCGACCGGGAACTTTGCGTGAAATTCATCGCTATCGGAAGTCGACCGAATTGCTGATCCGCAAGCTACCTTTGCAGCTTTTGGATCGTGGAATTGCTCAGGACTTCAAAACCGACTTGCGCTTCCAAAGTTCCGCGGTTATGACGCTGCAGGAGGCTTATTCGAAGATACAAATTTGTGTGCTATCCACGCAAAACGCGTCACATCATGCCCAAGGACATTCAGCTGGCCCATCGAATCCAAGGAGAGGGTGCTATATTAGCTTAGCATATAATCATCGGCCCTTTTCAGGGCTCCAAATTTGATGGATTAGAGTTTAGAAAAGTTTTTTGCAGGCCAAACTGAAACGAGAATTTTCGTTTGGATGCCATACAGCATCGAGAAAATTCCGGAAAGATCTAATCGTTGCTGAAAAATAATCTGCCAGTTCCCTGGGAATTGAAGAATACATCCATGCGAAAGAGTTTATTTTAATGTTTTCTAATTATATGGCGAACACAGCGACCAAATACATTTGATTTCGTAATTTTTCAATCAAGTGTAATTAGCTGGAAAGCTTCTGAAGATTATTCTTTCCCATCAGTAGGATATTTTCGTATCCAATATTGGATGCATAACATGAAAAACGGAAAATGTTTCGTATCGCGAAAATTATATAATTTTCAATCGATTATTGCTCAGTCGCCGAAATTTTCATACTCAGAGAGTTCATTCTCCTCTAGTTTGCCTTCCAAATTGCCATCGTAAACCACACCTTCTCTCGATTCAATCACGCACGAAAAGCATACTGAAATGATATTCTGGTGGTGAAACCGATTCATTTTTCGTGAGGCATCGTGCACAAATTACGTAACGCGATAAGGGGGGAGGGGGTAGATGTTGCGTTACTTTCTGCTTATTAGAGATAGGAAATTGCGTTACGAAAGGGGGGGGGGGAGAGGCGGTTCAAAATTCGGATTTTTAGCGTTACGTAATTTGTGCACGACGCCTGAGGACATCGACAAGACAACATCGTTACTGAACGAGCTGAACGGCGAGGGATCGAGGGATTCATTACCTGGCCTGACCTGACCTGAAATGCAATCAGTTTGTTTTAACTGTGAGGGAGCGCAGAAAAGCCGATGCTGATACTCTCGTGACCAAGAGAGTATCAGCATCGAAATACGGTTCCTCGGGAAGACATAGAAGCAGCCGCCACACACACACATACACGCGCGCAACTCTTTTCGTTTGCTGGTTATCGAGAGGAAACCTAGAAAGAAATGATCGTTGCTGAAAAATAATCTGCCAGTTCCCCTTGGAATTGAGAATTACATTCAAGCGAGTTTATTTTAATGTTTTCTATCCATATAATACTGCTACCACATACATTTGGTTTTGTGATTTGTCAATCAAGTGCAGTTAGCAGGAAAGCTTCTGAAGATTATTCTTCAGAACAAGGTTTTTTGTATCCAATATTGGATGCATAAAACCTTGAGTCTCCAACGTAACACTCTCGTTTTTGAAGTCACCCAAATATTTATTTATTCATTCATTCAGGATGGATTTAGATTCAACTTCAAACAAATGATCTCTAAATCAACGATAGTCCTACGTCGCCCTTGCGGTTATACCATAGATATAACCCACTTCCTGTTTTTATTTCTCTCTTCTCTGGGTAATGACGTAAAATCCTTGCTGCAACCAGGAACTGGCTGAGAGGGAGCCTTCGGATTCGTTTTTTTGCTACTATTACCCTTGGAATTAGACAATCTTCCGAGGGTCATTTTAGCTTTCTTACGGTGCACCATTGGTGAAGAGAGCTTTGTTTTTGATGATTCATCCTTTATTGAAGATTCTGGTGCAGCCGAAGTATGACCCTCATCAGAATCAGAATCCGATTCTTGAGATGACAAAACCGAAAATTGGTTTTCATTTTGAGCGGCTGATGCGGTCTTTAGCATTTCAGCATAAGTCCGCTTGGAGCGTCCAGCGATAGAACGCTTCACTTTATCGGAGTGCTGTTTGTACCTTGGGCACTCTTGTAGAGGGTGAGGATTCTCGCCACAGTGAATACATTTTTCCACTGTTTGAGTGCAAGAATCCTCACTATGTTTATCGCCACATTTGCCGCAACGAAATTTGTTGCCGCAGTGGCTAACCGAGTGTCCCAACTTTTTACATTTGGTACAATTATAAACCCGCGGTACAAACAGGCGCACTGGGAAAAAACATTTTCTACTTTCACATAGTTTGGGAGAACAGAACCTGCGAAAGTAACTCGAAAAGAGTGCGAGGGCTTATAAACTTTTTTATTTTCTTCCAAAGATGCTGAATGCAGATTTCTAACATCCAGGATCTTTACAAGATCTCCAATCATCGAGTTTTTGAAGGAACCCGACGCTTGTTTTAGTTCATCGACACTCAGACTCGCGTCGGTTACTACGCCTTCTATCTCCACTTCTCGAGAAGGGATGTAGATGTGATACTCCCTGTTAAAAACTTCGTGGTCAACAATCCTGTTGGCCACATCAAAAGTCGGTGCTTCTACACGCAGTTTGTCCGGTCTCTCTTTATGTATCGAGACGCCCTTATAATTACGCAGCAAATCTCTTGAAATATCAAGTGTTCTCAAAGCTTTTTCCTTGGGCCGAAAGAAAACAACCCATGGTGCCTTCGAGGACTGTTGATAATAACGCGTCCGCGCAACATTGGCATCAGCAGATGTCATAACGGTTGCGCAGACGGTGCGCAACCGCCTATGAAAACGAAAAAAAAACTCGCACGCACACACTCGCGCAAAAACTCAACTTAAAACTAACTTAGACTAAAAACTAGCTCAAATCAAAAATCTTCTTGAAAAAAAAACAATAATTTCGTAAAAAAAAAAAATTAATAAATAAAAACTCAATAAAAAAATTTAGTCTGATGAGTTCGAACAACTTGAACAACCCTATTCAGGGAGCTATACAACGCTGCACGCTACGGTATAAGCACAATAGCGAGACGGCAAAAACTATTCTATTGTACTTCTCTGTTTGATGTTTGGTGAAGATACAAATGTGACGCTCAATGGAACCAATTCACAGAACACCGGTCCAACGTCGCTGGAGAGGTGCTGCTTCCTCGCTGTTCCGGATGCGTTGGCACTTAACTTGTCACCAATGGGCGAAAGAAAAAAAAAACAACAACCAAAAATCACTTTGGCGGAGGGGGAAAAAAAACTTTCCAGCTTCGATATTGTAGCGGAGGACGGACAATGCGTGTCCGTCTTTTGCAAATAATCGACGAGGAATGAGTGTACTTTTGAATGTAGAGCCAGTTTGAGGCAACAGAGTCCGAAACAAAAATAAAGTTCTATAACTCTGTCATTGTTGAAATTCGAAAATATGCGTAGGATTTTTCTTACCAAATATGATCGTTTATCACCTCCTGAGATAATCTGGATAAATTTTTTTTTCGTGTGAGAAAGGTGTTTTGGGGATGAATCAAAAATCAAATTCCTCTTTTATTTTCAAAAATCAAAAAATACATGTAAAAAAAACAAATAAAAAAATTTTTTTGACTCGATTATATACAGGATTCGATCATATACAGTGAAAAGAAATCAAAAAATGTATATAATCGAGTCCGCACTGTACCACGGTCATCAGGATTCACACCCGATACAAGGTAAAGAAAATGTTCAACCAGTCACGGTTTTCTTGCTCCTCGACCACAATATTAGGAAACCTTCTAGCCGGGGCTGCTGCTGCCGCGGGAGCTGCGTCAGCGCCCGCCTCCGCAGCTGTCGCAGGTTGTGCTTGAGGTGTTCCAACAGCGGTTGTGGCAGTGGCAGTGCCCGAGGGTATATTTGATGAAGCAGCTGCGGATGCTGAAGTTTTCGCGCCCACTGCAATGCTGAGCATTGAAGAGCTTGCACAGCTTGGTATCGTGGATAGACTAGATGATCATTGATTGACAGGTGTTGGCACTGGTCCGGGATCGCCCTATTCGAAGTTATCGAAGCTGGAATGCTACCGGCTGCTGGCATTGGCGAGAGGTATGGGAAGCTGTCTACTTTTGCGCAGCTTGCGAATTAGCATTTTTCCCTGATTGTTGACAAAATTCCCTGATATTCACTGATTTTCAAGGGTTTTCCAGGAAGTCGACACCCTGGAAACGATTTATTTCTTTTTAGGTCCCTTCTATAGAGTTCTGATTGCTCCCGCAGACTGCCGACTTTCTCGGCCGATAGTTTGGTTGAGTTGGGTGGCTAGCGCGTACACCGGCCAACTAAACAGTCGGGCCGCCTCAGTTTATAATCGGGAAGTGCGTCAATCATTTTTATCGGCGAATACTGAATCGGTGTTATGCGCATACCTTTCCGTACTGATAAAAAAGCCGACAAAATGTTCGGTCAATGAAAAGACAGCAGTCTAGGGGTTCTAGCAGTTAATTGAGGTTAGTTACTTACGTTAAATTTCGTCTAGTGCTTTATCAGTAACTATCTGCGACCGCTTAACGCTCTAAAATTCAATAAGAAAAAATAAAAATCTAAATCTATATAGTTTTAAATGGTTTTACCTCTTATTCCAATGTATACGAATGTGCAATGAATTATTTCCTGCAGAAATTTTAACTTTCATAACCGTTTGCCGTTTTTGTTTTTGTTATAGTTTCACAGTTGTCTGACTGCTGCGATGAAAGTTCGAATTCGAAATTCACCGCCCTTTAGGATTGCGTAAGGTAAAATGCAATCCCAGTCTACTTTGTTATGCAAAATTGGTCCCAACAAATGGTGTCGACAACGGTACCGATATCGTGCCATTTTGCAATGATTCTGTAGACCTACCCAAGATAAGTGAAGTGGAAGGTAAAACGTAATGTCAGAATTGCCGTTCGGACGTATCCCGTAAGTTTGAACTTATTTACATTGATGGTATCCAATCAACACTAAACATTAACTACAGTTTCGCCGGCACGGTTGATTGCCGTTATGAACCAGCACAAAACACAAAGCTGCAAATTATACGCCAGTGGCGGTACCACGATCAAAGCATTCCTTGAATCACATTAGCCGAGCCAGCTGGCGGAAGCATATGCATAAAGGTTACTAGGTAACAATTTTCAACGACAACTGTTTATTTATTATACTTCTTCAAATACCTTCGACGAAATCAAATGTAACCATATCAACGTAAGTAATAACATAAACAAATCCAAACTTTTCGTCTTGCCATTCCTCATACGTCTTTTCTAAATAGTGTAAATTATGAGCCACCTGTTAACTCCACCATCTTGGACCTACCCTTCGTATTTGACAACCAATTATGAGCCAACATTGGGCCAATCTGGCACCGCGTCGACCACACGCAAAACTGCTCGACCCTTATTATGGCTCTGTTTCTTTTCAAGGAAATGAAAATAGAATGTAATGAAAGAAATACTGTTGATAAAAAATATATATTTTATTTCTAGAAAAAGCAATTTACACTTAAATACAATTGCAACTTGAAATACAATGTACATCTAAATATATATTCATGTTAAAAGTATGTGTAGTATATAATAATATTGATGTGAATGCCTGCTGTTGGTGGAGCGGTGGAAGGCAATGCGGGATTAACCTGAAAATAAATAAAATAATTAATACGAAAGTATATTATACGTTAGAGATAATAGGAACGATAACAAAAACGATTCCTTGGTCTAGAAAAAACCAGAAACAAGGAACCGTTTTTACTATTAGGTCGATTCCGTTCATAACAAAAAACATGAAAACTATGCAACAAAAATAAATCATTGTACTGTATCACTGTATTTACTATGATGCCTGTTGAAGCTGGAGCAATAAAAGGCAATGTGAAATTAACCTGAAATAAAAATAATAAATAGTATACATGTATATAAAATATTATAGCCTATAGAAACGATATTATTTTTATCATATTACCGGAATAAATATTCGTTATCAGATAACAAATATTTATTCCGGTCACATCCCTAGATACGGGAAAAATATCCGGCACAATTATTTTAATAATTCAACTGCCTCTATGTCTCTGCCGACCAATACAACAGATTTTTCTGATAGAACAGTGAAATAAACTTACTCACCTGTCCTATCTGTCTACTCTGCAGTTCGGGAGTTCGATCAAGCCAATCTGAAACGAATTAAATTGAGTTTAAACTGAAAATAAAAGCAATTTTTAATACTTACAAAAATCGTTTCTCTTTCCAAAAACTGTTGTGTTGTGTTTTGACAGTTCAATGAGGAAAAAAAAGGCTGCTGTGATTGGCGATCTAACGTACAAATCTACACCTAGGCGGCGCTGCTGTGAAAGTGATGATGGTTTTAAATTTTGCCATGTGAGCTTATGGAAGGTTTGTAGTTTTTTCCATAAATTCCAATGTTATAATCATAAAAGATTATTTGATTGCGATGAGTTTGGAAGAAATTTAATTCTGCGCAATTTTATATATAACATGTTATTTATTTACCTCTTTCAGTAGTGAAAATTATAAAAATATTGACAATGGTTGAATTAAAGAAGGAAATTCGAGAGCACAATCAAACACAAGTAGAAAAATGCACGATTCCTGCATGTGAGAACTACCTTGGAAAGCCCGGAAGTAAAATATACGTGATTTGTTTTTGAGTTTTAGGTTACATTAGCATCATTTTCTTAGTTCAAAAACAAAATCCAGATGTCCCACCGATCGTTTACGTTTTGCGTTAGATCGCCAATAGCGATTCGCTCAATTCGTGTACTTTTGTAGCACTTTTCGTCACTTGGTCGACACTGTGCTTATAACCGCTCGAAAATATAGGAATCTGGGAAACTATTCGAACTCGAACGGATTGGAATCCAATCGCCGTTCGTGAACCGGAATGAGGGTGGTAGTTCTGATACTCATTTAACCATTTGTCGATGCATTTCCTGTTTGTTCTACAAATGATTACTATTATAATATAAAATCATCATTAGACAGTTTTCGTTCAATATGTTTCTGCGATATCGGAAAAAATCTCTTATTTCATCAAATAAAATAAATATTCGATACGTTAGAGTAAATTTTCATTCATAATTTTGATTTTGAAAGCCGGTTTATTCCACCTGAATATCCATCACTATTTTCGCCTCCCAATGAAAGCACACGTAGCTTAATGCCGTCTACTCGAATATACTCTTCAAAATCAGAATCCGAATTGGATTACGATTCCAATAATACAAAAGCAAAAGCAGCAGGTTTTCCTTTTTCATAGTCTTTATTTTTAGATTTTCTAAAACTATACTCGGAACTTGACAGTTTAGTATAGTTGTATTGGTGAACCCGAGTGCCAACCCGTGAAACATCTCAGTGCGAAACTAACAGCTTTCGGGGCGAACTAGTGCGACACTGAGTGCGAAACTGAGTGAATAAAAAAACGTTTTGACAGCAATTAGTGCGGCACTGGGGTTTTTTTTGTCCCATTTATTTATTTCAGGCTCATTGGCATTTTAGCTGTAACAGAGCCGAATTTTAATCGTGTACATGTCACATATTTATCATATCTATAATTAGCACATTACACAGTTGCCATTTTTCGGCGTTAGAGTATTCCCTTCTATACCATTCCATATGGTACACACATTTACACAGTAGCAGCCATTTAGGCGTAAGAGTTTTCTATCTGTTCTTCCATTATCCAGTTAGACCGGACAGCGGAGACAGTTGATTGATCATTGTTGAGTTATTTATAGAACAGCAGCCCGATGTGTCTTGCAGAGCAGAGCAGTTGTATGGATGAATCGATCATATTTCGACCGTGGATCGATCTCCATCGCTGATGATTGTTGCGTGGACGTAGTTATTCTGTAACAACACAAAGATGGTCAATGGGGGCCCTGAGTTTCGAACTCATGATCGATCGCTTACTAAGCGAACGCGCAACCAATGTGGCTACGGAGGCCCCCGGCACTGGGGTTGAAACTGAACAAAAACGAACAAAACACTGAATTCGTCAATTGACGAATTTACGTTAGATTTACAGCCAGATGTGTAGGGGCCGATACGAGAAGGATTTGCAGTATTTTTAGCGCAAAACACCCTATTCATCGTTTACTTAGTCGAAAAAAATTAAAGTTCGCCAAACCGGGAAATTTGAAGATAAATTCTGATTTTTCTAGAAAATTTGAACAAGTTCCGGAAATAAGTTCAAATTTTCTAGAAAAATCAGAATTTATCTTCAAATTTCCCGGTTTCATGTATTCTTTACACGCTGAAAAGGTTAGAAAATCATCATTTCACAATGTGCTATGTATATTACGAGGAATGGCTTGTTATAAGTATTGTAACTTTAATGTTTTTCAACTAAGTAAACGATGAATAGGGTGTTTTGCGCTAAAAACACAGCAAATCCTTCTCGTATCGGCCCCTACATTATCAATAATATCAGCCAATTTGATATCGATTTCATCGCAAATATCCATAGAATCAATAACCGGTATGCATTATCAAACTTAAAATTTTCGAAGATTATCTATGACTTTGGTCAAATCGCGTGTTGAAACCATCGTATATATACAAAACTCCAACTTTCTTACCATATACTGAAAAAATTCAACGGGTGAAATGAATCTAAATTGAAATAAAATGAATAATCACCACCGAATCTTGCTTTTCAGTGCGTAAAAAAAACAAGCAGCCTCACTTTTGTAATTCTGAGTTCTAATGTAGGTGTCGCATGAGCTGATTCAGCTTTGCGTAAATTCGTCAATTGAAAGAGTTGATCTGGGAGAAAGTAAAGGAAAACTGGAATTCATTCGATAACCGCCATTGCAGCCGCGAGGATGGAGAAAAGAATTGTTAGAAAATCCTTTGATTAAAAGTACATTTTAAATTATATATATTATATGATTTATTCTTTAACTTTTGGATATCCGAAATCATTACATCTGGTGACGAGATTGGTGGAAAAAATAGTAAGCATACGTCGCTATTAATCATGGAAAATATCGAGAAAAAGTGCTGCTGAAGTGCATAGTAGGGCGTGGCTCCACTTAACCGGGATAAGAGGTTGGGCCTGATTCTCGAATACACTTCACGGTGGGAACGAAATAAACGGCACGCCATTGAACTACGTTTTACGAGTTGGTGAAGCGAAGATAATGATGAGTTTTCAGGCAGAATGAGCACTTTTCAAATAAAAAATCATCAATGAAAATTAACTTCTTCGTATCAAACTGGTATTCAATGTGAGTGGAAAACTTTTGTTTTCTTCATGTGATATAATAATCTCAAACAAAAATTTCATCTGAAGATAATTTGATATTATAATGATAAATTTAGTGGGAAACTAATCTCGTATCCAGATGTCGACACTGTACCGTTGTCATCGCGAATACGTTTCATTCCGGGCCTGATTCTCGAATACACTACGAATACACTTCACGGTGGAAACGGTATGAAACGCATTCGCGATGACAACGGTACGGTGTCGACATCTGGATGCGAGATTAGTTTCCCACTAAATTTATCATTATAATATCAAATTATCTTCAGATGAAATTTTTGTATGGGATTATTATACCACATGAAGAAAACAAAGTTTTCCAGAGTTCCGATCGGGCAGTCGTCGGATGCAGACGCATTTTAGTTCGCTCCACGTTTGGTTTTTTCTTCGTCGTGCAACATGTTCAAACGTGTTTCGGTTTCATCCACCGTGAGAGAATTTGTCAAATGTCGGTTGATTTTCGCGAGTGTCTTCAAAAAGTAGTTGTTCAGAAAGGCTGAAAGTGTATTTTTTTCCGTTTTATCGCCCAATTGCCCAATTTATCGAACCGGCTCAGACTTGTTCGCGCGTTTTCTCTCCATCAGGATTAGTGCGAAGTGTTTTTGTGTGTATATGTCGTAGTTCATTTATCACCGCGGAAAAAACTGCAGGCGTTATGCCACATCGTGAGCTAAATGCTTCTCTTCATTCTTTTATTTTGACGTAGGACTACGTCTTTCATTTCTATACCGGGGTGTAAAATCAAAGTTTCGAAAACGAAAGCGTTACGCCGGAGACCGAGATTTTGAGCATTAATAGCTCCTAAACAACTGAACGACATGGTATGATAAACACTTCATTCGAATGATAAAATGTCTACACGTTTTATACTTGTTACTTTCTGATCCAAAAACTTGTTTCAATAGTCTTAAATTTGCTTTCAAAATAGGCTATTGAAATCACCAATCGGTATATAAGCGAGCGCCGCTCGGAAATCCACTCAGTTCAAATTGAACAGCGATTGGAGCATGTTGTCGCTATTGTGGTGAAGCTCTTCGTTTAAGCGCGTTAAGCGCGGATGAACGGTGTCACCAAGAGCCTGTTTGTGCACCTTAGGCCAGAAGGGAATCCATCAGGAGGAGAGTGATGCCACAAACGGTTCCCCGGGAAGATCTCGAAGCAGCCGCTACACACACATACACGCGCGGAATTCTTTCCGTTTGGATGCCATTCAGCATCGAGAAAGATCCGGAAAATAATCTGCCAGTTCCTCTGGGAATTTAAAAATACATTCATGTGAAAGAGTTTATTTTAATGTTTTCTATCCATGTAACACTGTGACCAAATATGTTTCAATCAAGTGTTATTAACAGATGGTTATCGTGTTAGCATTAACCACTGGTGGGCTTCCAGTATCGAGGAAAATGTGGAAATATCTAATCGTTACTGAAAATAATCTGCCAGTTCCTCTTGGAATTTAAAATTACATTCATGTGAAAGAGTTTATTTGAATGTTTTCTATCCATGTAACACTGTGACCAAATTCATTTGGTTTTGTGATTTTTCAATCAATCGCAATTAACAGGATAGCTTCTGAAGATTATTCTTCCCTATCAGTAGGATATTTCCGTATCCAATATTGTATGCGCCCGCAATCGATTATTGCTCAGTCGCCGAAAGTTCCGAGCTCAGAGAGTTCATTCCCCTCTAGTTTGCCTTCCAAATTGCCATCGTAAACCACGCCTTCTCTCGATTCAATCACGCACAAAAAGCATACTTAAGCGATATTCTGGTGGTGAGACGCATTCATTTTTCGTGAGTACATCGACAAGACAACATCGTTGCTGAGGGTGCTGGTCGGCGAAGGATCGAGATCTGCCCTGAAACGCAAGCAGTTTGTTTGAAACTGTGAGGGAGCACAGAGAAGCCTATCCTTCAGGAGAAGATAAGGTGACCATCGAAGCAGCCGCTACACACACACATACGCGCACGGAATTCTTTCCGTTTGGATGCCATTCAGCATCGAGAAAGATCCGGAAAATAATCTACCAGTTCCTCTGGGAATTTAAAATTACATTCATGTGAAAAAGTTTATTTTAATGTTTTCTATCCATGTAACACTGTGACCAAATACATTTGGTTTTGTGATTTTTCAATCAATCGCAATTAACAGGATAGCTTCTGAAGATTATTCTTCCCCATCAGTAGGATATTTCCGTATCCAATATTGGATGCATAAAACCTTGTGCCTCCAACGTAACGCTCTCGTTTTCGAAGTCCCCCAAATATTCATTCATTCAAAATGAATTCAGATTCAACTTCAAACAAATGATATCTAAACCAACGATAGTCCTACGTCACCCTTGCGGTTATACCATAGATATAACCCACTTCCTGTTTTTTTTTCATAAAGATTTGGATGCGATATAAGGTGCAAGTCCCTTTGTGGGGAGGTGGGTCCACAAGTGTCGTGTACAGTGGGACCTCTATTCTTGTGTTTTGAATTCCCCTTTTTCCCTTTATAATGGGTTCACCCAATAATTATAGCGATATCCAGTATACATATTTTATATAGACGGAAAGTTTTTTTTAATTATCGCCCCATTCACGCATGATGGCGTTGGAGACTATTCGTGTCGCTGTGTTCTTAATCGTCCCGCTCTCTGTGTTGATAGGCGACGTTCCTCTCTTAGACGTGTATGTGTGTGTAAGGTGGTTTGTTTTGTAGATGACTGATGCTTCTCGTGTTTGAGAGTAGCAAGAGCGGAGTAATACAATGTGTTGCTGGCGGGGCTGAACCGATCGGATGGCGGCAAAGTTTCCTCTTCTCCTTTTCATTCTCATAACTGAAAGTGTATGTGTCGAGAGGGGTTTTTTGTTGTAGTGCTAAAGAAAACTGTTCTTCTCAAGTTCTCTCTTCTCTTCTACAGCAAAATTCTCTTTTCTCTCAGACATACATTACACGGGTTTCATTTGGTTTGCACTGGCAGCCGCACCGTTGCAATTCTGTGTAGCCATTTACTTGGTGTTGGTGCGCAGCTGTTCAGCGTTTTTGATTGCTCTCATCACTTATCCTCAGTGTTTGTGCAAGCTTTCTTTTTTCTATTTCTCGAGTTCATCGCTGGTATTTTTTGACGTAGGACTACGTCTAACCGGGAGATATAGGGGGTGAAATGGAAATCTAGGCACTGAACAAGTAGGAAAAAATGCAAGATTTGGAACGCTTATAACTCGAGCATTTCTCAATAGATCGCAAAGGTTTTTTCATCAATTGATAGGAAATATATCTACGCATCTATCATAACGAATAACATTTCATTTTTCTTGAGATAAATAATTGAATAATTGTGAAATATCAAGCATTGTCCAAATGCACTATGTGCCCATTTTTGATTGGTCCATTTTGTGCTCCTCAAATCGTACCGACCAAAACGGGCAACCACAGCAGCAGCGAAATACAATGAAGCACGATTGGAAAGGAAAAAGAAAAAAATGAACGAAACATTGGTCGCAGTCTCACACATGCGTAATTCTCGAGCCAGCCAGTCAGCTTAAAAATCCCCGCTCCGCTGCCGTAACGATCATTCTTTGTGTGGACACCGACTGGACAACATCGTTGCTGGACGAGCTGGACGGCGAGGGTTCGAGTGCCTTTCTCAAGGCAAGAGGGCGGAGGTGGTAGCGCTGGAGTAGAGTAATAGAGTAGAGTAGAGTTTTCAAAGGGCCTTTCTCAAGGCTAGAGACGAATGAACTGCAAAAGTTTAAAGTCTCTATAATACAATACCTTCCTTCCTTCCTTCCGTAACGATAATTCTCATTCAAACCGTACACCACATCGTTTCGCATCACATCACATCATCAAACTAACACAAGCAGCCATGTCTGGACATGGCAAAGGAGGAAAAGTGAAAGGAAAGGCAAAATCCCGCTCGAACCGTGTTGGACTGCAGTTTCCCGTAGGTGTATTCGCCAATTGCTCCGCAAGGGTAGCTAGGCCGAGCGCGTTAGTATCAGTGCACCAGTCCACCTAGCAGCCGTTATAGAGTTTCGGCTGCCGAAGTGATCGAGTTGGCTGGCAAAACTGCTCGCGCTTTGGTTCGGTGGACATCAAGACCTCAACAGGCAGACTCAGAAGAAAAAAAGTTTGTTGTTTATACAAACTGCTTTGGTGGCAAATCGAAAACAAGGCGGCATCGAGGGTGTTCGAAATGGCTTTTTTTTTCAAAACCACGAGTACTAAGTTTTCTAAATTGGAACCATTCCATAAAACACGGCGCTTATCAGGGCCATTAAACCTTTCAAAAAAGAGTTTACGAAATACAGTTCAATGCTTTCTAAAACAATATCCACAATAATAATAAAACACAAATTGATTTTTTCATAATCCTGTTTTTCAGGATATGATGAGTATGAGAATTTGGCAGTTGTTCTGAGCTTATTGATGGTTGGGGACTTTTCCGATTATTCAATTTTCACCAATTCTTAAATTGTTTCCAGATTGAAAACTTATTCGACATTTAGCTAATTGGACGGTCATGTAATGCGACATATTTAGTTGTACATTTTTGTAAACATAGAGTACAGGGTCCAAATTATGACCCCACATTGAAAGTCGACACTGTACCCCTGTCATCGCAAATGCAAAATTCAATTACAGGTTAAAATCGCCTCCAATGCGACACTGAGCGGTGCTTCGGCACGTCGCATTAAATGTAATTTACTGTACAACATGTCACAAGCTGGATGGGAAGAAATTTTCCAACTGTGAAATATGTGGCGAGTGGTAAACGCAATCGCAAACAGGAAGGTTTAGCCGAACAAGATGGGGATATCGAATAATAACAGAACAATAAACTCTTTAGATTAAAGTACAAAACGCGCGGATCCGCTGAAAAATATATCATTCTTTTTCAAAACGTAAATCAGTGTGGTTGTATGGCATCGTTTCACATCACAATATACCTAATAGCGGTTATAGAATTTCGGCCGCCGGAGTGCTCGAGTTGGCTTGCAAAGCTGCTCACGACAATAAGAAAACCCGTCTACAGAACAGAGCACATTCGGTTCGGTGGCAACAACTAGTTTCAGCGAGTGGCAAACGCAATCGCAAAACGGCAGCAGGTAGGAGAAGGAAAAAAATTGTTTATACAGACTGCTTTGGTGGCAAAACCAGTCTAACATTTTACTACTTAAATTGGGACTTTCTCTATTAGGCAGCAGACTACTCAACTCTAGGTTCGAATAACTAATGATTTATTGTTCTGATTTCATATCAGCGAGACCCATAGAGAACGCTCGGGCATCGATGTGGAGGGTCGATGCCATTGCTGACACAGCGTGTCAATTGCGCGTGGATGTTTAATTTACCAGTCGGCGCAATTTGACACCATGATAAAATAATCAACCGTAGCAACAATGTTGCATCGGTTGGCGACTTACAGTGTCGCTCAAAAGTGTTCACCACACCTTCCCCCTTTCGGAAGAAGAATGTAGCATAGCAAATTATTCGTGATTTGAATTTTAGTTGAGGTTCTCTAGGAATTTCGCTGATGATAATACAAAGGTTTACATTTTTGTTCTTATACACCTAAAATATATTGACCATGATTATTTCGAAAAATTTAAAATTTATTATTTATATTTCGTAGGGAATATTTGTCCCTGAATGGATTTGAATAAATGAATGACCTTTCCTTCCCTCTTTCAAAAGTAAATTTTAAATTTTCTCATTTATAGTTTTATAATTCTATTTTTATGTACTTTCATTTGTTTTCCCTGTGCCAAATCTTCCACATCACAGTTGCATCCTTCTACTTTTACTATTTTAAAGGGACCTATATAGAATGGGTCCAATTTTTTGCGATTTTCGTTAGTAATATATATTAAATCTCCTACAGATACATTGATTGGATTCAGATTTACATTCAAATTTTCAGTTCTTAATCTTTTTTGTTCAATTAATTTGTTTCGAGCTTCTGAATGACTTTTTTGTAACTTAAATTTCATTTCATTGTAGTACTGATCAAGGTTATAGATTGGTTCTATTTTTGTATTAAAGAGGTCTTGAGGTAAATTTGGTTTTCGTGCAAAAACTAACTCAAATGGTGCATATTGTGTGTCCGTATGTGGGGTTGTATTATATACAAAAGCGTAAAAGTTAATCCAGTCATCCCAGTCGTTATGATGTTCATTGGAGAACGATCTCAGATACTCATTAAGGCATCTATGATTTCTCTCCAAAGCACCGATAGACTGAGGATGATATGCGGTTGAAAATGTTTGTTTGAAATTTAATATTTTACCGATCTGACAAAGTACTTCATTGCAATATTCAGTACCTCTGTCCGATCTTAGTTCTAAAAAGTTTCCGTATGTCAAAATAAAGTTTTCCACTAATGCACGAGCAATGGTATTAGCTTCCTTATTTTGAATTGGTATTAGAACTATAAATTTTGTGAGATCGCACTGCAATGTAATACAATAACGATTATTTTTTCCTGATTTAGGCAATGGCCCGACAGTATCTATCGAAATAACATCAAATGCTCTTACTGGAGTAGTTGTAACAATTGATGCTTCTTTCGTTTTTTTCGTTATTTTGTTCGTTTTACAAAACTCACAGGCCTTTATGAATTTTGCTATAGAACTCTTCATTCCATGCCAGGCATATAGATCACGTAGTTTTAGGTAAAGTCTATGTTGACCTATGTGACCACCGATAGAACTGTTATGAAAATCATGTAAGATTTTCTCGATTTCCTCTCTATTTTGTATATATCTTGGAGGTCTGTATAGAAAAAATTCAAAATTTTTCGTTTGTTTAGTGGCAATTTCTTTGAATTTTTCCACTGTTATTAATGAAAACATTGTATCATTTAATGGTATAGCTATCCTTTTTTCATTTATATTCATCATAATTCCATTTAGCTCTGAAAGAGCAGACTCTAGTGTCTGACTTCCATTTAGTAAGCATTCTTTATTTATCTCAATTGTAACAAATGTTTTCTTTAAGTTTGCGCTTTTTATTTTTATGTGTATGACGTCGTCTTTTATTTCGGTTAATATCTTTTTCATAACCCTAATTGGTTGTAAATTTTCGATTTCACGCACAAGAAGTTGATCAGGCTTCTCGACTTGTATAATCGGTTTGTTTTGTTTTGCTGTTTCATTTTTCCTACTCATGGACCTTGTGTTTACCACGAGCATTGTTTTGTTTTTCAGGTCGTCAGATGACACGATTCTTGAGAGTGCATCTGCGCCTACATTGTCTTTTCCTTTGATATGTACTATGTCAAAATCGTAATCCTCGAGATCAAGACGCATTTGTGTTAACTTTTTGGTAGGTTCCTTCATTCCAAAAAGAAAGACAAGGGGTCGATGATCCGTTTTGATTGTGAATTTTCTACCATACAAATATGGCTTGAAATGATTGATAGCCCAATGTATGGCAATCATTTCCTGCAATATTGTTGGCTTTTTAGAATCTGCTTTGTTCAATGCTTTACTTGCATAGGCTATTGGCAGATCATGTCCGTCTACTTCTTGAGATAAGACTGCTCCACAAGCTGTGTTGGAAGCGTCTGTGGTCAGAATAAATTTCTTTGAAAAGTCAGGGTAACTTAAAATTGGTGGAGATAATAGGTTTTCTCTGAGTTGTTCCAAAGATGTTTGGCGTTCATCATTCCAAATAAAAGTTGAATTTTTCTTTAACAATTCGTTTAATGGTTTTGCTATCTTCGCGAAGTTTGGAACAAACTTACGATAGTAATTACAAAAAGCAACGAATCTACGAACTTCGTCCGCATTCGTTGGTACTGGATAATTTTGTATAACATTAAATTTTGTGTCATCAGGAAGTATTCCCTGATCAGAAATTTTATGGCCTAAGTACGTTACTTCTGTTTTAAAGAATTGGCATTTTTCCGGATTGAGTTTCAAATTGTATTGTCTCAATCGTTCAAACACTTTAGTCAGATTTTTAATGTGATGATTTGTAGAACATCCAATAACTACAATATCATCGATATAAACAAATGCACATTCTGGCGTCAATCCTGCCATGGCGATAGTCATCATGCGCTGAAAACTGTTTGGGCTTATATTCAAGCCAAACGGTAAGCGCGTGAAGGCGTAGTGCCCGGATGACGTAGAAAACGCAGTGTATTTCTTAGATTCTGGGTCCAACGGGATTTGGTGGAATCCTGCCATCAGGTCCAAGGTGCTAAAATATTTAGCCCTTCCTAACTGATCCAAAATTGTGTCGATTCTTGGAAGTGGAAATCTGTCGGCTAAAATTTTCTTGTTTAGCTGTCTGAAATCCACGACCATCCTCCATTTTTTATCATCAGTGTTCGATTTTTTGGGCACCAATAAAATTGGTGAGTTATAAGCCGATACTGAATGTTCGATTATTTTGTTTTCCAGTAATTTATTCACTTGACCTTCAATTTCGGAATTTTGTGCGTGTATACTCCTATAATTTGGAATATATACGGGCACATTGTCCGACAATTCGATGTTTTGAGTGTAGAAGTTATTTGTGGTCAAATAATCTTCTCCCAACGCAAAAATGTCATTATATTCTTCTATCAATGTCTCAAAATGTTTACTAGCGTATGTTGGTATTTCAGTAAAGTCAATTTTTTGTTTTATTTCATCCGATCTCTGTTTAATTTCGGTATTTTTATTTATATTAGCTATAATGAAATCATTCAATGGTTTAACTATGGGTTTAAAATTAAGAATAAGAACTGGTTTATCCGTAGTATTAATAAATTTAACATATGTCGTTTTCGGAGATACTAAAGTGTTCCCACAAAAAATTCCGTTCTGAATTTCCTGTGCACACACTAAAGCATCGTCTTCAAGTTTTAAATTTGGGATACGGCGAATAACTTCGCATCTTTCCGGAAGCAGTATTCCTTCATTAAGATTATCTTCAATTGGAATATTAACTTCTATATTATTAAACGTAAAATTTAAAATCCAATATTCATAGTTAATGCTACACTTATATTGTGATAAAAAATCTCTTCCCAATATTCCTTCAGTGCATATTGGGAAATCGTTATTGACCAATTGAAATCTATGATTCAATTTTAATACATTCTGAAATTTCAATGTAGTAATCGTTGAAGCTACAGTTTCCAATTTTTCACCGGATATACCAGAAATTATACATTTATTAGTTCTATCTACTATTTGATTATTAACTACCTTACCTATTTTGAAAATTGAAATGTCAGCCCCTGAGTCAATCATGAAAGTACACGTTGAATTGGCCATTTCAACGTATGCCTTCACAAAATTTGATGCAGTTGCATTTATTGTGAAAAGCTTCGGGGTTGACCTAAAAAATTTTGCTGTGGTGGTTGTTGCTGCTGCTGAAATTGGAATGGAGGTTGTTGGCACTGGTTCCAATTTTGCACATTCTGCGCATTTTGTGGTACTGGTGCCATACCATTTCCAGTTTCTGCAGTTGCGTAAAATATGCGTGGTTGCATGAATCCACGTCCATATCCTCTTTGCGATCCCCTACCACGTTGATTTTGAAAATTTCTTTGATTGTCGTATTGCTGGAAATTTCCTCTGCCGCGACGATTGAAAAAACCGCCACGGTTACTGAAATTATTTTGAGCATAAAAATTTCTATTCCCACGGTTTTGATTTCTACCGCGTCCCCGTTGTAAATGGCCACGACGGGTATACATTATTTGCGAGTTTTGATTCGCAGATGATGCTCCCTCGTTTTCAATCACCTTTTCTATCGCATCAGTTAAGGACGAAAATTGTCCCGCTTTTAGCAAGAGCTTGGTTTCACTGGACCTAACTCCGGTGCAAAGTGCTTTTACTCCCTGTTTAACAGCCATTTTGCAGGCCGTTTCAGTGGGAATATTTTCCGATATGTATGCTTTTTCCAACAGGAACACTAAGTTTTCGACTTCGTTGGTAAATTTATTGATATCACCAATCTGCTTCGTTTCTTGTAGTTTTGCTACAAAAACATCAGGAGATTTTTTCATTCCACAACATGTCTTAAGCTTATTTATTATTTCTTCAGTGTTTTGTGGTCTGTCTCCGACAGCTGCTCGAGCTTTCCCGGTTAGTCGAGTTTTAATAAATCTGATTACCGTCTCTTTCGCTGCTGATTTTTGTGCAGCTGTTGCATCAGCGAATTCCGATTCCACGCTGTCTGCAAACAGCGCAACAGAATCAATAAATTGATTCATCCCTTCCGGGTTTCCCTCATAGGTTTGGACGATAGCTGTTCCCAGCTTAATGTCCACCTTCGGGGTAGCCATTTTATTTTTCTTAAACAATTGGTTAAATGCTATTATTATTTTTACTAACGTCGTAAATTTTAATAACTGTTTTGCGGAATCAAGTTTGGAATTAATCAATACTTGAATACCGCCGAATAAATCTCTGGCCTCTAACACAATTTCCCTCTGCTCGTGATGTTCATAATCATCGAGCAGATATAAAATTGTGTTATAGACCTGTCTGGCATATTCTCTTTTGGCGAGTAAAGTATTCCTCAGGTATTTTCTGTTAGGACTCTTTTTTAGATTTATGTATATAGTTTTCAATTCGTTTAACAAACTTCGTTCCTCACTTTTCAATTTCTTCAGCATTGGCGAGGTGGAAAAATTTGGCACTTATTTAAGAAAATGAAACAAATGAAGGTACTTACATTGAATTCTTCATTTAATTTATCTTTTTCACTGATATGTGTTAATTAATCTATAATTCATATATAAGTGTTCATTGCACCACCGTCGCTCCGTTTCGCCGATGTTCATGTAGTAAAATTCTAGCAGCGTATGGAATGCGGCTCTCTGCGATTCATTCAAAAGATTGTTGCGAAGATATTCCAAGCATTTGTCACTCCGTTTCGCCGATGTTCACACGGGGCCGTCCCGCCTGTCGCCTGCTTCGTGGTTCTCGTATCCGTTTCGATTAGTGGCTTCAAGTCGGATTCTTTACAGCCGTTGTGCACTGAGTGGATATTTTCGGAACCCAGTGCTGGTGATGAAGGACAGACATAGTGGTGTAATTTGGTGCACGGGCGCGTTCTCGCGGCTTCGTCGGCAGACTGTATGCTGCTGGAAGACTGCTTCCACTTCCATATACAATTCAGGAGCACTGGCGCCCCACAGTTCATTAGGCAGCTCTTTCCCCTGTTCGCCACTCAGGACATTGTTCACTTAACACTTCAACATTAAAGAGGGATCCAGTAATACCACTTGAAAGTCAAGAAAAGCTAACATGTAGCGCATTGTCGCTACAGTCCACTGTCCAACACTAAATTCACTGAATTTTCATGAGGAAATCACATCCTCCCGCCAGCGACACTTCGAGGCACGGTGCAAAACAGCAGAACCGTCTCGCCCGCAGAACACTCTCACTCTAATAGTGAGGCTGCCACAGTCGCCATCTAACATTTTACTACTTAAATTGGGACTTTCTCTATTAGGCAGCAGACTACTCAACTCTAGGTTCGAATAACTAATGATTTATTGTTCTGATTTCATATCAGCGAGACCCATAGAGAACGCTCGGGCATCGATGTGGAGGGTCGATGCCATTGCTGACACAGCGTGTCAATTGCGCGTGGATGTTTAATTTACCAGTCGGCGCAATTTGACACCATGATAAAATAATCAACCGTAGCAACAATGTTGCATCGGTTGGCGACTTACAGTGTCGCTCAAAAGTGTTCACCACACCAGCCACCGTAAAACACGGCGCTTTTCAGGGCCATTAAACCTTTCAAAGAAGACTTATTAAAAGTTTTCACAATACCAAAGCATTCTAAAGTGACATAATATGACATATAATATAAACTGATTGATCATTCAGTTTTCACAAACCCATGCATGGTTTCCGAATTAAAAGTGGCTTCAAATTACAACACATTGTATGCAGGATGGCATTGACGAATTTTCTCGGTAGCAACAACTGCTTTCTTTGGTTGATAACTGATGTTGAAAATTGACTGACGTTACATCTGCATTGTATAGAAACATAACTAAGGAGCAACATGATGAGCTATGTATTTCCTGCTGCTCTGTTCTTATTTTAAAGGACTTTAATCCTGTGTTAATTTACTGTTGGTTTTTCAGAACGCTTATAGCTCGTTTAATTATCGACAGATCGTAGTGTTCGTCTCCAAAACCTCAGTTCTTTTTCATTTCTACGAGGGTCACTATTTATATTTCGGTAATTGGCAACACTGATGTCATGTGAGTCCATCTGACGGTTCCATCGTAAAGTTTGACATTTTTGACGATATACGTACTCAGAACATTTTGTCATACGGACGCTATTTGTTCATTTTATATTTAGTTGAAAGTTTGGTCTCGGCAAAAAAATGGAACTGAATCGTGAACATTTTTGTGCGATGATTTTTTACGACTTTCGACGTGGATTATCACAACAAGAGTGCGTCAATCAACTTAATTTGACTTTTGGCGATGAAGCTCCATCAAAAACCACTGTGTATCGCTGGTATAGTGAATTCAATCGTGGTCGTAGTTCGCTGTCCGACGAGTTTCGTGAAGGTCGTCCAAAATCGACTGTACTGCCAGAAAACATCGATGCTGTGCACGAAATGATTAAGCAAGATCGTCATGTAACCTATTGTGAGATTGAGGCATCCCTAAGCATTAGTTCCACCAGCATATATGCGATTTTACATGAACACTTAGTTGTGCGAAAATTATGTTCACGTTGGATCCCACATAATTTGACAATCGCTAAAAAAAAGGCTCGTGTCGATTGGAATAAATGCTTTGAAAATTGGTTTAATTTTAGAGGCGAATGAACTGCAAAGTTTAAAGCCTCTTAAAAACAAAGAAGATAAGATTGGTTTAAGCGCATGCAAAAGTGTATCGATCATCGTGGAGAGTACTTTGAAAAACAATAAAAATATATTCGCAGCTTAACTATTTGTTTTTGTTCCTATTCCCGAAATATAAATAGTGACCCTCGTATTTACTTTGTTTGCGGAGATACAAATCTTACAATTCATTCGT
The DNA here is from genome assembly GCF_029784135.1 of Toxorhynchites rutilus septentrionalis. Taxonomy (NCBI): domain Eukaryota; kingdom Metazoa; phylum Arthropoda; class Insecta; order Diptera; family Culicidae; genus Toxorhynchites; species Toxorhynchites rutilus. The sequence goes on from NC_073746.1 coordinate 192,051,471, forward strand.
CTACGAAACCACAGTTTAGGGTACGGTAATGTGCTGAATAGTGAAATATATGATAGTGAATGAGCTGATGACCACCTATGCATTCCCTATCACAGCCATCATTTTGATTGTACGATATGTGCATACGCCAAAAGAAGCCCGGCGTTGAACATTTAATAAGTACAAAGCCTTCAGAAAAAAATCAAGAATCAACTATGAGATAGTGAGAAAAAATTGAGAAAGTTGGTAAAAAAAAAAGCAAAAACACAACACAAAAGGTTCTTTTCAGAACCGCCAACATGTTCATAAAGAGTAAACAGTAAACTAATCCATTTTTCAGGTAGATAGGTCGGTATTCACCTAGGAGAAGGAAATAAAACAATATATTTTAAATATATATTTAGCAAAAGCTGTCCCCTTTGTATCGCCATTCTTTGTGTGGACACCGACTGGACAACATCGTTGCTGGACGGGCTGGACGGCGAGGGATCGAGTGCCTTTCTCAAGGCAAGAGGGCGGAGGTGGTAGCGCTGGAGTAAAGTAGAGTAGAGTTTTCAAAGGGCCTTTCTCAAGGCTAGAGACGAATGAACTGCAAAAGTTTAAATTCTCTATAATACAATACCTTCCTTCCCTTTGTATAGTCCTGCGTCACTCCGGTTATGTCCCCGACATTACCCACCCGTCTTTTTTCTTTTCAATATATGTTTTTGTTTCTTTCGTTTAGGGATGATTCAATCCATCGTTGTTTATCTGATGTATTGTGCGGATAGTGCCTGATAGCGAGCGTCACTTCGCGTTGGGGACGAGATGATTTGTATGCAAGGTTAAATACACTTCGCTTTGTTTTCGCAGTGGGGTGGTGTTCGTAGTCAGACCCATGGTTCAATTATGTTGGAGATTTTTAATTTCAGAATTTCATAATCTTAGTCAGAAGACTCTATCTTTAGTTTTCATTTGAAGTAAGTTAGCTAGTTTAAAGAATTTATGCATTTATATTAGTTTTTGGCTCCCGGTTTTTCAATTCCAGCCACTAAATTGAGTTTATAAACTCAGATTATAGGTTTTTCATTCGTTTAGTTCTCTTGGTTACCTTCTCAAGTTTCCGTAACATAACTCCCCGCCATCGTTATTAGAGTACGATACAGAGTACGCGGAATGAATAACTAAATATATCACCCGTCTTATTGTTTCCACAGGAATTTAGATGCGTACGTACGATAAAATAACAAATATATAGCCAGTCCAATCATATTAACAGGTTTTCCTTTTCGGGATACTTAAAGATAATCTTCGCCGCGTGTTATGACTTATAAGTCTTTCAGAATTTTGTTTCATCGAGTGGTCGATAGTTCGCCTATACATAATCACATCACTTACCGCAGTGAATCCTGATTTTTCTTAACCATTCCCACTAACAACTATCCTTTCCATGATAAACGCTAGGGAACCACACTATAGAGGCGACCCTTCTGGCCTTCGGGCGGCGAATATCATACTAACATTCCTTCCCTTCCCCTGGTGACTGTAAGGACGTGGCCGGCGTCGTTATTGACCATTTAAAGCTCGATTCACTGGAATTGCACAACGAGAATGATTTGCTAGTCCCAAGCGTCATTCTGTGTGTTCTTTGTGCAATTTGGTTGGTTCAGGTCAATCACGGAGAGCAACTACGAATTGTACAGTCTACCCAAGCTCAAGCTCAAGCTCAAGCTCACATGAAGAAAACAAAGTTTTCCACTCACATTGAATACCAGTTTGATACGAAGAAGATAATTTTCATTAATGATTTTTTATTTGAAAAGTGCTCATTCTGCCTGAAAACTCATCATTATCTTCGACACTTCACTAACTCGTAAAACGTAGTTCAATAGCGTGCCGTTATTGTCGTTTCCACCGTGAAGTGTATTCGAGAATCAGGGCCTCCGTTTCCACCGTGAAGTGTATTCGTAGTGTATTCGAGAATCAGGCCCGTTATGTTTATGTGTAATGTATAATCGCATATAAATAATTGTACAATAATCATGCAGTTTTTTTTGTGAAGAAGGTGGAGATCTTCATAGAAACCCGGTCGCCATGTTCACTGGGTAATGTGAGATTCTTACTCACTAAAATCACCTCCTGTGCCCCGTGCCTTTTCCTCCCCAGGACCACCTATCGGTATTACTTCAGGGGGAGACAGTGCTCACGCACTCATTTTATTGGGCCATTCTCTGGTCTTCTCTCTCCATTTGCGTTGAAGCTCTGGCATTATCAACGTAATCGCTTTTGTTACTGAATTCTACGTACTCTCGTCGCGACACATTTTTTGGGTCACATTACTCTCGTTGATTTCGACACCAGATGCGAGAATTTCAGAGCGTTCTTGGTCGAATCGAGGACATTCGAACACTACGTGGTACGGAGTTTCTACAATGAGTGCACACTGGGGGCAGTGGGGTGAGTTCGCGTGTCCGAATCTGTGGAGATATTCCCGGAAACAACCATGACCTGACAGGAACTGCGTCAGCTGGAAGCTCGTTCCTCCGTGATTTCTGGTAATCCACTTGGCTATGTTCGGAATCAGCCTGTGGTTTCATCTTTTGAGGTGTTGTTCCACTCTTGCTGCCACTTCCTCAACGAATCACTTCTTGCTAGTTTTCGATCATCTCTGGTATTCTGTTCAGTTGAAGCACGTTCTTTATAGCACGAGTTGTCTTCCGCCAGAACAATATCAATGGGAATCATTCCCGCTATGACACATACAGCTTCCATGGATATGCATTCACTACTCTCATCGCCATAGCTCTGTAGGCTCTGTTCAGCAGCGTTCTGTTTTGTTTATTGTTGATCGCTGCCACCCAGGCTGGACCACCATATCTGAGTATCGATGTGGATACGCTAGCCAGACGTCGCCTTTTACTGCTACTATTCCAGTCATTATTCGGCATGATTCTGGCTATCGCCGTTATGGCCTTTGCCGTCTTCTTGCAGGCATAGTTGACATGACTCCTGAAGTTAAGTCGGCCGTCTATGATCACACCCAAGTACTTAAGCTCCCGTTTGGAGTCAATGGTGGTGTCCCCCACGGTAATTTCCTCTCTTTGTACATCCCTGCAGTTGCTGACCAGTATAATTTCCGTCTTGGGATGCATTATCTGCAGTTTTGCCTCGAGCATCCTGCTCTCTATCGTTCTTATCGCCTCGGTAGCTAGCGCCTCCACTTCCAGTGTTTCGCCCGCTATTGTTAGAGAGGTATCATCGGCGAACCCGATGGTGTTGACGTCTTTCGGCAATTTTTCTATCGTACATCCCGTTTCAAAGAGTTTGACCCAGGATGGAGCCCTGGGGAACACCTGCAGTTATATTGAATGCTTTTTCTACCTTTCCTACGTTATAGAGCAGGATTCTGTTCTCAAAGCAACTCTTCAGGATCGCGCACAGGTAGTTCAGTACCAACATCTTGTGTAACGCCTTCTGGCGTTACTCAACTGGCACTATTGAATTCCGTTCCGCATTTTTTACGTCCACTGTTACTACGGCGCAGAACCGGTCGCCACGTCTTTTTTGTTTCAGAGCTTTCTCGGCTATTTCGATTACGCACAGAATAGCATCTACAGTCGATCTACCCTTCCGGAACCCGAACTGCGATGTTGAGAGTCCATGTTCGCTCTCTGTAGACTTCGTCAGCCTGTTTAGTATTATTCTCTCCAGCAGCTCACCAAGTGTATCCAGAAGACAAACAGGCTTGTATGATGACGGCTCTCCTGGTGTTTTTTTCCCGGCTTCGGCAGTAGTATGAGTTTCTACCTCTTCCATATATCGGGGAAGACTCCTTCTTTCAGACAATTTTGCAGAGTTTCTTTGAACATATGCAATTTACCCTGAGAAGTGCATTTGTTTTGAGGAACCACACATACTTCGAGAAGTAGGGGATCCGCGTGTAAGACGGTCAGTGGGGTATAATGGACAGGTGGTTGATTTGTATAGTTGCATTATGAATTTAAATTTTCTGTTGATGGAAACCCCTGCATGCTATTCTTTAATATTTAAACCATCCTATGACAATGAATACTGATCAAAAGTGGAAAAGGGAAAAGGGAAACAAAATCAAACAAGATTCCGCGTCTGAAGGTAATTTTTCCAGCTTTGATATTAATAATTTTGAGTGGTTTAATTGCACAATTGAATTCGCTGATGGTTATTTTTCGGTTTGTGAGTTGACAAAGAAGCGATATTGAGTATGTACGGAAAAGTAAATTTCATCGTCAGTGGTAAATTTGAATTTTTATTATAATTGCACTGGTGGGGTTGAAATGGACAGTCACATTCATAATCACATCCAATGCATGATGGAAAGTGAAGGGAAGAATATTCAACTCTTTTTTATATTGCTCTTTTTTTTTTGTTCTACTTCAGTTACTGGACACACAAACACGAGCGAGCGAAATTATTTCTCTCGCGAGCGATAAACTTCTACGCTTCGTATATTATGAACCTGTCCATATTCCCCCCACTACATGTCCATTATACCCGCATCGATAAAAATATTCTACTTTTCGGCTTGTTTTAATTTCAGTGGAAAAACAATTTTTTTCGAAACATTTGGCCAATTATTTCCAAAACCAGTAGGGTAAGTGACCCAATTAGGCTGACATCAGCCTTATGGAGGAGATATGTCACCAACTTGCAGAAATTTGCGAATTAATACCCTATTTTAGTTTAAAAGTATACAAAAGTATATTTTTTTCTAGCAGTTTGAACTCTGTTCTTGAAGATTCTCACTGATATTTTGGTGTTTAATTGACTAAATTGTATAAAAAACATTTTCAATGCCACTTCCATGTACCCATTATGATAATATTGTTCCTGGAGTTTCGTAATGAGTGTACCTATTATGGTAATAGTCGGTGTCATATGGAAAAAGTATTAATAGGATTCAAATAATATCTCGATTATAATTTTTAAATAAAACTATGACTCTAAATCTTATTCCTAGTATGCAATACAATGTCGTTGATTCTACACTCGACAAAAATTATGGAAACGGAGCGCGAAGTCTGAGTTTCTAAGTGATTCTAGAAACACTTTAACTTTGTGAAAAACCAACGCATGAAGATGGGATATGATGTATATTCTTCATTTGAAGCTTCAAGTTTGGAAGTGTGATACTTGAATGCTTCATCTTTTTGTGTGTAGGTGAAAATCGATTATTTCTGTTTTTTTTTGGCGTAGAACTACGTCTTTCATTAAGGGTGCCAAATCAGAAAATAGGTCACGTTTTTATGAAATAAAGTTAACGTTAATAACTATTTTTGCTGCGAACGGATTTTGGCGATTTACATACTAAACGAATCGGAAATTCCGTAAGATTTGTTTAATATGCTATACATTAGAATCCCCTGGTTTGTAAATGGTTAAAATTCATGAAAACTTTAAGCGTTTCCATTTTCCCATACATTTGTTCTGTCCATTTGTGTGCTTTCCCGAACAAAGATGCCAATAACGAGCAACCTCTCGACGACCAACGGAGGGGAAATCGAAGGATCTAAAGTCTTCGTGAACAAAGGAAAAGTAGAAGAATGAAGGGGAATAGTTGCCTAGAGTATAAACAGTGGATCTCGCTGAGGCAAACTTTCATTCGGCATCGGACTGTTGAGCAATCCAGTTCACTTTGCTTTTTCTTCGATCTAAGATTGGACCCCACCAGTGGTAATCCAACTTGGATATCGTCGTTTGGTTTTTCTGTTCGTTTTTCGCGTTATTCGTATCGTGTGTTTTTCTTTCCTTGTCATAAATTGGACGCTTCACGTAGTGTGTGATGAGTAAGAAGAAGAGGAAGGCATGCTCGAGCCCTGCAAAAAAACGAACGCATTGCCAGGGGAAATAAAATTTCGAGGCAAGCGTCATCTAATGATGCACGCGATGTTGATGCAGTGAAAAGCGCTCGCACTGAACCGAGCCTTCGCGAGTGTGACACCGCATCGAACAATAGCGAAGTAGACGATTTCGGCGCATCGGTCGAAAATGTAAACGCTGTTACCCAGGCAGCAACCAAAATCAAGCTCCCCCCGCTGGTGGTGAAGGCGGTCGCTCTTGACAAACTCATCAGCGAATTCGCATCGATGGATGCTACAGCAGAGTACAAGCTGTGTGGCATAATTCAGTTTTTTTTCCAAGCAGTTAACATTGTCTGTTTTCCGTCATCATAAGGACTTTGTTGGTGCCTTTGAGAATGCATCAATGCATTAAACTGACGTTAATATTGTGCTCCAAAAAATAATTTGGGGAATACCAAGTATCTTGAATGTCTTACTGGAATGTTATAAGTTATTTGGGTTCGCGTGCCAGTCGCAAAACTTCAACTAGGATGGCATTTGCGCTAATATTGATCATAATGAAGCATTGCTACTGTTTTCGAGGTTGTTGATATTAACAAAAAGAGTTTATTTAGCTTGTTTAGTCACCAAGAAAGTAAATGTCGTTCTGGAATTTTGTATGTGATTACGTTTCGCTTGACAGTAGCAAAACTTCCTCCACTAAGGGTGACAGCTGCGCTTCTCTCGAGCATGAGAAAGTAATGCAACTTTTTTTTCGAGGCCAGTAATATTAACAGAAACGTTTCTTTTGAGAATAGCGCAAAATTATGAGAAGTGTTTATATTCCTAGTAGTTTCAAGCCACCAATGTAGGGCTCTGTATGCACGCTATGGCGAACGCTTGTTTGGCGCTTGGTTTACGTTGTACGAACGATGCCTAGAGGTGCGATTCCTTTGAGGCGATAATAAATAACATGTAGCATGATATTTGATACTTGCAAGTGTTGTCATTGTTGTTGTATCCATGCGGTGCCAAAGATATATTGATGTAGTTATGAGATGTGGAATAATGGTGCTGGTGCAACATGTATATAATCGACTGTAGCCGAGTCTATGTCAATTGCGAAAAAGGCCACCGGAATAGCGTTCGAGGTAAATTTTCAATGCATTGACATGAAATAAATTGCGACATGCGATCAGCTAGTGTATTGTTTTGCGAGGGCAAGAATGAATCATCAATCAATTATCGTCAACTGATTCTACAATGAAGAAACCATTTTAGAGATTATTCTACGAAGCAGTTGTTTCTAAAACTTCACAGCATTGTAGAATAATATCCGAAGGTATAAACAAGCGACTTATAAAAAATTACAGCGTAGTTCTACGTCAACAATGCGGTCGTATCTTGGACACAACCTCCTATATTTTTTTATAAATTTTGTAGATTAACGCAGTGCTTTATTAACCAAGTCAATAGAAAATCCAATTAACCTTATCCATCAGCATTCATTTGATTTCAAAAACTCTCCTGTAGGTTATTTTACTACAGAAAAATGTTTTGATAGAATGAAAAATTTCCCTTTTTCGAATGAATTCTTTTTCAATAATACGATTTTTCCCAAATCAGAATGCAGTTTTGAAAATTCAATAAATTCTGTTCAAGATTAATTTTTCATTATTCATTATTCGGCAATTTTTGCCAATTTTTGCTTTGATCGATTCTCCTAATTGACTTTCTCTTATGATAGCCATGTCTTTCTAGACAGATTTTGTGCCACATAATTTTAATACGCAAAGAACATCTAATTGGTTGTATTCAAAATAAAAAAAAACTAAGAACTTCTGGGATGATAATCTGAGAGAGGGTACACTTAATTAACTACAAAACAAACAAAAAATTAACAAGCATTACAAGTTCCGGTTATGATTTATCTTCTGTTAATGAGAAATTATTGTTTTTTTTGGTATCCGTCCGGATACCAAATATTGACCGGATAGGCAGGATACCAAATGTCCGATTCATCTCTAGATTAGACTGTTGTTATGTGCTTCCCGGTTGTAAAATAACTGCCGGCTCCTCATTGCTAAATCTCTCTGCTAGCTGACAAGAGAATCACAAAGGCGTGAGGGTTGTGATGCAGTTGTCGCTTCTCTTCAGTAACTGAACAAATGGTTAAAACCCAATCACCTAAGACTTAATTTTCAACAGAGTGAATCAAACAAATATGCTTCGGTCGGACACGCATAGTGCTTTTTCCCAACACTACTGAGCGTTCAAAAGCGCCCTATGATAAGCAATTGCACAGCGTGAAAACGTGAATTACAACCCAATAGCATAACAACCATAATATAACAACGTACAACCATAATAAGAACATGTAGCAGTTCTGCTTTTCGGCTTTGCAGCGATTTCGTACAACTATAATAGGAACAAAGCAGCTTTCGATATTGCGATAATTGGCACGTAGATATGAAATTTCGATAAAATCGTACAAATTGGTCGAATAACAAAATCAAGTAGGTTGTAATCTATGCGTCAACACTGTGTTTGCATCAAAACAGCCACTTCACAGCATAACAATCTCATTATATTGATCGCATATTCCTTAGCAAAATGCTAAGAAGCAATCAATGGGACACACTATTTCCAAACTAAATTTTTCAACGAAAGAACAATGTTTCGCATGGAATCAGAAATCGTATTAGAGCCTTTGAAAATCAGATATGCTTTCTAAACTAACAAAAAACTCACTCGTATTACCATAATTGGTACTATTGCGGTGATAGGTACTTCTACCCTATATGGAACTGTAAGAAACTGCTTTGGATTGTTTTGAAAAAAAAAACATGAGTTTCCAAAGATACTATTGAAGTTCTTCTTAACATGTTCGTCTTACTTCCAGTTTTTTTAATTTTTTATTTTTTTACTAGTATTCTATGTTACTCGGAATTTATTTACGACATGTTCAACTTTTCACAAATCTACTTTTCGATGTGAGGAAATTGGAAAGAATCAAATGCCAAAGGAATGGAAAAGCTGGAAGTCTTCGCTAGAAATCTATTTCGATGTGTACGATATTACTGATCGAAAATCAACCAGACGTTGGCTACCTTAAATTACCTCTAGTTTCAATAAAAGGAAACTGGTATGACACTGCTATTTCGAAGTTGGACGTGTATTTTGAGCCTGGTCGGCAGTACATTTTGGAACGTTGTCGCTTACGGAAAATCATCTGGCTTCTGCGGAATGCAAGGCACGAAATCAGACCTGTCGTCGGTGCAACAAATTGGGCCATTTCGAGGTTGTTTATCAGAAGCGATCCTCATCCGGATTTGCTGTCTCCTGAAGGTACGTTGTATCGAACATGATGACTTGGAGACGAATGTGCGTTCTGTTGTGATCGATTATATTACGAAATTACAGCTCCAAATAAACAACCAACCACATTACATTTTTCCCCTTCGGAAAAGAATCGAACGTTCTCGTTTGGCATCTAGATGAATATGCTAATGGATTCCGGATCAGACATAAATTTGAATCACTTATCGGCTTGAAAGAAACTCAAGCCACAAGAAATAAAGTTTCAGCAAATGCAAAAAGGATGCCGTGAAGGGGTTCAAGGATATGGGAACAGGTAGGTTTGAATTCGTTTAGTGAATATCACGATCCGGTGACGTCTAAGCAGTTGTGGAAGAAGCCTTCTTGCTTTGATAGTTATATGCTGGATTAATTCAAGAAGTGTTAAGGGGGATTTCAAAATTGAGTGTACAGTTGAAGTTTTTCTTAAAAAGAAAATTGAAATCAGTTCATAAATGTTAACAGATAACAAAAATCAATTCTCTAGTATTTGGTATGGCCCCTTTTGGCGTCCAGCACTTCCTGCAAGCGACGAGGCGAGATTTCTGGTCACTGTAGACGGAAGTGCCTGGATTTTTATTCTTATGATGGTTCTTGATTTCTCGCCAAAGATACACAATAGTGTTGAAGTCCGGTGATTTCGGAGGTGTTTTGAGTTGATTGGGACATTATAGAGCAGGTATTCCCGTATGATGAGATCAGTTTACTTTGGGTCATCATTCTGTTCAAAGTAAAGTCTGCTTCATTTAATATTGGAACACAAACAATTGCGTGTAGTTCAGTCATTTATTAACGAATTCATAATTTGTTTTTCATACAAATGTAGCATTTTCTTTACTCTTTCATAAAAAAATTATTCATTGCTGCTTCGAAGAAATTCTCGTACTTTTCCCGTAAGGCTAGGCGCAAATTGAGAAGCGTATAGCGCTCGTAAGCGAACGCGAGACTACCAACACGACTCATACGTGCCACAAACGTAGCGTGGTGGAGCGCATATTGAGTCGCAGTTTGGTGTAAATAACATGCCACTCGCATATAATGACTGATTAACACAGAGTTGCGCGATATATTTATTTACTAACACAATCACCCGACCAGTACAGCCATACAGTGTCAAACCCACGGCGCTATATGATTGTTCACCAACACAACTACCACATCTGGCATGACCAGCACGAGAAACTGTGGTTCAGCCACAGCGTCGCGCGAGTCGTGTCTCACGAGCGCTCCACCGTCTCGCGTCATCTGGCCAATTTGCGCCGTTCTATCTGTTTCCATTAGCCACAAAAACAGGCGCTATATCGCGCCAAGTTACTCGCGCTATATGCGTCTCAATTTGCGCCTTGCCTAATACGGCACATTAGGCGGCGCACACCCTTTTCGTCTACCGTTTTGGCGATTTGATTCCACCAGTTCTTCATTTGAGTCATGTTCCTAACAAGTTTTCCCTTTGCCTTAAGCCTCCGCTTCGTGATTGCCCATTATTTCTCTATCGGCCGGAACTGGGGGCAGTTTGGGGGGTTGAGGTCCTTCGGTATTACGCTGACCCCGTTCGTTGCGTACCATTCCATAACCGTTTTGCTGTAATGGCAGCTTGCGAGGTCCGGCCAAAACATTACTGGACGGTCGTGGGCACGAATAAACGGCAGAATCCGTTTCTGTAGGCACTCTTTTTTGTAGACTTCTGATGTCATTGTCTTGTCAGTGAGAAAGACTTTGGATTTCTGTCCACAACTGCATATCCCCTGCCAAATCATGTACTTGCGGGCGAATTTATCCGCAAACACGAACTTAAATTTTGCAGGTACATCCCCCCGAGCCGTCGCCAAATAAAATTTTTGACCTGGGATTTGCCCAAAGTCCACCTTCACGTAGGTCTCATCGTCCATCAGAATACATCCGTCGAACTTGGTCAGCACTTGGTCGTACAGCTTTCGAGCACGGATTCTGGCCACATTGTTCTGCTTCAGCGTCCGATTTGGCTGTTTGCTGGCTCGGAATGACCTTATTCCTTCCCGGAGACGAATTCGTCGCACCGTACTGTGAGCGGCCTGAAACTTATTGGCCAAATCGCGGTCTGAAAGATTGGGATTCCTCTTGACGGCCTTGATGACTTTCCCACGCAGTTTCCGGTCGACAGTTCCACTCCGACGCTTCGAATGCGGCTTCCGAGCCGTCGTCAATGTTTCCTTGTACTGCTTGGTAACACGCCATACGGTATTTCTGGGCATTTTAAGCTGTTTAGCTAGCTTAGATGCCGACAACAATGGATTTTCAAGAAAACTGTGCACAATTTTATCTCTCCGTTCGGCTTCCATGGCGGTTGTTTACAAAATGCTATCGTTTGGTGTTATGACATAAATACATGGTGAAAGGTAATGAATTTCCCGACACGTGGGTGAAAAAAGTTTCCAAATCCGTCCACTAGGAGCGCCACAATGAGCAAAAGAATTTGTTCCAATAATAAAAGAAGCAGACTTTAGTAATCACGAGGGAGAGCCAATTTCAGCACGGGACACTGAAGGTTACGTTTCAGGATGTTCAATGAAGCCATCTTGTCCATCGCCGAATCGGTAAACTCCATGGGTCCATTTCCAGAAATCGCCATCGTACCATATATCATCTGACTGCCGCCGTCGTGTTATACTGTGAGAACCAAATGCAGAATCTGAAGCACCAATCCTGGTTTCCCTCGCACTATCTGTCCTTTATTCAGTTCCTAATATAATGGACCTTGTTCCCGAACTCCTTAGGTAAGTTTACATATGCCTTAGCAAACTGTAGTCGTTTTTCATATACGCCTTTGAGATGAAAGACTTTTCACGGCCAACAAGACCTCTCAGATTGTTTCTGTATCCTGCTCTCGGTAATCAATTTAGGAATGTTTGTTTTAGAGTTCTTTCGAAATGTTCGTTCAATTACTCGTTCATCATCAGAAGACATCCTGTTTGTTTCTTCTACTCGGGAGATTTTTCATGGTTCCTTCGTATTTCCAATTGTTTATGATTTTTTGACGTGGGACTACGTCTAACCGGAGTATATGGGGGGTTAAATGAAAACCTAAACACAGAACATGCAAGAAAAAATGAAAGATTCCGAATGCTTATAACTCGAACATTTCTTACTGGATCGGAAAGATGTTTGCATCAATTGATAGGGAATATTTCTACGCTTCTATCGCATTTAATGAAATGTTATTTTTCATTAGATAAACAATTGAATAACTGTACAATGTTAAGCATTATCGAAACGCCCTAACTACCTAGTTTTGATTGGCCCGATTTACGGTTTCCCCAACACAGCCATCAAAACCAAGCAGCCTAGGGGAAATCGGCATTGCAAATATATGAAAGTTGAGGGTATTTTGTTCCGACTGAAATGTGTTTCCCTAACACAGACTTTAAATCCATGGAGCGTGGAGAAATATGCATTGCAAATTTATGCAAGTCGGAGGCATTGCAAATTCATGCAGGTCGGGGGTATTTTTAGTTTCGACTGAAATGTGTTTCCCTAACACAGAATTTAAATACAAGGCGCGTGGGGAAATTGGCATTGCAAATTCATGCAAGTCGGGGGCATTTTTGTTCCGGCTGAAATGTGTTTTCCCAACACAGACTTCAGAACCAAGGTGTCTGAGGAAATTGGCATTGCAAATGCATACAGGTCGGGGGTATTTTTATTCCAACTGAAATGTGTTTACCTAATACAGACTTCTAAGCCAAGGTGTCTGGGGAAATCGGCATTTGCAAATACATGTAAGTCGGGGTTATTTTTGTTCCGACTAAAATGTGACTTCAAAAACAAGATGTCTGAGGTAATCGGCTTTGCAAATAAATGCAAACTGCTTCTGTACTGGCTTGCCTTTGTGCAGACTAGAATATGTTTCCTCAACACGGTGTCCCAAAGTTAGGAGCCTGGGAAAATCGTGCAGACACTAGAGGCAAATGAACTTTCAAGTTTAAAGCTTCTATAGTATAAAAAGTGGAAGTTGAAGTTGTTGATTCATGCAAGCCGGGGGTACTTCTGTACCCGCAATTTTTTTTTGCACTCCGAAAAGTGTTTTTCTAACACGGATCACAAAAACGATTACGAATACAACTATTTGGCTCGGTTATTCAAGATTGTATAGAAGGATATGCTTTCATATCTTCAGCTCACTGAAGTTCTACGCATACCATTTCATGATTAGGCAAAATGTTGATAATTATTTGCTGCGATAACACCCATTGATTAAACAATATGCGTTTGACGTACATGTCAAAATCGAAACTGAGTGCCTGAAGTTCATCAAAAAAAGCAAATTCGCGGTTCGAGAAGTACGTGTACTTGAGAGATGAAAACTTCAGACGGAAATGTAAAACAAAATAAGCGTTTGACAATTCTTCCGTTCACATCATACCAAACGTAAAAGGATTGTCATTAAATTTACAATCAAAAATTTAACCAATACAAACAAATGATTGCTAAGCTAAGGTAGTCCCACGTCAGCCTTGCGGTTATATCATTGATATAACCCACCATTTTTTTTTGTTGTATAATGGGTTCTTCCGACTATATCTGCTATTTCCTGCAATATTTTTCCACGACAACTCACATTTGAGGGGCTTTGAATGCAAGGGGGTAAGTGACTTGATCGATTTCTCTTCATCAACTTTTTCTTCAGTTAATACCTCAACTGCAAAAACGTTCCAATATGAGTTTGCTATAGAATTCGATAGATGAGGCTCTGACCTGTCTTCCGCATTGTCAAATACAACTGGGAATGTATTTGCAGCTAAGTTATGACCAAAAGAGAGAGTCGATGTAGAGAAATCGATGAAATCACTTACACCCCTTTCATTCTAAGCCCCTCATTTATTATCATTGTACGTGTAACAATAGCTCTTTCTTCCCTCTAACTCGCCATTTTGATAAAAAAACTTTTTCAAATATCAATAAAAACAAAAACCAACACTGCCCAAGCAGTGGTTAAGTGTTGACACCAATCACTGACGAAAGAAAGTACACTAATTCGCAAAGGTCTTACTTACAAGGTTAACTTGTTCAGAGAAATTCATGTGCACACTCAATTTTGCGATGCCTGGAATAGAGATAGGAATAAACAATTAGCAAAAAACTTTTCGCGCAATTTTATTGCACGTAAAGTTAGTTAAATGTGTGATTAATTAACCCATTAACGACCAAGCTGTACAAAATATTTTTTTGGTGAAAGCCATTGATGTAATTTCGATTATTGACGCCAAAGGAACTCCAATGTTCAAGAATTATTTTTTTCTCATCTTCCATTTTCCGGGAAATGACTGTTCGAAAAATCGAACATTGGTCGAAACCCGCACTTTTTTTTTGCATTTCAATTAGCAAGCATACGGTATTCATGAATGCATCTATTTTGGATTCCGGGAAGAACAAGAACAGGAGAATGGAGGTCTCTAAGTATAAACCCAAATTAATCCACCTAAGGTGAGATGTGGCATTTCTTATTTCATGTAATTTTAACTTATTACTGGCAGGCTTTTTTATTTCAAACGAAAGTATATGCTGTTATTTTTATTGTTAACTGCGGAGAAATGTCAATGCTTAAAAATCTAACATTTTCCAAAACCTGCAAAGTACCAGAGTACTGCGAAAAAACAATGGCATAGAGGATTGGGAGGTTATTACTCGTTCTGGTGGAATAATATTCACACGAACAATCTCATCAGAATTCTCGTTACACGTACTGATTATTTCCTCCAGCTCCTCCATAAAACAAATTCTACGGGACGCTATCACCTAAAGTTATTACGGATGAAAAATCATACAGATTTTCAATAATATTTGCTAAATTAATCGATATTTGCTAACATTCACAATTGAATATGCAAGAATAAATGAAAAACCTTCCGTCTTCTAAAGTAAACATATCAATATGCGCTGCGGAGGTTAGATGTGTTGGTGTTGATTCAGCAGAAAAAAATGTTCGTTATGGCCAACGTTCGATTTTTCGAACACTCAATTTGCCCGGCTGTTATTTTCCTGTAGGAGGCTCAATCGAATAATTTTCGCTCTATATCACAATGTATGTCCTTTTATCGAAGCGATACTGTCGAAAAGTTCACATTTTTTGAATTTTATTGGTTTTTTTAATTGAAATTGAAAACACCTTCCAAGCATACTTGCTTTAAATCGAATTCATTATCCAATGAAGTTACTCAAAATTGAACGAAATCGATGTAAGTGGTAGCTAATAAATTAAGCTATCTTTTGGTGCAAAAACATTACCATATGGTTCCTTTCCCAAGACATGAAAAATTATCAAAGCTACTGTTCGATTTTTCGAACGCTTGGCCTAAAATGGGTTAATATGCATCAAAAGAATCAATGTATTCAAAATATTTTATACCAAATAAATGGGAAGTATCGTCAAGTAGCATTTGTACACTCAATTTTGCGATAGACTCTATGTTATCATTTATTCTTGAACTATTGGATATCCGAAATCATTACAACGATATCACTTTGAATCAGTTTTGTGCGGTAGGCTAAGCCATCCTAAGCTCAATCCGCAATTTTTATGATCTGTTGTATATAACTAAACCGACAGAAAGTGATATTATAGACTCCAAAAAGATAGGAGTTACAGGCTTTCTGTGTCTAATTGAACATGTTGAACATGTTGGTTCATGCTGGTTCAGCATACGAGATTTTAAGCCAGTAGATATAGATTTTTAGCTCCCACTACGACGAGAACTTTTTATTCTCTAGGTTCCCATCTTGCAGGATGGACTAAAGTTATGCCAGTAAGATGTAAGCGTACTAGCTGTCCAGCTTGGTGAATCGAAAGCTTCAACTCTACCTGCGAATGATGGAACTCTATGGTAGCATGTTCGAAAAAGAACCTGAAACTATTGAGAGAAAGAGCAGAGGGTCCAAAGCCCCTAAGGAGGATGGTTGTTATAGTTGTTATCCATGCTTATTTTGCAAAGAAATGGATAAACTCCTAATTACATCACTCACCACAGTGAATCCTGATTCTAACCTCCTCACACGAACAACTATCCCTTCCTTGATAATCGCTACCACGCTATAGAGGCGACTCTTCTGGCATTTGGGTAGTGAATATCATACTAATATTCCTTCCATTCCACTGGTAACTGTAAGGACGTGATCGGCTCGCTATTGACTATTTAAAGCTCGATTCACCGAAGCTTGCACAATGAAAATTGTTTGCAACTCCCAAGCGTCATTCAGTGTGTTCTTTGTGCAATTTCGCTGGTTCAGATCAATCGCGAAGAGCAACTACGAAGTGTACAGTCTACCCAAGCTCAAGCTATGATGAGTCGAAAGTTTCAGTCTCCATACAGATAACTTCACTAGATAAGAAGAGGTCTACTAAATGTTCCTCAATTACCGATCGTTATATTATGCGTGTCTCTGAATCCATTGTAAGTTATCGTTTATGCACAATCGTCGAATCATCGAAGATGCGATGGTCCGTTAAAATTTCACAAATACTGAAGTTCCGGGACTACCGCGCGCTAAAATCGGGGAGTGGCGCTATCTCTGCTCCAACGCGCGAACTACTTTTCGCCAATTTCTGGCCAGCTATCATTTCTACCGTGAACCGCTATCTCGATTCAGTAGCTAGTTTTGGCTGCTAAGAGTAACGCAGTGGTTTTTTGTTGCGTCACAATTTCAATTATGGAGCAGAGAGCCGCCATCAAATTTTGCGCCTCCAGGGCAAACAGTGAATGCGGTCTTCTACAAAAGTGTCCTTGAACGATTATTGGATACGGATACGGCGCGTGCAGCCCGACCAGTACCGACCTGGAGAATGGTTATTCTTCTTGCCAAACGAATGGTGACTGTCATCACCCATCCCCCTATTCTTCGGACCTCGCCCCGGCAGACTTTTTCTTGGTTCCTTCGTATATGAACTTCATATCGACTTTCTTGTCACTCATGATAATAACGCGTGCTTGAGATGATTAGTTGAATCGACCGCTGGTCAAAGTCATGAAGCTAGTGCCTTGTGGGAAAAGCTTGGAAGACATGTCGTTTGTTTCCTTCAAAGTGACAGTTAGTAAAGGTGTATCCAACGTGGTCGGCGATCGTTGGTACTGGCCAGAAGGAGTCACTGTTCTAATTTCCGATCACGACCAAAAAACGATCCTACGTCATCTCGTCCGAACTCGTCTGCTATGAACGATCAACTACCGATAACATCAATCATCGAGGTCAATCCGGGACGCACACAAACAGACTCTATGGACAGCCCTTATCCTCTCGGCACAGTCGAGCCTTATCTCTTTGCTTCCTGCCGCAGTCGTCCCGGTACCGTGTTCAATATTGAAGATAGGGCAGCCCAACCTACTCCGTCAGGCAAGTACAGATATCTTTCGACCAGATCAACCACTGACTCGCTGCTTGGTTCAATCGGCAACGCTCTTCAATTGGTCATGTGAATCGCGCAGCACATACCACGCGCAGCAATAACGGTCATCGGGAGCCGGGAAGTACCGCCGTTAGCACTATGGAAGCCACCGATCCCCTCACCACAGTCGTGATACTGTTTCCAGCAATCTTCAAGAGTTCTGACGACAGAACTCTCTCTTGTCAAATCTTTGACCTGTGATACGAAGTGTGCCGCTGCGATCACTCTCCCTTCAACAGTTGCAAATCTACTGGAGGAGGCGTCCTCTTGGCAGTACATTTGTGTTGACTATTTCCTCCAGACCGCACAAGCGATTCCGATTTAATAGCAGATCATATCAAATCTGTCGAATTCATCAGTGAGTTGGCTCCCCTGCTGACGATTTGGTTATTCTCGGTGATTTCAACTTCCCCGGCTTAAGTTGGCGGAATGTATCACATGGGTTCCTATATGCCGACGCTTCGTGCTCCCGTAATTCTTCCACCACCGCTGCTCTTCTAGACACACTGTACTGCTGCATTACGGCAAATCAATGGCGTTCTTAACGAGAACAATCGATTGCTGGATTTGTGATTCGTTAGCTCGACAGACCAAGCTCCCTTCGTACTGCCAGCCGCTGACCCTCTGGTGAATCTCGTTCGTCACCACCCTGCTTTGATGATGACATTTGGTAGGACCGAAATTATGACGAAGAACCTTCTTGCAACTTTCAGATACAATTTTCGCAAAGCTGACTATGCTATCATCACTGCCACGAAATAAGTTGGAATGATATTTTAGCCAAGGACGACATTGACAGTGCAGCACAGACGTTTTCTCATGTTTTGACCTACATAATCGATCGACACGTTCCAAAGAGGGTGGAGATAGCGACTAACAAGAAGCCTTGAATGACAACAGAGTTACATCGAATGAAAACTCTGAAACGCGCCATGTTGAGGTGGTACTCCAGGTATCGCACTCCCTTTCTGCGAACCCATTTCAACCGCATTGACCACGCCTATCAGAAAACAATTCAACGTTACTTCGAGGTACCATCAGAACCTGCAAAGTTGGCGATCAACATGGATTTATGCTCGGACGGTCGACGACCACTAACTTGCTCTGTTTTTGCAATTACATCGTCGACAGCATGGTCGAAAAGTTCCAAACCGATGCAATCTACACCGATCTAACAGCCGCTTTCGACAAGATTCATCACGACATTGTTATCGCCAAGCAGGTAAAACTAGGCGTCACTGGGACTTTAATAAGTTGGCTCGAATCTTTCCTCAGAGGACGCCGAATCACTGTTTCAATCGGAGCTAACAGCTCAGAGCCGTTCGCAGCAACTTTTGGAATACCACAAGGAAGCCATTTGGGTCCTCTAGTTTTCCTGATCTATTTTAACGATACTTTTTTGGTGCTAGAAGGACCCCAGGCTTCATTCGCCGACGATTTAAAGATATTTTTTTCAGATCCGCTCAACCGCCGATGCCAGCTTTCTCTGTCAATTGTATGACAATCAACCCTTCCAAATGCATGACGGTTACCTTCGGTAGGAAGAAGGAATTAATAATGCCCAATCATACCCTATTACCCCTATACCCCTACGTTACAATTGCACGAAGTACGGAGATTAAAGAGCTTGGAGTGGTTCTGGATTCAAAATTGACATTCAAGCAACACATCGTTCAAAAGGCATCAAGGAACTTTGGTTTCATCATGAGAGTCTCCAAGAGTTTCTCCGATGTTTACTGCCTCAAATAGTTGTATTGCACTCTGGTTCGATCACCCCTGGAGTATGGAAGCGTTGTCTGGAATCCGTGCCTTCAAACGGGTCAACGAGAATAGAATCAGTGCTACGACGTTTTACAACATACGCTCTCCGACTGTTGCCTTGGCGTGATCCGTTTCGGCTTCCACACTACGAGAGCCACAGTTTGCTGATCCATTTGGACTCTCTACATACCAGACGAAGTCTAGCGACGTCATTGTTTTTTGCTGATCTAATAACCAACCGCGTCATTCTTGAGAATGTTACCACGACGTTCGAACTACGGTATGTATGCATTCCGCAATAACGGGACTACAGCGCGCCTTCAATACGATTACCCCCACATTGATTTCGATCTCTCCAGGAACACACTGAGGCAACGGTTCTCAACTATGATTAGGTTAAGTTGAAACCATTTGGACCTCGGAGGTCTATTTAGTGTTATGTTATTATAAATATAAATATAAATAAATATTAGATACCAACTGACAAGATATTGCACAATATTGCCAACAGACGGCACAATATTATTTCGTTTGCACAATATATTGCACAAGATTTCAATATTGCCCTTAGACGAACAATTATATTAGGTGTACCGGTAAGTTTCTTCTGTTTTACAACAGCGTAATTTGATTATTATTCCAGTGAATCAAATTTCCAGATATTCGTTGGAAATCTACTGTCATTGCGCGTCTTTTTCAGTATATGTCAAAAAGTTGAAGCGTAAACAACATATTTTTTGCCACTTCGAATATGTCAAATTTCATACCAACGAGAGTGTTTTTGCGGGGAGTGTTACTCCATTACTTCAATATAAAGAAAAAAGCTGCGGAAAGTCATCGCATTTTGGTGTAAGTTTATGGCTCCAACTGAGCGAACGTGTCAAACGTGGTTTAAAAGTGGTAATTTAGACATGAAAGACGAAGTACGTTCCGGACCGCCAAAAAAGTTTGAAGATGAAGAATTGGAGGCTTTACTCGATCAAGATCTGTCACAAACACAACAAGAACTTGCAAATACACTTGGAGTAGCTCAGCAAACCATATCCGATCGTTTGAAAGCATTGGGAATGATCCGAAAGACAGAGCGTTGGGTGCCATATGAATTGAAGTCACGAGACGTCGAAAGCCGTTTTTCACGTACGAACAACTGCTCCAACGGCATGAAAGAAAGGATTTTTTTTGCATCGAATCGTGGCTGGCATTGAAAAGTGGGTCCATTACGAAAATCCTAAACTAAACGCAACGTATGGATATACCGGCCATGCATCAACATCGACGGCCGCGCGGAATATTCACGGCCAGAAGGTTATGCTGTCTATTTGGTGGAACCAGCTGGGTGTGGTGTACTATGAGCAGCTAAAACCGAATGAAACTATTACGGGGGACCTCTACCGACGACAATTAATGCGTTTGAGCCGTGCACTGAAGAATTGGTCAAAATTTGTATCGATTCGTGTTTAGTCTACAAACCGGCCAATTATTTCCGCAAAGGGATCCGTTAGTTGCCACAAAGATGGGAAAAAGTTGTAACTAGCGATGGGCAATGCTTTGAATATTAAATTTGTAACCATTTTTGCAGAATAAAGCATTAATTTTTCATAAAAAAAAACAGGAAGTGGGTTATATCTATGGTATAACCGCAAGGGTGACGTAGGACTATCGTTGATTTAGAGATCATTTGTTTGAAGTTGAATCTAAATCCATTCTGAATGAATGAATAAATGAATATTTGGGAGACTTCGAAAACGAGAGCGTTACGTTGGAGGCACAAGGTTTTATGCATTGACAAATGATTGACAAATGATTGACAAATCACAAACCCAAATGTATTATATGGATATTTTATGGATAGAAAACATTCAATTAAACTCTTTCACATGAATATATTTTGAAAATTCCCAGAGGAACTGGCAGATTATTTTCAGTAACGATTAGATATTTCCACATTTTCCTCGATACTGGAAGCCAGTGGTTAATGCCAACTCGATAACCACCTGTTAATAGCACTTGATTGAAACATATTTGGTCACAGTGTTACATGGATAGAAAACATTCAATTAAACTCTTTCACATGAATATATTTTGAAAATTCCCAAAGGAACTGGCAGATTATTTTCCAGCAATGATTAGATCTTTCCGGAACTTTCTCGATGCTGAATGGCATCCTAACGGAAAGAGTTCTGCGCGTGTATGTGTCGATCCTTCGCCGTCCACCTCCTCCAGCACGTTAGGCAACGATGTTGTCTTGTCGATGTCCTCACGAAAAATGAATGTGTCTCACCACCAGAATATCGCTTAAGTATGCTTTTTGTGTGTGATTGAATCGAGAGAAGGTGTGGTTTACGATGGCAATTTGGAAGGCAAACTAGAGGGGAATGAACTCTCTGAGCTCGGAACTTTCGGCGACTGAGCAATAATCGATTGCGGGCGCATACAATATTGGATACGGAAATATCCTACTGATGGGGAAGAATAATCTTCTGAAGCTATCCTGTTAATTGCGATTGATTGAAAAACCACAAAACCAAATGTATTTGATCACAGTGTTACATGGAAAGAAAACATTCAAATAAACTCTTTAACATGAATATATTTTGAAAATTCCCAAAGCAACTGGCAGATTATTTTCAGTAACGATTAGATATTTCCACATTTTCCTCGATACTGGAAGCCAGTGGTTAATGCCAACTCGATAACCACCTGTTAATAGCCGCGCGTGTATGTGTGTGTAGCGATGTCTTCCCAGGGAACCGTTTGTGGCATCACTCTCCTCCTGATAGATTCCCTTCTGGCCTAGGGTGCACAAACAGGCTCTTGGTGACACCGTTCATCCGCGCTTTCATGATAAATAAAGAGCTTCACCGCAACAGCGACAACATGCTCCAATCGCTGTTCAATTAGAACTGAGTGGATTTCCGAGCGCCGCTCGCTTATATACCGATTGGTGATTTCAATAGCCTGTTTTGAAAGCAATTTTAAGACTATTGAAACAAGTTTTTGGATCAAAAAGTAACAAGTATATAACGCGTAGACATTTTATCTTTCGAATGAAGTGTTTATCATACCATTTCGTTCAGTTGTTTAGGAGCTATTAACGCTCAAAATCTCGGTCTCCGGCGTAACGCTTTCGTTTTCGAAACTTTGATTTTACACCCCGGTATAGAAATGAAAGACGTAGTCCTACGTCAAAACGAGGAAACATACCGGTACTCCTATTATTTTACCTCCACCTAGATTTGATCTAGTTTATATCCCTAGCAAAGAATGGATCTGCTGAAATACTCCGTAAGGAAGTCCATGACCTTAATTCCTGCACTTTCGGTACTGTCTTCCACGTTCTATGCGGGGCGCATTGCAACAAAGGCACAGGTTTACTAACAGCTGAGACATGGAATCTTCCTATCTTATTGGTTACTATGCTAAGCTGATGCTGATATCGGCACCGATTAACTGTCTCGCGTGTATCCTACAACTCCCGATGAATCGCGCTATGACGATTCCAAAATACCCATAAATAAAGGAACGATGATTGCGGATCTTGAAGCCCTCTGTATGGGAAATAGGTCGAAATGTTCGATTCATCACTGCATAATGGTCCAGGAGATGCATTTAAGTGGAAATTAGCATTTAGAGCTCGACAGTTATTCTCTAGACAAAAACTGTCTTAGACAGAGTCATGTGATGTGATATAGCACTCATTTTTATGTTATCAAAAATAGGGTGACCAAAATTGTCGATGACATAAAAAATATAACTTTCTTATCTTCAGAGATAGAGGTAAACATAGTTCTACAATGTTGTGGTCCCAGTTATTTGAGACATCTTTGTAGAATAAAGTTTTTCTCTATCTCTTAAAATAATCGATATAGCGCCTTTTTTTCTATGTTACGTTAGGGTTACCATGAAAAAAACTATTTTTTTACTCTAACTTTTATATTTCAATTTCTGCAAACTGTCTTCGAAAGACTTCAAGAGCTTACTGTTACAAACATTTTTCGATGCAGAAATTGTCGATATCTCAACTTTACTCGAAGTTATTGATATTTCTTTCCAAAAAATACGCTCTTTTCAATTGTTTTTCGTTTTTTTTGGGCAAATGTAAACAAAGTTTATTGGCGCCATTTGAAAGAGCATATTTCACTCTACATGATGTGTGACTTTCAAAACTATGTTATTTTTCATGTTTGAGTAAATTAAAATTGAAATCATGAGTTTTTGGGTAAAAATCATCAATAACTTTGAGTAGGATTAAGATATAGAATAGTTCTGCGTCGATACCAATATTTATCGATAAGTTCTAAAAGTCGTACGAAGACAATTTTGATGTAGAATTTGAAATATGAAAGTTAAAGCAGAAAAAACACGTTTTTTCATGGTCACCCTAATGCAACTTAGAAAAAAGCGCGCTAAATCGATTATTTTAATAGATAGAAAATAGCTTTGTTCTACAAAGTTGTTTAGAATAACTGGGGCTACAACATTGTCGAACTATGTTTATCTCTATCTACAAAGATAAGAATGTTAGATTTTTCATTTCATCGACAATTTTGGTCACCCTATTTTTGATAACATAAAAGTGAGCGCTCTATCATATGTAACAATTTTGTCTAAGACAGTTTTTGTCTAAACAATAAATATCTCCAACAAAGTTGTTTTTAGCGCTTTCTATCTGAGTTGCATTAGGGTAACTATAAAAAAACGATTTTTTTTACTCTAACTTATATAATATATTTAAAATTCTACATCAAAATGGTCTTCGTACGACTTTTAGAGCTTATCAATACCAACATTTTGCGATACAGAACATGTCAATATCTCAATCCTGCTCAAAATTCATGATAAGTTTTCATCCAAAAACTCATGATTTCAATTTTAATTTACTCAAACACAAAAAATAACATAGTTTTGAAAATCACATATTATATAGGGTGAAATTTGTTCTTTCAAATTCCGTCAACAAACATTTTTTATGTTTGCCCCAGAAAGAATGAAAAACAAATGAAAAGAGCGTGTTTTTTGGGAAAAAATATCAATAACTTTGAGTAAAGTTGAAATATTGACAAGTTCTGCATCGAAAAATGTTTGTATCAGTAAGCTCCGAAAATCTTTCGAAGACAGTTTGCATGTAAAATTTGAAATATAAAAGTGAGAGCAAAATAAAAACGGTTTTTTCATGGTGACCCTAACGTAACTCAGAGGGGCTGATTCTCGAATACACTTTACGGTGGAAACGAAAAAAACGGCACGACATTGAACTACGTTTTACGAGTTAGTGAAGCGAAGATAATGATGAGTTTTCAGGCAGAATGAGCACTTTTCAAATAAAAAATCATTAATGAAAATTAACCTCTTCGTATCGAACTGGTATTCAAAAACTTTGGAAAACTTTTGTTTTCTTCTTGTGATATAATAATCTCATACAAAAATTTCATCTGAAGATAATTTGATATTATAATGATAAATTTAGTGGGAAATTAATCTCGTATCCAAATGTCGACACTGTACCGTTGTCATCGCGAATACGTTTCATTCCGTTTCCACCGTGAAGTGTATTCGTAGTGTATTCGAGAATCAGGCCCAGAAAAAAGGTGCTGTATCTGTTTTTTCAAGAGATAGTGAAAAACTTTGTTCTACAAAGATGTCTCAAATAATTGGAGCTACAACATTGTTGAACCAGGTTTACCTCTATCTATAAAGATAAGAAAGTTAATTTTATCATTTCATTGACAATTTTGGTCACCCTATTTTTAACAACATAAAAACGAGCGCATTATCATGGGTAACAATTTTGTCTAAGACAGTTTTTGCCTAGAGAATAACTGTTAAGCTCTAAATGCTAATTTCCACTTAAATGCATCTCCTGGACCATTGTGCACTGGTTATTAGACTGGAAAACAAGTTATCATGCTCGCTTCTCTCTAGCATAACTTGAGACAGCTCAAGTTATGCAAGACCCGTTTCTATAATATCCTCGCGTCAGTCTTGAATGGATGATAGTCCATCTTGCGAGATGCGTAACCATAACATAGTGGAAGCTGAACACTGATATCTGCTTGCAAAAGACCTCGTTGACTGCCTTGAATTATCCCTAACGTCATAGCTCAGAATTATCGATAACGCATGAGCGGCCTGACCGTGGCAAGTCCATGTAATTCCTATCTCTTCGGAACCCAGTTTCCACTTCCTGTCTTCCTGTTTTGATATCAACAACTGATCCATAACAATCCCGAATTATAGGGAAGGCTTTGATCATCGTATATCCCTAATCAAAGTTCTATCAGGTGGAATTAGTGCTACCAAAGGTGCTGCTAGTTGTTGATTGGGCACCCGTGGTAATTGGGATGATATGCCTCCACTCAATCATATGTGAGCGTAAAACCACCTGAGGTGTTGGCAGTAGCTGACTTAATTGAAGCGGTTCAATCACAACCCTTGGATCACCGCAATCACCACCGCCGACCCACCGTCGGAAGCGGCGGTGTTTCACATGCAAATCTGTGTTCCACTGATTTCCCGGTTTGTTTGAAACATATGACACGATCTTATGTTTGAAACAAAATGAGCTTTATCGAGCGTCGAGCGGCATACGTTTACCTGGTGCATGACGTTTGCCCGGTTAATTTTTGTTATGAAATACAATACCACGCCACAATATTTCTAGCCTACTACACTTTTTCTGAGTGGTTCCTTCTGTTGCAGTCGTTTCCTGCAGCGATTTATTCCGGGATCCGCTAAACACACTAACACACTAAAGAAAATACTGTAGAGGATTAAATTCCCTCGGGCGTTCATCCCTCGGCACGGATACCTTGGAATCGAGGTTACCCACAGGATTTTACAGAGCATGGGGCTAAGTTTCGGCACCAACGCTGCCCATTTCCGGACTTGCGATCGGTAATAGAATTTCCTAATGATTTCATGTTTCCAATTATCAATCGAGGCCCTCTACAAGTTGAGGACAGAATCTGATATGGGTTCGAAGCTAAACACAGATGGGTAAAAACTTTTGCAAGATTGTTTATTAATGTTAAAATTATTCCATAAAATTGTGACCTGTTTTCTAATTTGAGACCCTTACCGAAAGATGATGATCATCAAAAAAAAGAAAGGGTGGTTTATATGTGTGAAAGAACAGTAATGTGAATATAGGATTACCATTTGAAAGTAATGGATTACTCCATAACCGCCCAGCTTAGCTCACCTCTTCAATTTTATCTCAGGGTCGGCTTCCGAACTACAGGGGAACTCCCAGTATCGCGGACAACACTTCCACAACCGAAAGAGAAGTTCAATAGGGCTGGTTCGAAGTGGAGAGATATGTTAAAACTACTAAATGATTTACAATTTACAATTTCTTCATCCCTCGGCACGGATACCTTGGAATCGAGGTTACCCACAGGATTTTACAGAGCATGGGGCTAAGTGTCGGCACCAACGCTGCCCATTTCCGGGCTTGCGATCGGCAATAGAAATTCCTAATGATTTCATGTTTCCAATTTTCAATCGAGGCCCTCTACAAGTTGAGGAAAGAATCTGATACGGGTTCGAAGCTAAACACAGATGGGTAAAAACTTTTGCAAGATTGTTTATTAATGTTAACATTATTCCATAAAATTGTGACCTGTTTTCTAATTTGAGACCCTTACCGAAAGATGAAGATCATCAAAAAAAAAGAAAGGGTGGGTTATATGTGTGATATAACAGTAATGTGAATATAGGATTACCATTTGAAATTAATGGATTACTCCATAACCGCCCAGCTTAGCTCACCTCTTCAATTTTATCTCAAGGTCGGCTTCCGAACTACGGGGAACTCCCTGTATCGCGGATGACAGTTCCACAACCGAAAGAGAAATTCAATAGGGCTGGTTCAAAGTGGAGAGATATGTTAAAACTACTAAATGATTTACAATTTACAATTTCTTTTATTGAACAATTTCTTCGTTGCGGCGCCGTTCGTCGATCGTTGGGGCCCTTCGATGATCAAGTGGTTGTTGCAAGATAGATAGAGGAGAGACGGGGCACGTGCCTTAATCATGGTTCGAGCTGCGATTCCACTGGTTGATTCTAAAGCCAATGTCGGCTCTGTTGTAGAAAATCGCTGAATTGATTGCAGCGCTTAACCTGCGCACGGGCAGCTGGAGGTTCGAAATCCGGAGGCGCGCTTGGAAACAGCGTGGCGTGAATCGGACCGTCCCTGTTTTTTCTTCACACGCCCAGGAGTATTACACTCACTTTATCACAGAATACCTTTTAATGATAACTTTAGTAGCTTCGTATAGATAGAAGTTCGTCGTTTCCAGACTCCAGCTAAAGTGGCCGAGGCCTTTTTCATTTCCCTACACGAAACCTTGTTCTTTTGTTCCGTACACGAAAATTACTCACAGATATAAAATAGCATGCAGTGTTGTGTTCAGAAACACTGACAAATTTGTGAATTTTGTTGATATAAACTAGAGATGAAACGGATATCCGGTAACTATCCGGTATCCGGGCTATCAGGCCAATATTTCCTATCCGGCCGGATACCGGATAGTGTCGAAATTGTCATTAAAATTGAATTATTATCAACTCATATCATTAATGTTTTATTCAACTTCATCGCTTTCGTTTCGTTTAACAGATGTTGAAGACGGCAATGAGCTTTTGTTCTCAGAAGATTCGTCTCAATATATTTTTGTATGATGTTTTTTCGTTTTTCGTTCACGTTTCGAGAACACCTAATTGGTCTGACCTGATCCTCGAGTCTGAAAATGTTGCATTCAGATAATTTTGATATTCTTCTAAATAGTTAAAACGAACTATCCAGGATTTTTTTTTCAACTAGCAATAATAACACCTGGGTAAAACCTCATTAATTACGATATTGCCACTGCGCAAAGCTAAAAAAATTTCACGAACATGATTTTAATTACATTATCCTCAACATCCAAAGAACAATCACGGTCTGGACCACCATGAGGTCCAGTGTACTTGCATATCTGATGATATGAGATTTGAGTTGTTGAGCTGTCTTTACTACCCAAATATTTTTGTACACTGACTGGGGCAGTATGGCCCAATACGACTCGATTGGCCGCGTCCGCGCACGTTTGGGAGATTTAATGTTTTACGTACGAACGGTGTGTTATAGATGGCCAACCAATCCAGAGTGGACTTTGCGAATGACTCGAAGCTATGCCAGAACACAATATCTTCATCCTTGCGGTACTTTTTACAAATTACATTTTTGACATTTTTGACAAACAGTTCTTTGTATAGCATCCGAAAGACGCGCTCTCGTAGGAAAATCTGTTCCGCGAGCTTCATCGTAAACAAACGAAAACACACTAAGCATGAACAACGTCCACAATGAGCAGACCAAAACCAAATACAGCTGTTTGTTTCTCGCTAGCGCGTGTGGCGGTAAACGAGACATGAATTTAGTCCCGCTGCTTATGACTCATCTGTTAGGCCTTGAAGCTTTTGTTCATGTCAGATGTTCATGAGGATTTTTATTCTAATAAATGAGTTTAAAAGATTTTGTCAAGTAGGAGATGGAAGCTATATGATATTATGGAATGGGAAGAAAATGATTGAAATGAAATGATTAACATGTACATTTATTCGTTTATAGTGAATGTTTTCTTTAAGAATCAGACAATTTTGGTTAGCGATGAAAATTTGAATGTAGAATGTAGAATATCCTAGGAAAAGCATTTGAGAATCACCATTTACGAGATAGAGTTTCAATTCGCAGCAACATAATATGTTTCAGGTTGTGCCGTCAAGGACTCGATACACATGATTATAGCTAGTATCATTTGTTATCCTGGGGCAAAAGGGGAATGTCGAAGGATGTCGATGGACTTGCGCAGTTTGACTTGTTCTACCTCCATGTATTTCAATGTCCCATGCTTGCATTAAGATTCGCAGTTGACATTAAAAACGAAAATAATTTGAACCGCCAATAATATCGCTATACTTCTGCAGTCAGTGAGCAACATAGATGTTCGTCATTGGTGGTCGTTGAAGTTTTCACATTAATCATTTGTTTGAACATAGTTTTCGTGGTGCCAAAATACTTCTTAATAAATTTATGAGATGTGTTGAATACAGAATCGGTTACATAAGGATTACTTAGAACAAATTTACATAATTCACAAAATCAGGAATTTGTATGAAATGATAATATAGTGCATCATGATTTCCTGTTTTCATGTTAAGTAACTAGATACTATTTATTTATTGTCAGTTAATATAATGCAACGATACTAGAGCGGTGAAATTTGTATTGTGGAAATGTTATCAGCAAACCACCAAATAATAGCGTGATTTGTTGTGTTTGGTAAAAGTGATATGTGGTTCAATGTGACAATGGGCGGATTCATCATCCCATTCAATTAAAGTAAATTGTGGACAAAATATTGAATCCAAGAATAAAAGGGATGAATGTCTATTGTTCAGTCGAGAATGATACAATGACGCGTCAGAAAATTCCTTGGGTAATGCACTATTTTTAATTTAATGATATTAAAAAGGAAATATTCGTTTTTGAACATACTGGTAATGTGTGAAAGGTGCTTCGTAGATCAATTAAGGTTCAATATAGAGAGGCAATTAATAGTGATCCTATCATGTCAGTGAAGTTGTTGATTGCATTGAAGCAGCTGAGTGAAGATTTTGTTACATAATCAACAAAATTGGATACTTGGAGTTTCTCGAATGTGAACGGATTTTTCTTACGATTATAGAAGACACTAATGTAGTTCTGAGAGCAGCATGAGAAAAATGTAACTATGGGAATTCAATTACAGAATTTCTTTTAGATTTCATTGAATGAAGTAGAGAAGTAAGTGTGTCCTTGCGTGTTGGTAACGAAAGCAAAGTCAACGAATTGGCATTTTTTCGCACATTACGTAACCACGTTGCAACACCAATTCGAACGAAACATTGTCAATCCGAGCCCTTCTTTTGTAGACGGAACATTGCATATTCATATTCGAGTAAATGCTTTTGGTTATCTAATAAGAAATTGGGCGTTTCAAGTGCAAAAAACATCAACATTTTGAAAATGATTGGAGGACAGATAAATCCAAATGTATTTCCACATTCAATTTTTGAAATATACTTTAGTGTGATTTTTTATGTAATAAACATATTGGATGTATATAACGTATGGCGAATACAGACGTCTTCCATTTTTTGCTTTAAATTTCCCCAAATCGCGATTCCTTTTCCTCATCTCCCGCAGACTACGTCAAAAATGCTCAGAGTACAGGGCGATTCCATTTATCCAATTAACACTTTGATCGCCCCGTCACCCAGATGTGGGTGACACTTTTCTCGTTCAATTTGAATAGGATTTACAAACGGAATTTGATAGAATAGGCACCTACATGTAAATATGGGATATGTAGAATAATCGAAAAATCTAAAACATAAAAAATATAGTTTTTATACTATACTTTCAAACGGCTTTATTTAGCATGACTTAATACGAGTATGTTTGTATGTTTATCTGTAGGGTTGTCCCATATCAATAGAAATTTAACCCCCTTCCTGTTGACCGATTGATCTGAAATTTGGAACACGCCTTCATCTCTACTGTAGTTATAAAACTGCGCATTCCATGATCTTTCAAATCCAAGATGGCAGCCGCAACCCTATGGCGGACTACATATTTTATCTAAACCCCATCAATACGGGTATCAAATGAAAGGGCTTGACTAGTAAAATATAGTTAATTGTGAAAATGCGAATCAAAAAATTGTTTGTTTTCAAAACCTCTTCAATATGGACATTAAATCAAAAAGGCTTGACTAGTATAACATAGTTTTTCATGACAAATCCAAATTCAAAATGGTCAATTACTTTTATTCATACAACTCTCGTACAGAGCAATTCCACCCCAAAACTGCTAACCCGACTACGATTTTTATTTACAATTACAAAAAATACAATTTTCATTATTATATGATCAATTTAAATTACGACTGACTTTATTAAAGGGCGTAATTAAAATGATTGATATTTCTTTCGAAAAATGATGTTTGACAAAGTTATTGGAAAATCAATAAACCGTTTGAGAAAAACAACATTTTGAATGTACTGTTAAAAAATCATTCTCAAAAATAATATTAAAAACATTTATATCTTTATGTCGTCATCTAACATATCGTCCAGGTCTTCACTTGCGTATAGTTCCTGAATATCTGAATCAGAACTCGATGAGATTATACTCTAAACTTTTCTTCTAACGCTTGCACTATTTCGTCGTCACTACTTCCCTCGCTTTCAAATTTACTTTTACGCCGTCCGGTGAACATTTTGAGGACGAAATAAAACACATGTGCGTCTAAGAAAACAATGTTTTGGGCCTATCCGAGTAGTGCAATCATTATTCTCATTTTCAGAAAAAAAACTTGCAACTTTTTTCTTCTTTTAGCTTTTTATCTACCAAGCGCAAAAAATAATAAAAATGAATCACGTGGGAAGTCGGAGTTGCCAAATGTGTTATAGTTTGTGACGATTATTTTCCCAGAAAAGTGACATATGTTCTTGGTTTATTATATTCACAAAATCTTCGCAATCGATTGAACAGAATATTCTATATTCTCCAATAAAATTGCAGTTATTCATAGTCGTCGAATATAGTATATAGAGCAAGTACGTTCGGTTGAATTTAATTTTTTATTAAAATTGGTAAGACTGTACAATTGGCTGAAAAAATATTTTTATAAGTTTTCTAATCAGCAGTCAGTTGATTTCATTCGGGTTCAACAGAAAAGTAGTTCTGATTCGAACCCGAATTCATTATTATCGTTGCCCGCTTATTTCTCTAGATCACCGAGAGTTGAATTTGGGTCCCGCAAGAAACAAGACCGAATCGCTCTGGGCGACGAAAGTGTTAATAGATATCAACACAAAAAAAAACAATGTACATTCTTGGTCAGAAAGATATCGAAATACATAATCCATAGAACTAATAATACAAGTGCCTTCATTAAAAATAATCTTCATGCCATCAAAATATTCCCCAAGGGCGGTAGGGTATCCACATCAGTTCATTATCCTGTTCTCGAAGCATTTCTGGTAATCGTTTATCGGTATGAATTAGATGACTGTTGTAGAGTAGTTGAAGATCTGCGAATAGAATGATCGTGTGATTGATTTTTTCCTAAATGTTTTTTTGAATTTTGTGTAACTTGTGCTGATGTTTCTCTAAATTCTCTTTCAGAACTAAGAATCAGTTGAACCGTTAGGATTAGTTTCTGGTTGAATTCTTTAAAATGCCATTCAAAAAGATTCAAAGAAGAGTTAGCGGACCGGGAGCCTATTGTAATAATTATCTACAAAATAGGTAAGTGTGTATCGAATTGTGTTAATGTTCCATTCGAATTTTGAATATTACTAATGTTATTACATAGTTTGCATTTATGTATACTCGACAAAAAATAGAGGAATTCAGTGCAACATCAAAACTTTAGGTGATTTTTGAAATGCTGTAACTAACGACGTAAAAACCAACGCATGAAGATGAGATGTATATCTGTTCAAAGCTTCAAGATTCTAGCTTTGTAATATTCTACGCGCACATTTTTATCTTGATATGATGTACAGTTACATCGAACATCGGAACATCGATCAGTTACAATTTTTTCCAAGCTGTCGTAGAATAACACAATATTTCACCAACGAAGTCAATAACAAATCTAATTAATCTTATCAATAGACTTTAAATTGATCTTTAGAAAATTCCTGCATGACCCTTTATTACAGAGATATTTTTGATTGAATAAAATCAAATTGAATAATGAATATTTTAATAAATCACGATCGCACCACGGAATGTAAAATTCTAATTTGATAGCTTCAACAATTTCGTTACGGGGTTCATTCCATGTTTGTTTGTCTATTATTTGGTAGAGTTAGGGAAAACCTTTCTTACATTCTACCTGCGAATTTCACGTGAATATTACAACACGAAAATTATCTTAATGCATAAAACTAATCAATTGCATTATAACTAACATTATTAGCGGTTCAAAAACTCGCAATAGTCCCTATTGAAAAGGAGGTAAAGAGATGTAGTTTACCACACCTCGAACAAACAATGAGCTTGAATTATTGGGTGGATTAATCAAGCTCTGTAGTCGCTTTCCTTCAGAAACTACAAGCTTTCGAAAGAGTAGGGGAACCGCGGGTATTACGGACAAGGGGGGTAATATGGACAGGTGTTTGATTTGTACATTTTGAATTTGAGATTTCTGTTTTTCTGGGGTTCACCAAACACGAAGTGGGTTAGGATCGGTGCCTCAAACAATTTTTCTGCACCCCTATAATCGGGTATCCGGGGGTGGTCGGCACCCCTCGCACCCACCAGTCGACGCCACTGCCACTGTGGTTGTCGTTATGGATGTAACTCGATAGGAAAACACGGTTAACTTCATCTGGTTGAAACTCGCAAATGGTTGACGTTTTGTCCTTACCCACTGGGTTTGAGCCGTTTCCAAAGAACATTTGACGGTACTCAGTCTTCCAGTCTAGGTTTATTTATTTATTTATTTATTAGTCAATTCACTAACAGGCTGTAAGGGCCCTAATGATGTAGCTTAAATCTAAACACGAATAATGCATTACAAAAAGTCGTCACATAGTCATCACATAAAACATTAATCATATGGAAGTCTGTTCATTAAAGAATGAACTGAATCACCGACAAAGATTCCAAGTCGATCAGCTGACAACAACTCTCGTAACTCGGTAATCGGAAGGGGTCTTTCCAAGGCAAACTACGAAGTGCGTATCTCACGAATCGTTATTGAACTGAATCAATTCTTTCGACGCCGTTGTTATAATGAGGAGTCCAAACTGCTGAACAGTACTCTAACACAGAACGAGTTAGAGAGCAATAGAGTGATTTAAGGCAGTAGATGTCGGTGAAGTTTTTAGCAATCCTGAAGATGAACCCCAGACTTCTGGATACTTTATTGACCATGAAAGAGATGTGCGGTTTAAATGAGAGTTGCGTGTCCAAAATAACTCCCAGGTCCTTGACTTCGCTGACTCGCTCAATTACCGTATCGAACAAGACATATTTGTACAATATGTTTTGTCTCGTACCCACAAACGAGATAACAGAACATTTAGAGGGTTTTACATCCATTCGGTTGAGAACACACCAATCGGCAAAAGCACCCAGCTATCGTTAAAGGAAGTGACAGTCTTCAATTGAGCAGACCCGAAGGTAAATTTTCAAATCATCTGCATATGATAGTCGTGGTTCTTCGATTCGAACCATATTTACGTCATTGAAGTAGATCAGAAAAATAAACGGACCCAGATGACTGCCTTGTGGTATCCCGGACGTAGTATTGAAAAGAGAGGATTGGCAATCACCAATAAAGACGGCTAGTCGACGCCCAGTTAGGTTTGAATGGAACCATTGCAGAAGGTTGCTGTTAATCCCAAGCCTGTCCAGTTCAGCGATAGCTATACGGTGATTCAATTTATCGAAGGCTGCTGTCAAATCAGTGTAGATGGCGTTCGTTTGAGCGAGCTTTATCATACTGTCAGTACTGGAACAGCTGAGAGCATCTAGCGGTTCCATAATAACAAGCTCAAACAGTTTTGTCAAAGTACAAAGCGAAGTTATACCGCGATAATTGTGAACATCACGTATATTTCCTTTATTATGGGCTGGGAACATATGGGATAGCTTCCAACAGGTTGGAAAATTGATGTCAACTATACTCAGGGTTTGGCTATAAAGAGGCAAATTGCCCTCATTGCATTTTGAAGTGACTTCCCTCAAACCGAATTCGTTCCTCTCTCTCTTTCCCATGTATCTTTATGCATGCATCGATGTTTGAGTTCACCGTGGTTTGACAAACGCTACAGGTGAGCTAGATTTTTTTTTGTATCGTACACGAAAATTACTCACACGTATAAAATAGCGTGCTGTGTGTGAGCTATTTTGCACGCCTAATACTAACTAATACTAACGCGAGGACTTTTATAGCATACTTGATAAATGTCTAAGTTAGTTGGTTTGAGTTCACGATGGGTAGCAAATAACCGTCCATTGATGGGGTAACTACTTTTTTGCATCAGGAGTCAAGTTTTCATTCCTCTTTATATGGACGTACAATAAGATTACATACGGGGGCACAAAATAAGCGTCAGGGGGAAATGGAAATGTGAATTGAAGTCAGTTGAATAAAGAGGCAGATTTATATTCATTATGCGGGCGCTACACGATTCGTCCAACGTTTCACTAGAATGTTGGACTCAAACATTCGGCTCGATGAATCGACAAATGTTGTGACGAATGTGCTGCTACAGTGAAGTGAATGTTCGATTCAATGCACTCGGTCCAAACATTCGGCGAGTATTTGGATCGAATGTTTATTGTTTTTATTTACCATCAAAAACGTTAGGAAACTGCGATGCGAGTATTGAAATTGCTGCCGTAGCAATTGTACTGATATCGGGCTGTAAATTAAAAATGCTTGAAATCAACATTATTAAACTGCAATATTTTGCCGAATATTTTGAATTTTATGAATCAATTTCATAGTTCCTTCATCTAAAACTTGTAAACAAACCAATCTGTCAAAGATAGATTCGGACGAATCGTGTAGCGGTGTATCGAATGTCATCGAGTGTCGAATCAACGAATAACAAAAATCCTTTGACTCGTGCCACTCGCGTTGGAAGGTAATCCACAACGAACGGATTACCTTCCAACGAGAATATTCGACACTCGACATTGGAGGTTCGTAGCTCGTCAGTCGACTACACGATGCGTCGAATCATCGAGCGTCCAGCATTCGAGGGTGTTCGTAGCATCGTGTAGCGCTGGCTTTAGTTGAGTCAGTTAAAATAACCACCGAATGGACTAGTTCACCAGTCATCCTCGCTAGTCAACCCTAGTCAATTCATTTTCTGGTCAAGTCATTTTTTGACGTAGGATTACGTCTTTCGGGAACATATTGGGGTACAAATTGAAAATCGAAAATCGAGCACATCGTGGAAATTGTCCAATTTCAAACGCTTATTGCTCAGTCATTTCATGATGGATGGATGGATGAAATTGTTGCGTCAATCGATTTCGACACTCTATAACAATTTTTTATGTTGAATAAAATAATATATATATCATAAAACTAACTATCGAACAATTGAAAAATCTCAACCCCTATCTTAACGGAAATACCCACTTCTGATTGGTCGAAATTGACGACACATGCAGCAGTTCCCTAACAGGGACATTGAAACCAAGCTGACGGGGGGGAATCGGCATTGCAAATACATGAAAGTAGGGGGAGCTTTTGTTATATAATATGTTCCCTAACAGAGACATCAGAATCAAGCTGCCTGGGGGAAATCGACATTGCAAGCGGAGACGAATGAATCGTAAGATTCTAAGTCTCCGTGAACAAAGAAAAAGACGAAGCAGAACATTGCAAATACATGAAAGTAGGGGGAGCTTTTGTTTCCACCGAGATGTGTTCCCTAACAGAGA
Organism: Toxorhynchites rutilus septentrionalis; assembly: GCF_029784135.1. Lineage (NCBI taxonomy): Eukaryota > Metazoa > Arthropoda > Insecta > Diptera > Culicidae > Toxorhynchites > Toxorhynchites rutilus. The sequence goes on from NC_073746.1 coordinate 192,088,285, forward strand.
CATCTAGACCAAGGTGCCCCGGTGCCAATTTAGAACTTTAATGTTGATTGCTTCGTGAAATTTCATATCAATGACCGATTGTGTATTGTGAAAAATTTAGCAAAAGTGTAAGTGTAAAATTGTAAATGGTAGCAGTTGTGTTAAAAATGACTTGATATATGAAACGATTTATTTCAATTTCATAAATAAAAACCAAGGTATGTTCCCGCTCGAGAACGGGTCGTTCGGTTTAAGCTGTCTGTTTTGTTGTATTCATTTTCAACCAAGAAAATTTAATACGAGAGAGAAAAATTGGAAAAGAGCAAAAATATTCGAAAAAGTCATTTCTCATATGCTCCACATATAGTATTAGGTGTTGTTAGTCCAATTAAAATTTCGCATTGGGGTGAATAAAAGGTTGAATAAACACTTAGAAAATAAAAAATTATGAAAGAAAATTACCTTTTCCATTTCAAATATGCTTTCTCTATAATAAAGTAACGTGTTTTTACTGATGAGAAAAATTGATAATTGTGTTCGGTATTGAAAATTATCTTATTTTGCATTTGTGAGTTTTTTTTTCTATATTTCATCCATACATAACACAGGAGGCATCTCGTCTAGGGTCACAGAGGGCGGTTTTAATCATATCTCATTCCACTTCGGCATCTTCTATCAGATACGAACCATTCAACGAATGTTTACCACCCTTCTGTCATCATCACTCGGTAAACATCGGTGGAATGAAGAAACAATACTCAACAACCAAACAAAAGCGCCCTTTTCAGGTCCACGAAATCATTGTCAAAGAGTTTAACAATGGAATTCTTCGAACATATCCAAAATCAACAGATAGCCTAACGGAATCCTACGTCAACTATGCGGTCGTGTCTCGGACACAACCCTCCTATGACTTTTTGTTGCCGGTGACTGCCGAGGCAGCTCTAGTCGAAGCGGAGCTACTAGGAGTAGAGTCGGTCTTAATTTTTCACCGTCGAAGATTTCGGGCCCTGGTCCGCACAATAAGAAGAGAAGCTTGTATCATTTAATAAGTGGACAGAATGAAAATTTACAGTTGGGTAAAAGGGGGAAACCAATACTAATCTAAAAAAAAATAGCACATTGAACACTGAGCTACACTTGTTTTCTCTCAATCAATAATGTTCAATCATTATATAAAGCTGCAATCTACCAAATGTATCATGAAATTAAAGAGAAAAATTGCATTGAGACCATTTCGAATTCTGCATGTATCTTTTCACTGTTGTTCGAGCATTTTCAAACACTTTCGATGCTTTTTCAAAGAAAATCCGTTCTTGATGACTTGTGTTGCTCTTTCAAGCTCCTTTCTCTTCTAACGTTGTTTGTCCACTTTTTGACGTAGGATTACGTCTAACCGGAAGATATAGGGGGTGAAATGGAAATCTAGGCACTGAACAAGTAGGAAAAAATGCAAGATTTGGAACGCATTTCTCAATAGATCGCAAAGGTTTTTGCATCAATTGATAGGAAATATATCTATCATAACTATCATCTATCATAATGAATAACATTTCATTTTTCTTGAGATAAATAATTGAATAATTGTGAAATATCAAGCATTGTCAAAATGCACTATGTGCCCATTTTTGATTGGTCCATTTTGTGCTCCTCAAATCGAACCGACCAAAACGGGCAACCAGAGCAGCAGCGAAATAGAATGAACCACGATTGGAAAGGAAAAAGAAAAAAATGAACGAAACATTGGTCGCAGTCTCACACATGCGTAATTCTCGAGCCAGCCAGTCAGCTTAAAAATTCCCGCTCCGCTGCCGTAACGATCATTCTCATTCAAACCGTACACCACATCGGTTCGCATCACAACACATCAACAAACCAACCCAAGCAGCCATGTCTGGACATGGTAAAGGAGGAAAAGTGAAGGGAAAGGCAAAATCCGGCTCGAACCGTGTTGATCTGGAGTTCCCCGCAAGGGTAGCTAGGCCGAGCGCGTTAGTACCAGTGCACCAGTCCACCTAGCCGGCGTTATATTGTTCGGCCGCCGAAGTGATCGAGTTAGCTGGTAAAGCTGCTCGCGACGATAAGAAAACCCGCATTCGGAACAGAACACATTCGGTTCGGTGGACATCAAGACAACAGGCAGTTGCAGCGAGTGGCGAGTGGCAAACGCAATCGCAAAACGGCATCAGGTAGCAGAAGAAAAAAGTTTGTTCTTTATACACACTGCTTTGGTGGCAAATCCAGAACAAGGCGGCATCGAGGGCGTTCGAAATGGTTTTTTTCAAAACCACGAGTACTACGTTTTCTAAATTTGAACCATTCCATAAAACAAGGCGCTTTTCAGGGCCATTAAACCTTCCAAAAAAGAGTTTAGGAAATACAGTTCATTGCTTTCTAAAACAATATCCAAAATAATAATAAAACACAAATTGATTTTTTCATAATTTGTTTGCCAGGATATGATGAGTATGTGAATTTGGCAGTTGTTCTGAGCTTATTGATTTTCACCAATTCTTAAATTGCTTCTAGATTGAAAGTACAGTAATTTACACTTATCTCGACATTCAGCTAATTGGTCGGACCAGTAATGCGACATATTTAGTTGGACATTTTTGTAAACATAGAGTTCGGGGTCCAAATTATGACCCCACATTGAAGGTCGACACTGTACCACTGTCATCGCAAATGTTCAATTACAGGTTAAAATTACCTCCAATCCGATACTGAGTGGTGGTAATGCGACGTGCCATTGAATGTAATTTACTGTAAAATATGTCACAAGCTGGATGGGAAGAAATTTTCCAACTGTGAAAGCTGTGGCGAGTGGCAAATGCAATCGCAAGGTTTAGCCGAACAAGATGGGGATATCGAGTGATAACAAAACAATAAACTCTTTAGATTGAAGATAATTTTGTGATCCTGAAAAGGACCCTTTTTAGCCTGCATGTGAATCCAACGAGCGAACAAATCGTAATGAATGTATTTTTTTGCCATCGCTCCCTTTTAACGGTCATTCGTTCGTCTCGTTGGACTCGCCCCTCTGGCTGAGTCTGCCGATTTGTCTCTATCCTGTGAGTGTGTACCGCTAGAGTATAAAACACGCGGACCCCAAAAAAATATCTTATTTTCTTTCAAACCGTAAACCCGTGTGGTTGTACGGCATCGGCATCGTGGACGTAACAAAGGAGGACAAGTTAAGGGAAAGGCAAAGTCTCACTCGAACCGTGCAAGTCTCCAGTTCCCTGTTGGTCGCATTCACTGATTGCTCGGCAAGGGTAACTAGGCCGAACGGATTGGTGCCGGAGCACCAGTATACCTAACAGCGATTATAGAGTTTCGGCCGTCGGAGTGCTCGAGTTGGCTTGCAAAGCTGCTCACGACAATCAGAAAACCTGCATCAAGAACAGAGCAGCTTCGGTTCGGCGCTCATCAAGGCAACAATTAGTTTCAGTGAGTGGCAAAGTGTTTCTCCGGCACGTCGCATCAAATGTAATTTACTGAACAACATGTCACAAGCTGGATGGGAAGAAATTTTCCAACTGTGAAAGCTGTGGCGAGTGGCAAACGCAATAGCTAAAAAGGAAGGTTTAACCGAACAAGATGGAAATATCGAGTGATAACAAAAACACAACACCAAAGGTTCTTTTCAGAACCATCAACATATTCATGAAGAGTAAACAGTAGACTAATCCATTTTTAAGGTAGATAGGTAGGTATTCACGTAGGAGAAGAAAATAAAACAATATATTTAAAATATATATTTAACAAAAGCTGCCCCCTTTGTATAGTCCTACGTCACTCCGGTTATGTCCCCGACATTACCCACCCGTCTTTTTTTGACGTAGAACTACTTCTTTCAGGAAGGGTGCCAAATCAGAAAACAGGTCACGTTTTTATGAAATAAAGTTAACGTCAATAACTATTTTCACTGTGAACGAATTCTCGTGATTTGCATACCAATCGAATCGGGAATTCTCTAAGATTTGTTCGATATGCTATACATTACAATTCGCTAAATTCTAAATGTTTTGAATTCATGAAAAATTGAAGAATTTCATTTTGTCCCATACATTTGTTCTGCCGATTTGTGTTCTAACCCTACCCGTATTTCGAATGCTGTGTTTCCCTAACACGGACTTCAATATTAATATGCCTGGGGGAATCCGCTTTGCAAATACACGCAAGTGGTTTTTTTTTTGGTATTCAGTAGTTTTGTACTCGCGGTTCGTTGTGCAGACCGGAATACGTTTCCCTAGAACGTACTTTTGAACTGAGAAGCCTGGGAAAATCGTCATTTCAGATACTAGAGGTGAATGGACTTTCGCGGTTCGAGAACTACGTAAACATGAGATTTGCAATATTTTCAGAGGGAAATGTAAAATACAATGATCGTTTGACAATTCATCCGTTCACATGTTTTGGTAGTCGTAGGCATCATATCAAACGTAAAAAAAATTATAATATCTATTATAAAAATTTCGATGCATACTAAAATTATATTCGAAGTGGTAAACAAGTGGATTGCATAAGATAATTGCAATCTTCGAACTTCGCCGGAAACCGCATGAACCGTTTTCAAAAAAAAAAATGATATTCCGGAATTGCATTAGAAAAGCTCTGCAACGAGATCATTCTTGCTAGCCACTTTATTGTCATTTTGTTGAGTTGATTGATGACCTTTTTGACTACCGACGCTTTCCCTTCCGAAAAGTACAAGTATGTCTTTCGTGTGGACGTTGGTAATGCTGTTGTTGAAGAAGTAAGCTCGCATTCTATACGGAAGCAGCCACCTATAAACTCGCTGTAAATCTTCTATCATGTTGAAGCATGTGTACTGCTCCTAGCTCCTATCCTGCTATCCTGTTGATTTGCATATTTGATCATGTTCTAAATTTAGATATACTCGAATTATATTAACAAGACCCTTGAAGTATCCCATCATGTATATACTCGAAAGCTTCTTTTACTTATGAGTCAAACGAATTTGATTCAAACTTCACCATCGTGATATTGATACGCGGTGTAAGTGTCGATCATCCAGATCCATCGATTACAGTAATACTGTTATGAGCTTTTTTCTCTCTTCCACCCGTCAACTGGTATGTTATCTAGACGGATTGTGAGGATTTGAGTTTCGAACTTTCATTAGCTTGATAGCAATTCTAATAACGAGATGTTTCGTTAAATTGTAAGTAATTTCAAATTGAGGCTTCAACACCAAATAAAAATGATCTTGCAATTGAAAGACATTACATTACAAGGTTAGAATCAGTACACCCACAATTCAAAAACAAAACTAATAGAAAATATCACATCAAACGTGCTGAAGGGAAATTTGAAGCGCGTGTTGCGTTGTAGCGACACGATCATTTGGATATACGCACAAGAAATCTCGATTGTACGTCTATAGATTTACCTAAATTACCTTCTATTTATACAAATATTTATTGTAGATATTTTCGAGTATGTATGTTCTTTGTTTATATGCGAGTATTTATGATTATATTCAACTTGATACAGTGCGAAGCAAATCTCAATGAAGATTTTTTCATTCTCATTGCTCTCATTTTTTTCCTTTTATTCACGCTCCAGACGAAGCAAGAATTCAGATCAACTGATTAAAATAATAATAATGTGCTCTCTCTCCTTGTTTGGAATTCTCCGCGGAGAAATTCTATTACAGTCTGATATACATATAAAGCCAGTTTTTTTCTATGTATTTTTAGTCAGGAAAACTCGGAGTTTCTACAACTTTATCAAAATCAGCTGCACCAGTCTTCAGTGAACGTCGGATATGGAAACATAGTGTTCGGTAGTAACAATAGTGCCCAGCCAACTACAGTCAACTGTGGCTCTGCAACAACTACATTAGTAGGTATGTGCATCTTTTTAGTTATCAATCTAACTTCAATATAATATCTATGATCTTCTTTGTCAATTTACTTTCTACCGTGTTAGTTTGTGGTATGTGGCATGTCGAGCATCCTCTATAACTCTCTATAAAATTTCTCAATAATCTTGTTATGCGGTTGGAATAGAACGAGCATGGTTTCACCTTGAAATGTCATAAATTGATGAATAAAGATCGCACACTATCGAATAATGCTCCAGATCGAGTTAAATTAATATTTCGAATGAAAAGTTATTTTCGCTCAAATGTTTATATATCAATGGCAAACTGTATGTGCATGTCAGCTTAGTTAAAGGAAAGCGTGCACGTTGGTATTATTTTGTAGGGATTACTCTCGATTGGCCCATTGATATAAAATACATGAGGCCGTGTATAGTCTATGATCAAGCCAAATTTTTTCGATTCGTTAGTTGCTTACTAAAATTCTTTACTTATTTCCACCTGTTTCAGATAAATCTAGCCAGAGAACAGACCCAGAGTTAATAAACAACACGTACAACAACTTGGACAAAGCATCTTCAGTTCCGGATGAAAATAATTTAAATTTTAACCTCGTTAAAAACAGTGCAAAATCTTTATCAGCCAATAATTGCAGTGGCGCTCATAAGAGCGTTGTAACCATTGGTGGTGCTAATAGTACTGAAAATGGAAACAATGGATACCAACCCAAATATCATAAAAGTGATAGAAGTAACAATTTGAATACGCCGGCAACGAGTAATGTAACGGAACATCAGTATGTGTTGAGTGATTTGAATGACAATTCGAACAATAGTGTAAGAAACTCACCGCTCTTCGGTGGATGTAAAAGTGTTCTTCAACAAGCACATTCATTGAATAACTCAAACAAACCTTCATTAAACAAAAGTGCATTGCTTAGCTCGTGTCAGGGATCATTCCATTCGTTACAGGGTGGACTAAATTCAGATAACAGCATACACGTGCAACAATATGGTAGTAATATATCATCACCAAATTCTTCGTCTAATGCAGCAGCGGCTGCCAATTCACAACAACAGTCAACTAGTATAGCTCATCTCCATCATCAGCAACTTCTTCACCAACGACAAGGCTGTTCTATAACACCAGCTGAATCATTAAATGGAAGCGGTACTCTAGTCTTCGGTAGATCGAGAATAAACAGCAACAGTGATTCAATCAATAATAAGAATAATAATTTCAACAAATTAAATTATGATAAGAAGTGCTCGAGTTCTGGTGCTAATATAAATATACATAGTAATAACCGCAACAAAAGCAATAACAATAATAACTCAGTAAACATTAGTAGTAGCAGCAGTAGCAATCATCAAAGTGAAACAAATCAATTAAAGAGCATTATCGAACTGAATACACAAGTCAGTGAACTGAATAGCAAAAATTTCGAATTCAACAGACAATTAAGTGCACCTACAGAAAACAATAATAATCAAAATAACCCCAATTGTTATAGCAACAGTGTGTACAATCTCTATTCGAATCACATCTTGAGTCAATATTATACTGGTTCTCCAAACACAAATAGTTTAAACAGAACTAAGAAAAAGAGGAGCTTCAAACTGAATGGAAGGTAATTAGAAACAGCCATTAAATGTTTTAAATTGTTCTACGAGTATATAACATAAATTGTATAATTATAATAATTTGAATCGTTAATCGTTAAAAATCATCGTGATTTGAATACTTTACAGTTATTCATCTAAATAATTATTTCACTTTGTCATTACTTTGTTTTAAAGCACACAATTACATGCTCGAACAGTAAAAACATGAGAGAGGTGGTTTCGGAAATTCAAAAGTGGTGATTTCGATCTGAAGGACTACCATCCTGGCGCAGCGAAATGGTTTAAAGACGAGATGTTGCAAGAGCTGTTGGATGCAGAACCAACCTTAACCCTTTGCGGTCGTATGTCTGCTCTCAGCCACCACAGAAAGGAATCATACTAAATAGTTTATTCAACGACGCAACAGTTTACTTCTTTTCTAAACGAATTTTTATGTCTAGTGAACCTTTTACCGAATGTATACGGAGTGTCTATGAATAATAGGTAACGGTACTCGGTAAAAACATTGGCGTGGAAAGATAAGAGGATCTCTTTCAAGGGAACTAATTCCGACAGCAGGGTTAATACAACAAAAATGACAGAAGCGTTGAATGTGTCCCACACATGAGAAGGATCCAGAAGCTTGAGAAATAGATGTCACACAAATTAAGCGAAAGGCAAATGGAACATCGCAAAATCATTTTTTGAAATGCTAATTCAACCAAAGGAAATCGGGTTTACAATGGATTGTCACTGGCGACGAAAAATGGATTAATTTCGAGGACTGCACACGCAAAAACGATAACTTCCACCTGGTTCAGCCGGCCCATCCACTGCGAAGCCAGATCGTTTCGGTCAAAAGATGATTCTCTGTGTGAGGTGGGACCAGGAGAGGACAGTGTACCATGAGTTTTGGTAGCCGGGTGAAACGACGAATACAAATATCTACCGACAACAAATGATACAATTGAACTTTGCATTGACGGAAAAAGCTCCGGAATGGACCCGAAGATACGTTAAAGCTGTAATAGCTTGACAACGCATCGGCGCACACCGCAAATACCGCGTAGAACGCGATAAAAACCATTAACCGAGAAACGTTATCGTACCCGCCCCTTATCATCGCCTTTTTGCTTCAAATGAATATACACTGAATATAAAGATGTCGAAATGGCAAATAGCGAAGGCTCTTTAACAAGATTTTGCAGAATGCCATTCAAAACCTATTTGAAGCATTTAAACGTCTTAAATCCTTTAACAAAGGTTGTTAGTACTTGATCCGTTCAATCGCAAAAAGTAATCTCAAACATTTGATGCGTTATTACTCACAAGCGGGGTTTATATAATATTTTCTGTACGTGTATACACAGCATGTTTTGTTTACTCGCTAATGGCGGGTTTACATTAGGGAGATCTATAGCTATAGATGGATTTATTCACGTGAAAATAGGTGTAAACGGGTGAGAATAAATATGATACACTTATTCGAGGTATATATAACTTGAATAAATTCAGCATATGTAAACGCTTGTGCATTTCTCACTGGTGAGAAATCACTAAAGTTGGATGCAGTTCTACTTTAGGTGAATAAATTCACCGAAATTATGAATATATTCATTATAGAAGTTCACGCTAGTGTAAACGGTTGATGCGATTTCTATAAATCTCATCATATTTCTTCACATGAATATATCCCTAGTCTAAACCCACCCTAAGAATAGAACAGCAGGCCACTTGTTTATGTTAGCAAAATTTGTTTCAAAATGCCATGAATCAGGTTGGAAGTTAAAAACAAATGTTTTGCACATTTGGTGCTACGAGAAGGTTGTAACAAACAATGAAATCGCGAAAAGGATCCGAGGAGTGTGAAACGAATAATTGACAAGTTCGGCGTTCTCTGGAGGGTCTGCCAAGAAGTCGACGTAAACCCGTTTCTAGTGTTTCCGGATTGGACACGAAAAGTCGTGAATTAAGCAACGATTTGAAATTCATGACATAGCCAAGAAATGTGATACCAGCAACGACATGTTCCAGAGGATTAAGAAGAGACATGATTTGCAACCAAGCAAACTCTGGAACAACAACAATGTGTTGGAACAAGGACTCGAAGCTTTATGAGCGTATTCTGGATAAACCCAATCACTGTATGTTGATGGATGATGGGACAAATGTCAAAGACGACTTCAGACCTCAGTTTCAAACTAAATCAATTGGGGAGAGTGTACCGACTACGAATACGACTGTTACGGTGGAAAAATTCAGCCAAAATGTGCAGGTCTGGCAAGACCATCTTCTACTTCTCTCAAAAAAGGGAACATATCAGGCGCAAAACCCAAAAAAAACTTCCTGATATACCAGTTATTTTTCAAAAAAATTTCAGTTGTAGACTAGTAATCAAATTTTCTACTTGATAAATAACGGCAAACACGAACCGGGTACAAAGATAATTTTGGGTTCCGCGGATTAAAGTAACGCACTTTATTTGGGTGAACAAAAACTGCGACCGTTTCGCTTAGTGGTTTATTATGGACTGAACTCATGGTACAAAAACGATTATTTTGCAATAGCAATGAACAATAGCTCGCTAGTGTGTGGGGCTTGTGTTGACGGCTTGCACAAACTATTGGTAGAGCAACATCCCGGCCGCCTTGAAAGAATTTCAACATCAAATTTTCATGTTTTCTATCTACTTCTAAACGCACTGTACATATTCTCTAATGAGTAGTTCATAATCACTATAATTCAAATCCATGAATGCATACTAGTTTCTAGTGTCTTCGCTCCTGATGCAATGATTATCGATCGACTTTCTCAGCTTTCGTGATGCTGCTGTTTCACCATGATGAGAACGGGATTTCCAATCGTCTTGCCAGTCTGCCAGTCTTCTTAGTGGGTGGTGTGCGACTTGAAAGGTCCGATTAGTTCAAACTTTATTTGAAGGTTTCCTTGGAATGATTACTGAGGGGGAAAATTTTTTCCTGAAAATATGAACGGGTGCTTTTTATGCTGAATTTGTGAACAATGAAATGACTTCCCTGATGCGGAGGCCTCTTCGACCTCCGCAGGTGCTCGTGCACCGATGCTGCTGTCCTACTGTAGATTGATTTGATTATTATTCAAATTTCTCCTGGTGAACCTTGCGTTCTCATTTAATGCGATTCTTAATGTGAAGCTCTTGTGCAACATGGTCATTTTCTAGCTGGCCAGGCTACCTGGTGATCAAAACATGGCGATTCCTTTCGTCGAATTACTGCGAATTCGAGGCTTGTAATTGACTCTTCGATGCAATATAGAAATTATGGGATCGTGTGATGTTTCAACCTGACGATTCAAATGAGACAGCATTAATGTCTTATCAACGTGTGGAGACTCTCAGGATATTAACGCTGGCAAAAGATAAATTATGTTAAATTTTTGCTCAAGTACAAATACATAAACACTTAACTGGTCTGCGGAGATCCTCTGACCTCCGCAAGCGCTCAAAGCGCATCGTTGGAAGAGATGCAAGTTCTCTTCTTGTGAAGATGGTACGCTTTCCTTGATGGGAAGCACGTGTTCTTCCCTTGAATTTTCTCTTCCGTATGATTCGCCCTTCGTTCGTGTGATGACGATTCGCACACTTCCGTCACTTCCGGTTCATACTAGATGTCATCGGAAACAGATAGTTCCCTCCATAATACACTTAGAAAGGCTAGAATCAGAGTCAGTGCGATTGAAGTCTCTTTGTGCCATTTCAACCTCTTGAAAGACAAATCATGCTTGGTTCTCGGTAAATTTTGCTCGTTGGACATTTCATTGACAAAAAGATCAGTGGGAATATCTCCATGTTGTGCATCATGACAGCTCTCTGATTTTCCAGTCGGTTTTTCCTTTTCAGCGTTGTCGTCTCCGCAATCTGCTAATTCATGGACTACACCTGATACCACCCAACCGTAGATAGTGTTATGAATCGTTGGGCCATTGTGACCCAATTTCATTTTTCCATCTGATAGTAGGTCATAATAGTACTCCGCTCCTATAACTACATCGATTGGCCCAGGTGTGTTGAAGTGTGGGTCTGCCAGGACAATTTCTTGTGGTATTTTAAGGTGCTGTATGTCAATTCGTTTAGACGGTAAAATCACTGCGGCGTTGGATAATATGTGAAAACTCATGATCTTCGAGTACTGCATGTTTCTCGAAGGGAGCGAGGAGATCGTAGCTATAACCACGTTTGTACATATTGTTTAAGACGGACACAGGTTTGCATCCCACTTTTTTGGCAAATGCTGTTGTCATAAAATTTCTCTGGGACGCGCTATCCAGCAATGCCCTCGCTTGTATTTCATGACCAAACTGATCACGGATGCGTAAAATTTATTTTTTATTTATTTGTAATTTTATTTCTCAAATTGGGAGATGTAAGAGATAGGTTGCAGAATGCTGTATTGTCTGCGGTGGGTCGCGAGATACTGCCTTGATCAAGAACTCTTGCTGAACTAAGGTGTTTTTTTTTTTTTTTTTTTTTTTTTTTATAGAGGTGAGGAACGCTCTACCAGCCTTATCTGGGAAGGGTTAACCCAGACGTCGAGTGGGGATCGCACCCACAAAAACCAAGCCCTCTACTCGTTGCCTTATTCCCCCACATCTAGGCGACTACTTCAGGGGGCGGCTGTGCTCATGCACTCTTCGAGTTTTCAACGCTGACTAGCGTTGTCCTTCCCTTTTTCTCAACATTTTTTCTCTCTATTCGCTTTTCATTCCACTGCGCTTATGTCCTCTTCGCAGGCATCCATTTACCCGTCGAGACGTGTACCGATTAGGAATTGCCCTCCAACTTGACGCGCAACCCGTCACAGTCACCCTCGCGGGATTTCTCACCTGTCGAGACGTGCACCGATTAGGAAGCGCCCTCCAACTTGACGCGCGCCCCGTCACAATCACCCTCGCAGGATTTCTCTTCCCAGCGGAGTGCCGATTAGGTAGTGCCCTCCTACATGACGCGCACTCCGTCACAGCTACTCTCGTGGGGTATACACCATTTTGATCACGGCTTCATCCTTCGCGGTGTTTCTCCATCCAGGCCACGATCAGGCGTTGCCAGGCAGGCATTTTTGCTGTTCTCCGCGGCAGTATCCGGTTACCTGTCGAGACGTGCACCGATTAGGAAGCGCCCTCCAACTTGACGCGCGCCCCGTCACAGTCACCCTCGCAGGATTTCTCTTCCCAGCGGAGCGCCGATTAGGTAGTGCCCTCCAACATGACGCGCACTCCGTCACAGCTACTCTCGTGGGGTATGCACCATTTTGATCATGGTTTCATCCTTGATGCTCGCTCCTTCGAAACGTTCGCAGTGTTTTTCCATCCAGGCCACGATCAGGCGTTGCCAGGCAGGCATTTTTGCTCTTCTCCGTGGCAGTATCCGGTTACCTGTCGAGACGTGCACCGATTAGGAAGCGCCCTCCAACTTGACGCGCGCCCCGTCACAGTCACCCTCGCAGGATTTCTCTTCCCAGCGGAGCGCCGATTAGGTAGTGCCCTCCAACATGACGCGCACTCCGTCACGGCGGCTCTCGGGGGGGACTATCCGGTACTACAGCCGTCTCGATTATTCATCTCTTATGGTCAGGCGTTATCCGCATGCTGGTCGGTCCTCCACTTCCGCTGTAGCTCGGACATGATATGTACGATTGCACTGTTTACTGCGTTCCAGGTGCCCTCGTCACGACACATTTCCTCCACGATGTTCCCAGCATGAAGGGTAGGCAGCCCCTCACGCACTGTGGTGAATCTGGGACATTCGAATACGATGTGTTCCGGTGTTTCCTCCACATTTCCACACTCCGGACAAAGAGGCGATCTTGCGTGTCCGAACCGGTGCAGATACTGCCTGAAGCAGCCATGACCAGACAAAAACTGCGTTAGATGGAAATTTACCTCTCCGTGTTTCCTGTTCACCCAGCCCATTAGTGTCGGTATGAGCCTGTGCGTCCACCTGCCGTTTTGCGCGGCACTCCACTCTTGCTGCCACCTAGCCATCGACTCCGCCCTCATTAGCTTCCGGATTCCTCTGGTTCCCCTCCTCCTATAGCACTCGCTGTCCTCCGCCAAGATGATGTCTATGGGGACCAACCTGGCTATGACGTAGACCGCTTCTGTTGACACGGTTCTGTACGCACTCGCGACTCGCATCGCCATGAGCCGGTACGTACTATTCAGCCTCTTCGTGTTCCGCTGAGTTTCTAACGCCGCGATCCAGGCTGGACCACCGTAACGTAGTGTCGATGAGGAGACACTAGCCAAGAGGTGCCTCTTGCTGCTGCTTGGGCCAAAGTTGTTGGGCATGATTCGTGTCAGTGCATTGATTGCCTTCGTTGCTTTTTTACAAGCGTAGTCGACGTGACTGTTGAAGTTCAGTCGATCGTCGATCTGCACCCCCAGGTATTTTAGGTCTCGCTTCGAGGTTATCGAGTGCTCTCCAATTGTGATTTCTGCACGTTGCACCGCCCTGCGGTTGCTGACAATCAGCATTTCCGTCTTGTGGTGGGCTATCTGCAGTTTCACACTTTGCATCCACCTTCCGATCATGTCTATCGACTCGGTCGCGAGCATTTCGACCCGTTCCAAAGATTCCCCTGTCGCGAGAATAACGATGTCATCCGCGAAGCCAATGATCTCCACACCTCTGGGCAGATTCAGTTTTAGTACACCATCGTACATACTGTTCCAGAGCGATGGGCCCAGGATAGAGCCCTGCGGAACTCCCGCCGTAGTTTTAATCTGCGCCTGGCCCGTGTTTGTCTCGTACACCAGCACACGGTTCTCGAAGTAGCTTCTCAGTATTCTACACAGGTAGTCTGGGACTTTCATCGTGTGGAGCGCAGTCGCGATGGCCTCCCAGCTGGCACTATTGAACGCGTTCTTAACGTCGATCGTTATCACTGCGCAGTATCGATTTCCTCTGAGCTTCTGTTTGGATGCTCTGTTGGCTCTTTCGACCACTATGCGAATGGCATCTACCGTGGATCTCCCTTTCCGAAATCCGAATTGATTATCGGACAGTCCACGAACTCCCTCCGTGCATTCCGTCAGCCTATTAAGGATGATTCTCTCCAAAAGTTTCCCAAGAGTGTCCAACAGGCATATGGGTCTATACGATGCTGGACCACCCGGCGTCTTTCCTGGCTTGGGCAGTAGTACTAGCTGTTGTACCTTCCATCGATCCGGAAAGTAGCATTTGTCTAGACACTTCTGCATGGCTGTCCTGAACATATCAGGGAATGCTAGGACTGCCGCTTTCAAAGCTACGTTGGGGATTCCATCTGGGCCAGGCGCTTTCTTCGTTTTTAGGCGTTTGATAGCTACAACTAGCTCATCGTTCGTCACATCTCTGCGTTCGATGCTATCCTCATCCTCTCCATATGGCGTGGGTGGCCAGGTCGTTGGGTCGTGCTGCGGAAATAACCCTTCCACGATAATTTTTAATTTTTCGGGACACATTTCGGAAGGTGTCGTTGGGCCCCTGAGCTTCGCCATCACCATTCGGTAAGCATTGCCCCATGGATTGACGTCCACGTCCCGACATAACTCCCTGAAGCAATTAGATTTGCTCCGCTTAATCGCCCGTTTAAGAGTGGATCTAGCCTCTCTGAATTCCACTCTCCGCTCTTCTCTGGTGTCTATACTTGACCGTTGAAAACGTCTTTTGGCGCTAAGGCTGTTGGCCCGAAGCACGCCAAGTGCCTCGCTCCACCAATAGGCTGGAGGTCGCTTATTCCTGGGTTCCCTTTTTCTTGGCATTGTTATATCACATGCTGTTGCTAGCGTTTCCGTCAGTTCATCCGCGTTCATGTTCAAGACGTCGCTTTCCACGCGTAGTGCTTCGATGGAAAGGTCCTTGTCAAAGGTTTTTGTCTTCCACCTGCGCGGGCATGTCCTATTTATCCGTACTGCCACGGAGTTTCGTTGGCCAATGGTATAACGGATGGCTTGATGATCACTGTGGGTGTATCCTTCACATACCCTCCACCTCATTTTCGTCATTAACGAAGGACTGCAGAAAGTCAAGTCGATGATGGACTCTCGACCCTCTCGGCGGAAGGTACTAGTGGTGCCCTCGTTGCACAGGGTAACATCCAACTTGGCTAGAGCTTCTAGTAAACTAGTCCCTCTCGCGTTGGTGCATCTGCTTCCCCACTCTACTGCCCAAGCATTGAAATCCCCTCCTATAACGACTGGTTTTCGTTCGGCGAGCTCCTCGGTGAGGACATCCAGCATATAGTGGAACTGGTCCATCGTCCATCTGGGAGGTGCGTAGCAACTGCAGATAAAAATTCCGTTGATCTTTGTGATCACGAAACCCTCGCGAGACCTCGAAACTACCTCCTGAATGGGATATCGGCCCATGACCTGGATGGCGGCCATTCCTACTTTATCCGTCACCCAATTACCGTTACCGGGGGGAACGCGATACGGCTCCGCGATAATTGCGACATCACATTTTGTTTCTGTCGTTGACTGCCACTACAGTTGCTGTGCGATGTCACAATGGTTGAGATTAATTTGGGTTATCTCCATCACTGTTGGCTTGCCCTCGCCTGTTTGTACACAGGGCAATTAAAGCCTCCCGTCATATGGTCATTACTGTCCTCTTTTTCGCAGAGCATACACCTTGGTTTTCCCTTGCAGTCGCTGGCAAAGTGTCCCTCTATTCCGCATTTCCTGCACAGTTTGGATCTATCTGGCCCCAAGCAGCCTTTCGCCAGGTGGCCGAAGTTTAAACACTTGAAACATCGCTCCAGTTGCTTGGGAACAGGCGGAATGATTCTAAAACGACCCACAGCCCAGCAGACGTTTATACTCTCTAACTTCAGTAACTTGTTCGCTGCGTCCGTTGAGAGACGAATCGTTGCGGTCTGCGTCCCGCGATACGCCTTTCGTAGTCGGATTTTCATCGGAACTGTGCCCAGGATGTTTTCCTCCTCCAACTTCTGACGTAGGTCTATCTCGGTGGTGAACAGACTGAGGTTCCTGCATTCTATCGATGCCTCGGAGGATAAGGCCCTTACGTTCGCTCCATCGCCGAGAACCCTTTCTACAAGATCCTTGAATGCTGAGCTCCTGATTTCTGGGTCTCTCTTCAGCTCGAACAGCATTTCGCCGTTCTGGGTGCGCCTGGACTTCACCACGCTCTCCTCCAGTTTCTTGAGGCCAGGGTCCTCTCGCATTTTTTTAAAGAGATCAGCGTATGATACGTTGCCCTTCGCTTCGACGATGAGTGCATCGCCTTTGTCTCTCGCCCGCCGAGGATTAGGCTTCTTGTCTTTTGGCCCCTGCCACTTTTCATTCTCTTTCTTATTTTTTTCCACTATTTTCACTTTTCTCTCCCTCTCTTTTTCTTCGTTCCTTTGTTTTTTCTTGTTTCTTTTCCTAACCGTGCTCCAGTCGTTTCTCTTGCTATCGGTGCTGATCTGGTCATCGCTGTCACCCAGCTCTTCGCTGTCGCCCTGGGCGGCACTATCGTCTTGATCATCGTTGTCGTGATCGTCCTTGCGTTTTTTGAACATTTCTTCTTCTGCTGGTGAATCCTTTTTTCTTTTTTCCGAACGGTTTCGACGAATCTTTGGCGTCACCTGTCCAGCTGCAGCTCTTTGCAACGCTTCTGCGAGTGCCTTCTCGGCGGTTTTCGTCCTTTCGACGAGTCCATCGTGCTCCTTCAAAGCTCGTCCCAAGAGAGATCTTATACCCGACATCCTGGTCTTGATCTCCTTATGCACGTTGGGTTTGTCCTGCACGAAGGTGTCGAGTTCTTTGACCCTCAACATGATCGTGCTCAGGATGCTATCTCCAGTCAGCCCTCCTTCCTGGGTTAATCTACCGCTGGACTTTGGCAGGAACAGGGGATTGATCCCCCGACTTTTCTGGGTCTCAGGTATTCCTCCATTACTGCCGCTAGGGCCTGGTGTTTCCACTTGTTTGAGTATTGGCGATCGCAGAAGCTTTTTATTACGAATGAACGCGTTGGCTTGGTCACCTGTATCCATCATACTCTCTCTTCGTTCTTCGTTGGTTTTGTAGGTTGTCTCCATTTTGGTTGGGTCCCAACTTCGGGCCGCTATCTCCGCTCGTTGTACATAGTCGCCTTTTTGTGATCCCATGGTTATCTATGCAAGCAGTGAGGCCATGCAGGGGTTGACACGGTCCTTCATGGGGACCGTGTTCAGAGCCGGATCAGCGCAAGTCAGGAATGTGACATCTGATGCCTAGTACCTAGTGCCAAGGCCTAGACGAGCATCGAACGTGCCCGAAGACTTGCCAAGTTGTTACCGGGACGGGGGCAACCGTACTATTAACCCACACGCTATTTCAGGTAGGTGTCACCCTTCCTTACTCAGGGAGCAGAATAGCACGACTGTCGGCTTTTAGCATCGCATGTTATCCGTTTTCGTGTCTTGTCCGTTTTCCATGTCATACCAGTATGTCGTAATCAGGATCTTACTGGCTTCGATCCTGATGTGCTCGGCACTCCTCTCGTTGCTCCTGTACACGGTATTTCCCCCGTGCATTCTCCATAGGCTTTACCGCGCCCTTACTCGCGTTGTCACCCGATTAGTCGCCTTCTACGACAGGGACAGGGACGTAGACCCGAAGTGCTATTCTAGGCCGGCAGCTCCACGGCTCACTGAACTAAGGTGTTGTGCGGATTGAGTTGGTGTGGCACGGTACTGGCTTTGTGGCTCAAATTGAGGTGGTCGAGTATGTTGAAAATTCGTTACATTAGATCGCGTTAAATCGTATGAGGATGCGTTAGGTTGTGTCAAGTTGCATGAAGGTATGTGAGATGGCGTCGTCTGAGAACTAAATGCTTCATGTAGCAGTGTATGATGTTTCCTATTGCATATCGAACATGATCCTTTGCTACAGTTATTAACCGTGTGACCATATGCCAGACAGTTGAAACAAAGCCTTTTCGTTCTAGCATCTGAAATGCGGTCATTTATGCTCATTTGTCGAAATACATGACATTGAAAAACATTATGTCTTGATCCGCCACAGAAAAAGCAGTCATCGTTTATCGAAACCTGCATTTTCTATTGCCGTTTCAATCTGTCTCCTCATTATATAAAACTGGTTCAATGCACCATCCAGCATAGTGAACCTAACCTCGATCTGATGCTCATCCTAATCCGTTCCATCCAATTCCGTGAATGCTTGAAGTGTCCTCCAGAGTTTTCCATAGTTGTCGTTCCTGCTTGTTAAGATCTCTCAGTGTTGCATCAGGCATTTTGTATATAATTTATGAACAAATAGTAAGCGCACAATGAACGCCCGTTCAGCAAGCTTTTGCCAACAAAGCGAACTTCTGGATTCCGGGTAAGCGACTCAAATCCAACACTTTTTTTTTTTTTTATCCAAAATATATATTTTATTAAGACTCATATGGCGTCAGCCTAACGGGGCCGGGAGTTCAATATTTTGACAATGTTTGCTTAGACTATGTTAGTAATATGTAACCGATTACTCGCGGTTGACTCGAGGTTAGTATTACAAGTGTTCTCATAATTGGTATGTCGCAGTCTTCGATGCTCTGTACGTGTGCCCGACACGGGATACTTCCTATTGGGATGCAGCTGACCATTAATCAGCAACGCCCCCCTAGTCTGTATCCCATATCTAGCGTGGTGCGTCTTTCTCGAGGAATCCAGGATAGAATGGTCACTAGCCGGCGCAATCATCAGCTCGTGTAGAGTTGTCAAGAGCGGTAGAACCTTTGGCTCTTGTTGAATAATCAGTGGACTGCACAACCTTCGGCCCGTGCATCTGTAAAGAGTGTGTGTATGTATTGCCGCGACTAAGTAAAAATTATCGATCGGATAGGAGGGATATGAAACGGGGACACAACGAAGGAAACATCATTAAACGTTGACATCGGCGTTTCTGAGGAACAGGTATAGATGAAGCAGAAGATCAGGATCCCGGCTACCTAAGATATCCCGGACGGGAATATCTGATTGTCTGCCTTTTGCTCTCAGTGCTCTAGAGAGCTGAGAGCGAGCAGCATGGAACCGGATACACGCACAGACAACATGCTCGATGTCGTGGTCTCCAACACTTTGAATTTTATTAAATTGAATAGACATACGAATAATCTTTTATTTTTTCTTGAATGTCAAGTGTACCTTTTTGTTTGAAAGTGTAATGGCGGATATCGACGCCTTCTTTTGTTCAAGACGAGAATGGCGATCGCCTCATGTAAAGGCAGACCACAACACAGACTTACATTTACTTCCCTGAGTATCTTGGAAACTTTATGAATCTTCCATGCATAGGTCATGCGAACGTTGATCACAGGAACAGATCAGGATATTCGGTAAAAATCCGGTATTTCGAATATATCTCCGAGTCAAGATGACGAGTTCTATTGTTCTGGCGCGAACAATGTAGAATCACATGCGGTTCACATTAAACATAATTTCCCGAAATTATTAAGTCCACCGGTCCACGAATCCGGTTCGAAGGACCAAATGATAAATAACGGCAAACACGAACCGGGTACAAAGATAATTTTGGGTTTATAGTTCCATGGATTAAAGTAACGCACTTTATTAGGGTGAACAAAAACTGCGACCGTTTCGCTTAGTGGTTTATTCTGGACTGAACTCATGGTACAAAAACGATTATTTCGCAATAGCAATGAACAATAGCTCGCTAGTGTGTGGGGCTTGTGTTGACGGCTTGCACAAACTATTGGTTGTGCAACACTACTCACTGTTGAAAATTATTCCAAAATAATCAAACCTAATATCTTCAACACTTATTTTTCGTTTCTTGTTTTTTTTTTATTCTTATTTTAAATATAAAGTTTCAGTTAATTCGATTTTTGCATGATAAGCATAACTCTATTTTGTTATTGTTTTCAAGATACTAGCAATGATATACCAACAATATCGGGTTCTCCATAATATGTCGAGCGTTTGAGTGATTCCGCAACTACCGCATGTTGGACAACGAGGGGTACCCAATGTCACACCTTATTATTTAGTTTTTTTACATTGAATGTTGGACATTTCAAATTATTTTTTTCAAAATTATTAAAACAAACTACCTGCTTAACATAACTTTAACTTAAACCTATAGAATTACTATACAAATTCCGAACAATCAAGTGCTCGGAATATGAGCACCTCTCTCCAAGTTCTTGAACATATTTGTGGAATTTCACTTCCAGGGTATCCAGGCTGGCCCTTTTGTGAACTTCCGTTGTTTTTGCCCTGCGGGGCAGATTCAGAAATTTATTCTGAATGCGTTGGAATCTCAGCCTGTGTGTCTGAGCACAGCCCTTCCAGACAGGAACCGCATGTTCAATTGCAGGTCAAATGTCTGTTCGTAGACAGCCATCTGATTCTTCAGAAAAAGTCTAGAGTTTCTGCCAATCAATGAATACAACGATCAGAGCAGAATATTACATTCCGTGATGATTTTATTAACGTGAGACCTAAAAATCAGATGACTATCTAGAGTTAGTCCTAAGTAGACCTCTTCTCTGGACCATTCGGTGAGTGAGTCACCGAACCGAATTCTAACGTTCTCAGTCGGAACAAGTCTAATAGATCGCTAATGCGGGAATAGAATAGCCTGAGTCTTTGCCGCGTTGACAACAATTTTCTAACTGATATAATACTCTGTTAAAGCATCTAGTTCACCGTGCAATTTGCGAGTCAGAGCCCCGTTGACGCAATCTTGAAACAAAAACACAGTGTCATCGGCAAATTGGGACAATATCCCATAACCAGGAAGCGATGGGATGTCCGCAGTATAAATGTTGTACAGAATGGGTCCAGCTGAGACGAACCAGCCCAGGAGGCTGAAAGTCTCAAAAAAAAAGAAAAAAAAAAAGAATGGGTCCAAGCATACTTCTTTGGGGCACACCTGCATCTATATTGAATTGCTCTGAGCACACATTATGCAGGGATACCCGAAATGTCTTATCGGAGAGATAATTTCTGATGATCTTAATAAGATACATTGGAAAATTGAATCTATGCAGCTTGTACATCAGACCATCGTGCCATACTTCATCGAAGGCCATTTCAATGTCCAAGAGCGCCGTTGCTGTCGTCTTGGATAGCGACTTATTCTGCTGTATACTATTGGTAACTCTAGTGAGTTGATATACCCTTACGGAAACCAAATTGTTCCTCAGGAAAGACACCATTCTCATCCACGAAATAAAGAATTCGACTGTGGGCGTACTACTCGAAAAGCTTAGAAAGGGCAGATAGCAAGCTGATAGGTCGATAGAATAGAAGAGCCTTCCCCGGCTTCAGTATTGGGACGACTTAAGCTAACTTCCTAAAGGGGAGCAAAGCTCCCAGCATCTATTAAATATTTTCGTTACAAAAGCAAGTGTTGTCAAAACCAGAGGCCTTCACGTTCTTGGAAGGATTGATAAGAGCCATCAGCTCATCAGCCGTGACTCTCGATTCCTCCGGCATTAAGCTGCCCGATCGATTAACAGCTTGCTCAAAAGGGCTAATGATGTTTCGCCGAAGACACAACAACAACAACACAAACTGTTGCTCCAACGCATCTGCTTTCCCAGTAAAAGTCAGCAAAAGGCCACCTTCTCGTGAGTCTCCTGACGAGAACAAGAGAGGAATTGGTTCAGGTCTCTTTTTTAACATTTTTGTTAAAGGCCAGAAAGGTTTAAAGTGGAGAGTAATTTGTTGAATTTTCTCTGAAATTCCTTATTCCTAACCAGACCAACCTCCATAGGGGAATCGTAGGTAGAGCGGTGTTAATGATGTTGTCCACAATTCATTGGAACATGATCCAACTTGCACGATGATAGTGGCTGGATAGTGTTCCGATGGCATATCATAGACATCATAGACATAATAGATCATTATACTACGGCCACATTTGTCTGAAAGAAATCTATTATCGAATGGACTCCCGATCTGGAGATCCTCGTTGGGCTGGACGGCGTCAAAATGTTGTAGTGCCCGGTCTCGAAGTCTTCCGCTAAGATTATTCCCTTCTGGTTCCGCCGTTGATTGCCCCACACTTGATGCCGAGCATTCATATCATCTGCGATTAGAAATCAGCTCGTCGCCTCGTCAGCATGGCTAAATCATTCCAAAAAAAAAGCGGTCGTTCCATCACGTACGCGGGCAATGACAATGACGCAATGACGATGACTGGTCCAAGCGTAGTGCTGACCTCGATTGCTTCGATAAATTTAAGATGAAGATCAGACAGCAACCAGCAGGTGAGGTTTCGCCTAACTGCAACGGCTACTCCCCCACCTCTTGTAACGGAACTGTTGAGCCTCTAGATCAGGGGTTCTCAAACTGTTTGGGCAAGAGGCCCCTTTTCCAGAATGAAGTCATCCTTCAGACTCCCATAACCAAATTTCTTCGAAAATCCTATCTCTGTTTTTTTCTTACTGAATAATCACCAATTTGAAAAATTTGCAGTTGGTTAATTGAGTAAATTTGACATTATTTTTTCATGGAGACGATCTGGTGTAGTGGTAACATCCGCACCTCTCACGCAAAAGGTCACGAATCCAATTCACACTCCCGACATTCTTCCAAAAAATTGTGACAAACCTGCCGAAAGTGTTAAAGGTAATACAAAGGAATACAGAAAAAAAATTAACATCATATTCAACAAGAAAATAGATATTAAATTTAGTAAATGTAATGTGTAAATGTGTATATATATATATACTAGCTAACCCGGCAAACTTCATCCCGCCCATTTACTTGATTAATTCTCGAGTAATGCAGAAATTTGTGTTTTATTTGTATGGCAGCCACCCCTAAGAGAGGGGGGAGGGGTATCTATCCACCATAGAAACATTCATTGCACCCTACAGTTTCCATATGCCTAATTTGGTTTAATTTGCTTGATTAATTCTCGGGTAATGCAAAAATTTGTGTTTCATTTATACGGCAGCCCACTCTAAGAGTGGGGGAAGGAGTATCTTAACACCATAGAAACATTTATTGCATCCTAAAACCTCCACATGCCAAATTTGGTTTCATTTGCTTGATTAATTCTCGAGTAATGCAGAAATTTGTGTTTCATTTGTATGGCAGCCCCCCCTTTGAGTGGGGGAAGGACTGTCTAACCATATGATGGTTTGTTTTTCATTTGTATGGCAGCCCTCCCTTAGAGAGGGGGTGGAGAGTCTAACCACCATAGAAACATTTATTGCACCCTAAAATTTCCACATGCCAACTTTGGTTTCGTTTGCTTGGTTAATTTCCGAGTAATGCAGAAATTTGTGTTTCATTTGTATGGCAGCCCCCCCTTAGAGAGGGGGGAGGGGTCTCAAAATATCACGAAATCCTTCCCCGGTCCCAAAAACCCCTACATACCAATTTTCATGTCGATCGGTTCAGTAGTTTCCGAGTCTATAAGAATCAGACAGACAGACAGACATCACTCCATTTTTATATATATAGAATATATATATATATATATATATATATATATATATATATATATATATATATATATATATATATATATATATATATATGGATTTCTGTCTGTCTGTCTTTCTGATTCTTATGGACTCGGAAACTACTGAAACGATCAACATGAAAATTGGTATGTAGGGGTTTTAGGGCCGGGGAAGGTTTTCGTGATAGTTTGAGACCCCTCCCCCGTCTCTCAGGGGGGGCTGCCATACAAATCAAACACAACTTTCTACATTACTCAAGAATTATTCAAGCAAATTAAACGAAATTTAGCACATGGAGGTTTTAGGGTGCAATAAATATTTCTATGGTGGTTAGACTCTCCACCCCCTCTCTAAGGGAGGGCTGCCATACAAATGAAAAACAAATTTCTGCATTACTCGAGAATTAATCAAGCAAATGAAACCAAATTTGGCATGTAGAGGTTATAGGGTGCAATAAATATTTCTATGGTAGTTAGATTCTCCACCCCCCTCAATTGAGGGGGCTGCCATACAAATGAAACACAAATTTCTGCATTACGCGAGAATTAATCAATGTGCTCCATTGGCCGAGTGGTTAGCGTCATAACTAACATGCCGGGTGTTCGGGTTCGATTCCCGTTCTGGTCGGGGGAATTTTTCGTCAAAGAAATTTCCTCCGACTTGCACTGTGATCACGCGTATTCTAGAGCTTGCCACTCAAAATGCATTCAAGGCGTGTTATTTGGCATAGAAATCTCAACTAAGTACTAATAAAAATGACGCAAGTAATACTACGTTGAGACGGCGAAGTTCCTCTAGGAACGTTAGTGCCATTGAAGAAGAAGAGAAGCGAGAATTAATCAAGCAAATGAAACCAAATTAGGCATATTGAGGTTTTAGGGTGCAATAAATGTTTCTATGATGGTTAGACTCTCCACCCCCCCTCTCTAAGGGTGGCTGCCATACAAATGAAACACAAATTTCTGCATTACTAATCAATCAAATGAAACCAAATTAGGCATATGGAAGTTTTAGGGTGTAATAAATGTTTATATGGTGGTTAGACACTCCACCCCACCTCTCTAAGGGGGGCTGCTATACAAATGAAACACAAATTTCTGCATAACTCGAGAATCAATCAAGCACCAAATTTGGCATGTGGAGGTTTTAGGGTGCAATAAATGTTTTTACGGTGGTTAAACACTCCCTCTCTCTCCCTCTCTAAGGGGGAGCTGCCATACAAAATTTAACGGGGTCAATTAGAAGATCAATCAATGAACAGTTCTGCGATTGAACCCATTAACTTGCCCATAGTAGGAAAACGTGAATGTTTGAAGGTATTGATAACAAAAATCAAATTTTGAGCGGGACGAAGTTTGCCGGGTCAGCTAGTGTGTAATAAATAATTACTAATACAAATTACTCACAAACTATAAAAACATTCAAATTGCAAACCAATCTATCCACAACTACCAAAATATCAGAATATGGTTCTATATTGTTTAGTTAAAGCCTTAAATCTCCGCTTTTCAAATGGTTTCTTCGGTTTCGGGTTGATTGTAACTACAATGAAGCCTTTTCGACAAAGTATGATGATGGAAAAACGAGAAGATATTTTTCAGCTCCGCTTTTCAAACGGTTTCTTCGGTTTCGGGTGGTTTGTAACTACAATGAAGCCTTTTCAACAAAGTATGATGATGGAAAAACGAGAAGATATTTTTCAGCAATGTCTCACATCGCAGAATACTGTGTTTCAATGTTTCGTTATAACCAGAACTTATGACGACCTTGGTTGTATTTCTGCTTGAGCTCCTCATCTGTGCTGATGATAATCAACTTTTCTTGCATTATTACCTTGGTTCATTCCATGGATGTGACATAGTACGAATTTATTACCCATTGATAAATTTGAAAATTTTGAAGATCCTAAAACATTTTAGTAAAATCCTTGTGTAACGCGTCCAAGTGAGTCACATATGATAATATGACATCGTCTTGAAGCTTCTGTGATAATTTTGACAAATGCGGAAACAGTGAATATTCTCTTCTGCTTAAATTTTGTTTTGAAAGTTTTGTCAGAATGGCCGATATAATTGATATTGCTTCAACCAAGTTTAAATCCTCACCCTGCAGCTGAAACACAAATTCAAAAAAGCTGAAAATCTTGCCAAGCAAGAGCCTCTCAAGCAAGAGTGATCAGCGAACTCCAGCGTGTAGAAGTAACCGAGTAAGGATTTCGTTATTTTTTCTCATATAGCTGAGCAAATAATCAAGAGTTCAAAGAATTGCTTCGAAGCTAATTAATAGACCTTATAATATATTATAAATACTGATCCGATTTAGGGCTCAGACTTTTTGGCTGTCTGTGAATCAAACAGTAAATGACCAGTACCTCTCGCAGTTGTCACAATGTTCTTCCATATAATAGCTTTACCGGTAAAAAAACCGATCCATTCTCTGATATCAGTGTTCATGTATGTAGCAAAAATCATTTCTTGGAACATATTTTCACCTTTCACACGTTGAGCCCCATTTTTGACGTAGGATTACGTCTTTCGGGAACATATTGGGGTACAAATTGAAAATCGAAAATCGAGCACATCGTGGAAATTGTCCAGCTCAGTCATTTCATGATGGATGGATGAAATTGTTGCGTCAATCGATTTCGACACTCTATAACAATTTTTTATGTTGAATAAAATAATATATATATCATAAAACTAACTATCGAACAATTGAAAAATCTCAACCCCTATCTTAACGGAAATACCCACTTCTGATTGGTCGAAATTGACGACACATGCAGCAGTTCCCTAACAGGGACATTGAAACCAAGCTGACTGGGGGGAATCGGCATTGCAAATACATGAAAGTAGGGGGAGCTTTTGTTCCCACCGAAATATGTTCCCTAACAGAGACATCAGAATCAAGCTGCCTGGGGGAAATCGACATTGCAAGCGGAGACGAATGAATCGTAAGATTCTAAGTCTCCGTGAACAAAGAAAAAGACGAAGCAGAACATTGCAAATACATGAAAGTAGGGGGAGCTTTTGTTCCCACCGAGATGTGTTCCCTAACAGAGACATCTAGACCAAGGTGCCCCGGTGCCAATTTAGAACTTTAATGTTGATTGCTTCGTGAAATTTCATATCAATGACCGATTGTGTATTGTGAAAAATTTAGCAAAAGTGTAAGTGTAAAATTGTAAATGGTAGCAGTTGTGTTAAAAATGACTTGATATATGAAACGATTTATTTCAATTTCATAAATAAAAACCAAGGTATGTTCCCGCTCGAGAACGGGTCGTTCGGTTTAAGCTGTCTGTTTTGTTGTATTCATTTTCAACCAAGAAAATTTAGTACGAGAGAGAAAAATTGGAAAAGAGCAAAAATATTCGAAAAAGTCATTTCTCATATGCTCCACATATAGTATTAGGTGTTGTTAGTCCAATTAAAATTTCGCATTGGGGTGAATAAAAGGTTGAATAAACACCTAGAAAATAAAAAATTATGAAAGAAAATTACCTTTTCCATTTCAAATATGCTTTCTCTATAATAAAGTAACGTGTTTGTACTGATGAGAAAAATTGATAATTGTGTTCGGTATTGAAAATTATCTTATTTTGCATTTGTGAGTTTTTTTTTTCTATATTTCATCCATACATAACACAGGAGGCATCTCGTCTAGGGTCACAGAGGGCGGTTTTAATCATATCTCATTCCACTTCGGCATCTTCTATCAGATACGCACCATTCAACTAATGTTTACCACCCTTCTGTCATCATCACTCGGTAAACACCGGTGGAATGAAGAAACAATACTCAACAACCAAACAAAAGCGCCCTTTTCAGGTCCACGAAATCATTGTCAAAGAGTTTAACAATGGAATTCTTCGAACATATCCAAAATCAACAGATAGCCTAACGGAATCCTACGTCAACTATGCGGTCGTGTCTCGGACACAACCCTCCTATGACTTTTTTCTTGCTGCGCTTTCCATTCAGCCAGCATCAAGAGCGTTTGCACAAAATCAGAAGAACTCCATGACTCAACGATAAAAAACAATTTTTAGTAAGAAGGTAGACGGCGAAAATGAACTGTAATTAATTTAATATTTAAATTTGAATCAAATCGATAATTCGTCCCAGAATAACATTTTTCCCCCTTCGTGACCCATCTCAAGTTTCATGAAATAATAAAAAAAATTTTTTTTTGTTACGCTATGCACATAGGTAGCATTTTGTAAATTATTTTTCAATCAATTTATTGTAGTGCATTTCAATTAGATATGCAAACATGTTGTAATCCTGAATTTAATTAGTACATTATCATTCTAGCTTCAACATATTTCAGAACGCAAATGAACATGCAACCTAAGGACAAGCTTGTTATACAGTAAAATATCAGGAGCATGTTTGGACTTGAATTTGGTGATGACTTCCTTCGTGTTAAATCGCGTTTATAATTGAAATATAGAGAAATTTTAAACATGCCTGATGAGCTCGTACGCTCAAACACATTATCTTGCACGAACTTGTTCACTTGTCGATTTTTTCATCTTGTACTTTTTGTACTTTTTTATTTCCATCTTGCGCACGCTTATTGTTATATTGAGTTTCAAAATGTACAGCAATAATACTTTCTACTAAGATATTAGTCATTCTCAGGGTTGCCACATATACAGAATATTCTATATTTTATCGATTTAATTCAAATTTAAATATTAAATTAATTACAGTGCATTTTCGCCGTCTACCTTCTTACTCAAAATTGTTTTTTATCGTTGAGTCATGGAGTACTTCTTCTTCTTGGATGGCACTAACGTTCCCAGCGGAACTTTGGCCTTCTCAATGTAAGTATTACTTGCGTCATTTTTATTAGTAGTACTTAGTTGAGATTTCTATGCCGAAAAACACGCCTTGAATGCATTCTGGAATGGCAAGCTCTAGAATACGCGTGACCACAGTGCAAGTCAGAAGAAATTTCTTTGGCGAAAAATACCCCGGCCAGAACGGGAATCGAACCCGAACCCTCGGCATGATAATGTGGGACGCTAATCACTCGGCCACGGGAGCACCATATGTCATGAAGATATGAACCTTGATTTATAAAAATGTTGAACCATATGAAATGTCACCTCACTTCTCCATTCCTACTATGGACGTTTTTGGGACACTTTTTGATAATTCCACATGCATCAGCGTTTGTTGAGTGAATATTCTCGCTTTATAATGCAAACAAACCAAAGTTCTGAAACCGGTTGACTTCCATAATGGTGGACCCTATTTTGAAAGCAAAGAACTATGTATAGGCTCAAAGAGGCGCGTCAAGGATGAAATTGACGGAAAATTTAAATACAAAGTTCAAGAAAACCATGTATAAACATTATATAATTTATTATGATAAAACTTTTTTATGATTTATTTTGTTTACGACTTAAACAAACCATAAGTAAAAAAAATTAATTCAGAATGAAAATAAACCTTTCTTGTCATTTTTCCGTCAGTTTTTTGATACAGACTTTTTTTACTAGATCGATCCAGAACAGGGTTTGGCGATGGCGTGATCTTGAAGGCTGAAGTTATTCTCCGGCCTTAGAAATGTTTCGACCAGTGCAACCACATCGATGTTTTTGGCTCGAATAAAATCAGGCAATTCCTCGCGTTTGCCTGCCACAGGCAAGAGTTGGCATTCCAGAGTTGGATCTGGATCACGTTAGCAGCCATACCGGTTGAACAGATAGTCTAGAGCACGGAGCTTTTTTTTTTTTTTTTTTTTTTTCTTTATTATAGTGACTTTCAACACATTTCGGCTGGTTCGTCACTTTTACTTCCATTTTTGGAAGAATGTCGGGAGTGAGAATTGAACTCGTGATCTCTGCGTGAGAGGTATGGATGTTACCACTACGCCAGATTTCCTCCCGAGCACGGAGCTGCTTTTGTCGCGTTTTACATTTGGCGAGTTTGGTAGCCATCTCGTCGAAGATTTCGAGCAGCTGCTCCATGATGTATTTGTCCGTTGAAAGAAGTTCGTTGATCATATCTTCCTGTTGTTGTTTAGGATGCGCAACATGAGGCTGGGAGTTTCTGGTTCTTGGATCCAACTGTATTGAACCAGCTGATGGAGAAGCACTGGAATGATCAGCAACGATGGTTTCCGGCGCGGTTCGTGGTGGAGCGACTCTAACTCATACTTGAGCCCAGCTTTGGTTCGTCGGTGTAGAAGCAGCTGGTGCAGTGTTGTTGGCGTGCAATACGGAATAGTTTTGTTTATCGCTGGAGGCGGCAGAGCGGTGTTCCGCTTTCTTCCCGGTTGGTTTGATACAGATTTGGCGGTATTCTTTGCGCTTGGGGCACGAACGATCCGTACTACGGTGGTCGCCCTTGCAGCTGGCACACTTATTTGCAGCTTTGCCATCGAGCTGGCAATCTGTTGTGATGTGGGCTTCAATGCAGAGATCGAAGTTTCAAACTGCTGTTTCGTGTTTCATGCCCGAAATTTAAGCAGCGTCCGCACTGGGTCAGGTTGTCCTTTGAACCGCGGCACGGTTCCCAACGTACAACGACGGGACGGGTGGTACAAACAGCTTGCAGAGCTCTTGCTCTTGCAGAGCCGACCTTGGTACTGTTTGTTGTTTTCCTCCTTCTTCCTCATGGGAAATACGGCGATGGGTTGAAACTTGTTACGTTTCACAAGCACCCGTTCTATGGCGTTGACGTTCATGTCCGGCAATCCTCTCACCGCAGGCTTGAACGGATTCTCGATATTATAGTCGTGAGAGTATTATTCGGCCTTCCGCTCCTGCAGATAGTTGATGACTGCACCCCAGCTCTGCTGATTGGCAACAGACACCTTAATGCCAACACTATACAGCTTGAATTCCGCGGAAATCTTTTTGGGTTCCAGTTTCTTCTATAACGTGTCGAAAGGAACATTCTCCACCATTATCGGTAGATGTTTTTTTTATTGATGACAGCTGGAGCCGGAGGTTTAGCTGGCATTTTTTTCTGTATCATTATTTTCTAAATTACCGCAATAATCAAAATTCTATAGGGACTGCATTTTTTCCAGGTGATGAAAATCCTTGATATTCCCTGATTTTCCTTGACACTGTTTAAATTCCCAGATATTTCCTGATTTTCGAGATTTTTGCAGGTAGTCGACACTATGCATAAATTCTCAAATTTATTTAGACGAATACATCAAAAGGATAAATCACCGATCTGCGTCAACTTTTTACTTCACCTGTTTCTCAGGAATATAAGTGAAAATTAAACGTGTTTAACGAACAGTTTCAACAAATTTCGCATTTTTTTATTTTTTTAAATTTGAGATTGCTTTTCGATACACTCTATTGCTAATTCTATATTCTGAAGACATTAAAATTAAAGATTTCGGATAAAGTTAAAGGTGAATCCTCTAACTTACGACATTGAATACAGTTAAGGTGTATTATTTGGCACAGAAATGAAAAAAATATTAAAATGACGCGCAGGACTGGTACAAAAACATGTACTGAAAACATGAACAAAACTTCCAAAGTACTTCTTCTTTAGGTTTAGAAAAGTGAAATTGCAAAGTTCACTTTGCCATAAATCCAGGGACGATTTTCATTAAATAACATTAAAGTGGCAAATGTTTTATTTAATACGTAGTTAATATGACACAAACAATAGTCGAAATCGGAATAGTCGGAATTTAAACAGGCGTTCATTTCATCACTCCTGTACATTTTATCTGCATTTTCCCTATTGAATAATGGTTACATAACGGGAAGTTTCAAGTATCAAAAACTTTCCATATTTAGCGGAAAAAGATTGGAGCAGTGAACATCTGAATAACTGTTTCGGAGAGTGAATCAAGCCTTTGCAAAACACTATACAAGATACTGTGTTATAATTGTTACTAACTTTGAGCAATGTCAAGTCATTAATAATGAATATAGATCAGGCTATTTTACAGCTGGTTCTGATAGCATTCATCTGATTGATATTCTGATAGAACGTCCACTCAAGTAACGCTCTCGACTGTTAGATGATTTGCTGTTGCGAATGGTTCGAATGGCGAATTTACTTTAGAATTAAACATTGTGTGGGGAATTCGTTCCCCTGCTTGCATTGAAGATATCTGGAATTGACTTCATCTCGCGTCATAGTGCGAATCGAGCGCTCTCAATTATATCAAATTATGAAGAAAATAATGATACGTCATTCTATTCATTTATGTGATTCATGGTTCATATAGTTGGATTTAGAGATAGTGACATTTTCATAAAATATGCTGAATAATTTTTGATATGCTTTTCACTGTACTAAAGCATAACTACAACCGTATCGAGTCGTTTGAAATGGAAACAGTGGTAGTGTTTAAAAGCTTTTAGTAGGTGTGCAACTGATATAATTGTCAATGTGGTTATTTTTAGCGTTGCATTCATTACCTACTTATACCATTGCCCTTCCGATAGTTGCAACACTACTAGCAGAGGATATTACTGCTTATAGATTTCATCTGTTGATTCTAGTCATCTTTTGTGGTTAATATAGGAAACATATTGCTTCAGGGCATCACCATAGAACCAGCCGAAGTCAAAACGAATTGTTGGGCGGTAAAACCCTATTATATTAGAAAAATTCAATTTTTGAGTTAAGGAATATTATTACTTATATTCATACGTTACAAAACTTATGCGGAAAGGAGAGTCGATTGTGGCAGATCATATGTCCAGACGATTAATAACAAACTGTTCTCGGTATTGTTACGTTGTAGTACAACACCAATGGATCATGTATAATAGAGAAGAAATAGATGGGTGGATGATATTTAACAAAGGAGCAATTTTCAATGGAGAGAGTGTATTGAATTTAGTGTTGTCTACTAATCAATTTTGTGGTGGCCGATTGGACATTCTTTACATGCTCGAAGCTCCAGGAGCTTGGATAATAAGCAATGCATCGGTTGGATCATGATGTCTTGTTGTGCCTTGAGTCACGTTAGTTGCTAACCATTGCACATTGCACTAAAACCGCTAAACGCACCGCGCTAGTTGTTTTGTTTTCACTTGTACTCTACATTTTTTATTTGTTTCCATACTGATAACCAAACTGTTTTTCGTTTTCGTGAGTTTCTTTGTGGGTGTGATTGTCGCGTCGCTTGAAAAGTTTTGAAATCGTGTGTGTTTTTACGTGCCACAACAATATTTCGTGACGATACCACCGGGTGAACAGCTCCTGTTACTGCATTCAATAGTATCGGCAGTGCTGACGTCATCAGTTCATCTTGCCGTGTACAGCGCCGTTTGTCGAACCGCCGTTGAAGCTAATGCCATAAAGCTCAATACCTGCAATTTGATTTTGATCCACTACTGCCACCTGTCTAACGATGGAGTCAACTTGCTGCCAGTGCTCTGCGCCGGTAAGAGGACTAGAGTTCGTCAAATGCAACGGTTCCTGCCAACATTTGACTCATATGAAATGTATTGGTTGGAAGTGTGCAAACCTGGATTTTCCCACCCAAAACGATAATTTGCTATGGTTCTGCAATGACTGCATGAAAATACTCGACTGCGTGAAAACTAACGGTACCGTCCCAGCCGTACAAGACGTGCTAGCGAAAGCTCGACGACTCGTTAAAACCTATTTTAAACGAGCTTGGTGAAATTAAAACATCTATTGCCCAAGCTCAACTTCCCAGCACAGTCGCATCAACAACTAATATAAAACGGCCTCGCGCTGAATTGAATGTAACGCCTACAAGAAAGCCAACAGCAGCTCTGCGAATAGGGACTAAGTCATCAGCACCCACTGCCAAGACTATCGCAACTGTACCCAAGCCTGCTGACAAATTCTGGATTTATCTTTCACGGATTGACCCGCAAGTCTCTGAAGAGGACGTTGCCATGTTGGTTCAGGACTGCTTAGTATGCTCAGATACCGTCGTTGCTAAGAAGCTAGTGAAGAAGGAAACCGACCTGACAAAACTTCAGTTTGTGTCATTCAAAATTGGAATCAATCCGAACCTGAAGGACACGGCAATGGACCCTTCTACCTGGCCAGCTGGAATATTCTTCAGGGAGTTCGAGGATGTTCGTCGTTCCCAGGTTTTTCGGATGCCGAGCACGACAAAACTGCCTCGTCTAGACCCGCTCACTCCATCCGATGCTCGCACACCTCAGTCTACACAACTGTCGAACACGGTAGCCCATTAACAGCTCTACTACCGGAGGATATTGAGGGCCATCGGGCCCTCATTCCAGATAACTCATCACCTCCAGTTGATCCTGTATTCGTCATATACTACCAAAATGTGAGGGGATTACGTACGAAGACCACGGAGCTCCGATTGATGCTCTCGACCTGTGACTACGACGCTCTAGTTTTCACTGAAACGTGGCTTCGTGCGGACATTTCAGATTGTGAGCTATCCTCTGAGTATCAGTTCTTTCGCTGCGACCGTAATCCAGTTACCAGCCAATTTTCCAGAGGAGGTGGTGTACTTATCGCGGTAAAATCCAACTACTCGTGTGCTGTAATACCGCTTGAGGACTGTGGCCATCTCGAGCAAGTGGCTGTGCGCATTAGTCTGCTGTACAGAACACTATACATCGCAGCTATCTATTTGCGCCCCCTCTCCAGTCCGGCTCTCTACACGTCTCATACCAACGCGCTACAGATGATCATGGATGGATGTTCGAGTAAATCTTGGCACTAGGCGACTACAACTTCCCGCTTTTGAGTTGGGTCTTCGATGAGGACATGAACGGCTATTTACCATCTAACGCATCTACGGAACAGGAGCTGGCACTTACTGAACCGATGCTAAGTTTGGGATTAATTCAAGTGAATTCGCTTCCAAATTCGAACGGCAGACTTCTCGACTTGGCGTTCATAAGTGAACCGGACATTGCGAATCTTCTAGAGCTTGCGGTCCCGTTATTGGCAGCCGATGAACATCACAAGCCCTTTGTTTTAAACATGGACGCCCTCTACAGTCCGGCCAACTTCTCTGACTATGCGTCTCTTCCACCTGAATTGAATTTCAGGTTGTGTAACTTTGACTCGTTGAACAACATACTGTCCTCTATTGACTGGCTTCAACTGCTGGAAGGAGGCTCGGTCGAAGTTATAGCTGAACGTTTCTACGACAAATTGTATGAAGTTCTTTATGCGCAAATTCCCCTCAAACGACGTGTAGTGAAGCCAATTCCGACGCAACCTTGGTGGACCTCTGATTTACGCAACTTTCGGAACGTACTGCGGAAGGCACGCAAACGCTATTTGAGCACAAGATCAACAGAAGATAAAAATAGTCTCAGATTAACAGAAACAAATTACAACGCATTATTGAGGTCCAGGTACGGAGAATATATACAACGAACTCAAGCAAATCTTAAGCGAAACCCATCGGCATTTTGGAATTACGTGAAATCGCATCGCTCAGGCAATCGCATCCCGGATACAATGGAGTTCGATGGAATCACTGCCAGCTCTCCTGGCGATGTCGCTAATCTGTTTGCGAGCTTCTTCCAGACAGTGTACAATTCAACTTCACCGCCTCTGCACGGTGTAAGCTTCGATCGCATACAGGAGCACAATCTGAATATGCCAACGTTCAATTTCTCTCCGGATGAAGTCTTGAAAGCCTTGCGTGATCTAGATGCATCAAAAGGGCCTGGAGTCGATGGCATTCCTCCATCTCTGCTGAAACACTGTGCTCACTCACTCGCTTTTCCCGTCTCTTGCATATTGAACCGCTCGTTGAGGGAAAGAATTTTTCCCACCGTTTGGAAAAAGGCCTCAATAGTACCAATTCACAAAGCGGGTAATCGGAATCACGTGAAGAACTACCGTGGAATATCACTTCTCTGCTGCTTCAGTAAAGTCTTCGAAAAGTTAGTGCACAACGCTTTGTACAATGTGGTGCATCCACTCATATCGGAGTTCCAGCATGATTTCGTCCAGCATCGGTCCACAACAACGAATCTGCTTTGCTACACAAATACATTGTTTCGTGAAGTCGAAGCTCGTCGGCAGGTCGACTCCATCTACGTCGATTTTTCAAAAGCTTTCGACACCGTGCCGCACATGTATGCATGTAAAAAATTCAGCGCTATGGGATTTCCAAGTTGGGTGGTTGATTGGACCTTTTCCTACTTGACCGGTCGCCAATCCTTCGTGACGATCAATGCGGCTCACTCAGTAATCTTCTCAACTACTTCAGGAGTTCCGCAAGGAAGCGTGCTAGGGCCAATGTTATTAGTTCTGTTCGTCAACGACCTGTGCCCCCGTATTTCATCATACAAACAAATGTTCGCTGATGACCTGAAAATGTATCGAGTAGTCAGGACAACGCTCGACTGCCTCGTACTCCAAAAAGACATTGACGAAACGTGATTGTGGTGCAACGTAAACGGCATGAGAGTAAACGTGAAAAAATGCAAGGTGATTTCATTCACCCGTAGGATCGCCGCCGTAAAACATCAGTACCACATTGGATCTGTGCCACTGGAACGTGTTTATACAATATGCGATCTTGGAGTTACTATTGACTCCAAGTTGAGATTCAACGAACATGTTGCGCTTATCACTGCTAAGGCTTATACGGTACTTGGATTCATACGACGATCTACCTGTCAGTTCACCGATATCTACTCCCAAAAAACTTTGTTTTGCGCTTTAGTCCGAAGCATCCTGGAATACGCTGCACCTGTGTGGGCACCTTACCACACATCGCTGATCATCAGAATCGAACGCATTCAGAAGTGTTTCATTCGATTTGCCTTGCGGAATCTCCCTTGGAACGACCCCTCTAACCTGCCCGATTATTCCGCACGCTGTATGTTGATCGGTATGGAAACACTACGTGCGAGGCGCACTCACATTCTGCAACTGATGATCTTCGACCTACTGCGCAACAACATCGACTGTCCCCAACTCTTAGAAAATGTTCCTTTTCACGTTCCTTCACGGCAGTTAAGATTCACACAGCTCATCTCTGTACCTGTACACCGAACCGGCTACGGCTTCAACAATCCATTGGACTCATGCCTACGTGCATTCAATGAAATCAGTGCTCACTTTGATTTTACGACTAGCAAACCTACTTTTAAAAATAGTATTAAAAATATTAGATAGAGTAGTCTGTGCGAGTTTTATCGAAGACGAAACTACAAATAAATAAAAACGTTTTACTGACGTGATATATCGATTTTTAATTTCAATCGATTTTATGCAAATCATCATCTACATCTGTATTCTACAATCCTTCCGAGATTCAAATCCAACATTCCCTTGATGCCAAACAAGCGTCAGAATAATTCATCCATATTCGTGAAGCTATTTGCTCTCTATCACATTAGCAGGTCGAACCATCATCATCATCATCACCATTAGTTTGATCTACTGTAGTGTCATGATTGCATGGTAGCTCTCAGAATCCAACTTGTCACCTTTTTTATAGATGGCGTAGATTCCTCTTTTCCACTCTTTCTGTCCTGTGTTCCCGATTCTGGCTATCGACCGATGCATACACTGTATGGGTTTCGTTGGACTTCTCTCGAAAATCTTCCCTGCGAAGCCATCCTCCCTGCTTTGTGATCAGCTGATTGATGGCTTCCTTAATATGGTGATATTAAGGAAGGAAGTGGTACATCGTTTTTGTTCCCTGCATAGGTGTAGTCCTCTTCAACGCCGTCTTGGCCTCCTGTCTACGCTTGTTCAGGTGCTCATCGTAGTGCTACCTCCACCTTTCGATCACATCGCGTTCGTTTGTCAAGATACCTCCCTCCTTGTTTCTGTTCCATTTGGCACGTGGCACAAAGACCTTGTTCGATGCATTTAGTTTCTTGAAGAACTTCAGTGATTCTCGAGAAAGATAAAGCAGCTCAAGCTACCTACATTCATTCTCTTGCATGCGTCACCTTTTCTCGAAAGAGATGTGTTTGCTGCTTTCGTTTCAGTCGATATCGTTTTGTATTTTGTCGACACGATGCCGTTGTAAGTGGTATCGTGGGGAGCGCTGATACTAAATGCTTTTTTTGAACTTTTTTAGATTTAGAACGTAGTTGGACCATCACCAGAAAGTGGTCTGAATCGATTTGGGATAGGTTCTGACGTTGATGATTGAAGAAGTTCAAGGAGAATTTTGGTCGACCAAACGTGACCATGTTGTTCCCGTTCGCTAATGGGAACATCCGGGTGTATCGTTATTGAAGGTTCAACTGGAAGAACATGCTACGTATGACCAAGATCTTGGAGGCAACAAAGTCGATAAGTCTTAGACCGTATTCGTTGGTTCGCGGATGGGCGCTGAACCTACCAATTACAGGTCTAAATTCCTCCTTTTGGCCGACCTGAGCGTTCAAATCACGAACCAAGGCTGGCTAGAAAACAAGGCTGTTTTACACGACTATGCTATCAACACAGCTACTAATGTTGTTGCATAAATGCGTGATAATATTACACCTCATTATAAAATATAGTTGGAAAGTGTTTTCTAAGAGTAAAAAGGATAGCATGGAGGTATTGATTCATCTTTCTATATCTGGGCCGTGTATTTGGCAAAGAACGTGGAAAGCTGCAATGCGACATACTCTGAGTAATTCTGACAGTACTCATTTATACCCTTTTGGCGATCACCAAGGTCTTTATGACTTCTTTTCTATGCATAAAAAGGTTTGCTTTTCTTGTATTTTATTCATCACATCGCATTCATATATATTAACAGGAAGGGGATATTTTATTTGAATGCATCAAGTATATCTCGTGTTGTTGCTAGTCAAACTTTCAGTTATTCCTAGTTACTTCTAGTTACATGCTATTCTGGTGCTAATTGAAGGTGTTGTGTTGTTCGAATGGGATTCCTGTGGGTTCTACAAGTGTTATTCTATTCAAATGAATTTCAATTGGCAGAAGCACATTCTCAGCTGTTTTTTTTTCTTGTCGTTAATGAATCCATCATTTCCAAAATCTTTTGAAACTTAAACAAGCTCACTAAGAAACTTTTGTTTTTGATACTGGCTGACCCGGCAAACTTCGTCCCGCCCAAAATTTAGTTTTTGTTATCTCATCCACGTTTTCTTAGTAAGCGCACGTTCATGTTTCCAATCGCAGAACTGTTCATTGATAGTTGTTCTAATCTACCATTTAAATTTTTTTTTACTATAAAATTTCAATACTTCTACCAAAAGTCGACATTATAATATCAGATTATTCTCATACACAATTCTCGTGCAAGATTTTTCATCCACTTGAAATAACATGTTTCTCCGTTACATGGAATAAATGTTTGATACAGAAAATATAATAGAATGAAGACAGCCCTAAATCGGACAATTCCTTTCTCGAGTTTTACTCTTATTAACACATTCAGAGATCCATTTTCATTTATATAGACAGAAGACGATATAGGAGTGCGTTTTATCACATTAAAATCCATTTCAACTTTCGAACGAAGATCAATTTCGTTACAGCAAACATTAAATGGACTAACAACGCTTGTCAAAATGTGATGAAAGCATGCCTTCATCTAAGAGATATTACCAATCATCAGCAACGGATGTGGGCTAGTTTTTGACTTAACAGTTCTGAATTCGTACCACCTACGATATTGTGCAACTTGCTCAATGCTAATGCTAACAACGCTTGTCAAAATGTGATTGTAAAACACATGCGAATTGAATTTTTTGAATTTTCTCATTTTAATTCAGAGGTTTCCGTAAATTTTCAATTGTCATGTTTGGTTGGAATATTTGTATTATTTTTATGGAACCCCCTCTCCATTCAAGAGAAGAGGAGAGGTGTCATACATTTCTCATACCCAAAAACCCTCACATCCCAAATTTGGCTCCATTTGCTTTATTTGTTCTCGAGTTCTGCAGAAATTTGTATTTCATTTTTATAGCAGCCTCCCCATAGAGAGGAGGAAGATTTTCGAACCACCATTTATCGATCCCTAAAACCTCTATATGCGGAGTTTGTTTCCATTTTCTTGATTAGTTCTTGTGTTATTCAGCGCACCCCTACAACAAACCCCCCCCCCCATTCTCGAAAGAGGGGAGGAGTATCAAACCACTCAAGAAACGTTTCCTAACAGTCTGGCTGAAAAGTTTATAAGGTAACACAGTAAACTATTTTTTTTGCAAAATTCAATTTTATCATCATCTTAAATTTCTTGCCAGCGAGCATTCTCTTCAGGTCTGCGATCGGAAAATAGTCGCTGGTTTCGAGAATATGGATACGGAAGCAATTCGAAGCCCAATTCATGCAATTTTGCCATCGTTTTCATTGATTTGTGATTTTCCCATTTTTTTCATAGTAACAAAAGTTGCTTCACTTCACAAATTTAGTTCCGTTTGCTTGATTGGTTCTTGAATTATGCGGAAATGTATGCTACTTTGTATGGCAGCTCCCTCCCTCCTCAGAGAGACGAAAGGAGTGTCTATTCCCCATAGAAACGTTTTGTGTCCCCTAAAACCTTCGCATGCCAAATTTAGCATTTTCTTGGTTGATTTTCGAGCTTTACAGAAATTTGTCTTTCATTTGTATGGCAGCTCCCCCTTAGAGAGGGGATGGAGTGTCTAGCTACCGTGAATACATTTATTTTGCTCTAGAACGTCCATATACCTAATTTGGTTTCGTTTGCTTGATAAATTCTCGAGTAATGCAGAAATTTGTGTTTCATTTGTATGGCAGCCCCCCCTAAGAGAGGGGGAAGGAGTATCTAACCACCATAGAATTATTTATTGCATCCTAAAACCTCTACATGCCAAATTTGGTTTCGTTTGCTTGATTAATTCTCGAGTAATGCAGACATTTGTGTTTCATTTGTATGGCAGCCCCCCCCCCCCTTAGAGAGGGGGGAGGAGTATCTAACCACTTAGAATCATTTATTGCACCCTAAAATCTCATGCCAAATTTGGTTTCATTTGCTTGTTTAATTCTCGAGTAAGGCAGAAATTTGTGTTTCATTTGTATGGCAGCCCCTCCTAAGAGAGGGGGGGGGGGAGGAGTATCCAACTACCATAGAATCATTTATTGCTCCCTAAAATTTCTACATGCCAAATTTGGTTTCGTTTGTTTGAATAATTCTCGATTAATGCAGAAATTTGTGTTTCATTTGTATGGCAGCCCCCTCTTAGAGAGGGGGGTGGAGTGTCTAACCACCGTGAAAACATTTATTGCGTCCTAAAACCTCCATATAGCTTATTTGGTTTCGTTTGCTTGATTAATTCTCGAGTAATGCAGAAATTTGTGTTTCATTTGTATGGCAGCTTAGAGAGGGGGCGGAGTGTCCAACCACCACAGAAACATTTATTGCACCCTAAAACTCCCACATGCCAAATTTCGTTACATTTGTACGATTAATTCCCAAGTAATGTAGAAATTTATGTTCAATTTGTATGGCAGTCCCCCCTTATAGATGGGGAGGGGTCTCGAACTATCACGAAAACCTTCCCCGGGCCCAAAATCCCCTACATACCAATTTTTATGTTGATCGGTTTCCGAGTCCATAAGAATCGGAAAGACAGACAGACAGTCAGAAATTCATTTTTATATATTGGGTTGGAAAAAAGAAATGTCGTATATTGTCAATATATGGCAACACTTAAACATATCTTGTGTTGTACTTATCGCATCGGGTCATACTATATGGCTATTTAAAGACGACAATCTGTGCTATAAGTGTCGTATCGACAGTGTTGTGATTGTCCTTTTCAGTCCACCAAGCAAGAAATACGCCATACTTTACGTTTTTACTACCTGCGAGGTAAAACTGCAACGAAGCCGGCCGAAAAAAATCGTGTAGTTTATGGACCCGATACTGTAACGATTCGCTCAGCACAGCGTTGGTTTGATCGATTTCGTTCTGGTGTAGTGACTGTCGAAGAAACACCCCGTACTGGTAGGTCAATTGTCGTGGAAACCGATAAAATCGTTGAAATCATCCAAGTAGACCGGCATGTGAGCACTCACTCTATTGGCCAGGAACAGGGTATAGACCAAGGAACCGTTTGGAACCATTTACAGAAGATTGGATTCCAAAAAAAGCTTGATGTATGGGTGCCACACGAGTTGACACAAAAAAATCTTTTAGACCGAATCAACGCCTGCGATGCATTGCTGAAACGGAACGAGCTCGACCCATTTTTGAAGAAGATGGTGACTGGTGATGAAAAGTGGATCACGTACGACAACCTAAAGCGAAAAAAGTCGTGGTCGAAGCGTGGTGAGCCGTCCAAAACCATCGCCAAGCCCGGATTGACGGCCAGGAAGGTTTTGCTGTGTGTTTGGTGGGACCCTCAACTCGGTTCTCTACTGTGAGCAGCTTGACCGTTTGAAGCAGGCGATTGACCAGAAGCGGCCAGAAATCGGATGGGATATCCTATTGCACCCACCGTATAGTCGGGACCTGGCTCCAAGTGATTAGCATCTCTTCGGGTCCATGCAAAACGCTCTTGATGATACTAAGTTGGCCTCAAAAGAGACTTGCGAAAACTGGCTGTCTGAGTTTTTGGCAAATAAAGAGGGGGAATAATGAAGTTGCCTTCTAAATGGCAACAAGTTTGCGAACAAAACGGCGCATATTTGACTTAAAATGGATAATTTTATGTATGTTAAATAAAGCGTCAAATTTCGATCAGAAATACGACATTTCTTTTTCCCCAACCCTATATATAGAAGATATATAGATAGATAGAGATAGATTTTAGACCTAATAATAAGTGAAAAAAAACT
This sequence comes from Toxorhynchites rutilus septentrionalis, assembly GCF_029784135.1. Classification (NCBI taxonomy): domain Eukaryota; kingdom Metazoa; phylum Arthropoda; class Insecta; order Diptera; family Culicidae; genus Toxorhynchites; species Toxorhynchites rutilus. The sequence goes on from NC_073746.1 coordinate 192,130,885, forward strand.
TTGAAAATTACTCTTCATGGATTGTGAATTGGAATTCGTCCATTCGGCCTGAAACACTTCCATAAATGGTTTATGATTGCATGAAAAGCTTCTTTTATTACAATTATTTAATTAGGATTGTATGGCGCATTGATTTTGAAGTTGTTAATTCGATCATTTTAGTGCTATTATAGTCGACTGTTTCACGATATATTTGACAGCCTGCATGGTATTGTTCTGACAGTGTGTGTTTATTTTGCTTAAATCAACAGAAATTTTCGTCAAACGGATGATTGTGTGAATTTCTTAATTGGCTCTACGTATTCCAAAACAGGCAGCCATTTGTTCTGAAATTTATTGATTGCGAGCAATATTTATTGAATTCGACTTATTATAAAACATATGCACAGTCATCTTTTGTTCAGATTTCTGCTTATAGACGCATTCAAATTTACAATTGAATTCATAATATAGCATTTTTTAGTTTTTTTATTTTTTCAATCAACAAATACATCTTCCTTAGATTTCGCAGACGATGTGGAGCCCGACCTATGATCATGCAATTTATTATACCGTCCTGAAACATATTTCGGACAGCTTCATAGTTCGGACACTCTGTAATAATAATTTGAAATGCTTAATTCCCCTGATGATATAACTATAAAATTAATATCACAATTGATTCATTAGAGTAACCCTTTAGTTATATCATCAGGGCATTAAGCATTTTAAGTAATTATACAGACTCTCTGAAATATTAAGCTGTCCGAAATGTGAATCAGAACAGTACAATCTGTTGGTGCAAATGCCTTAGGTTGTTTCAATCTCACTGTATATCGCATGACGAGTTTTTTTTTTGTATTGAAGTTTTTTGACACAGCAACTGATTTTGGACGACATTTACGGCTTTCGCCGTAAAGAATGAGTTCTCATCGCTAAAAATGGAAGTGACTTTAGCGTAGAAAGTCGTTAGAAATGATTGCTCTAAAATAATCCAAGCAATCCCGTTTCCGCGGCGAGCTATTGTTAAATGTCTGTAAACGAAATAAATAGTTGAAGAAACGGTTAGGTGACACCAAAACTCTTTTTTTTTCAGTCGTGAAACTATTCTTTTCTCTTAAGAAATTCTTATTATATAGTAGGTAATTGGCTATATTTACTTGAACAGAAAACTTTCATAGTTTATAGTGAATATTATTATGTATAATTTGATATAAGCCTAACAGCCTCACGATATCTCAGGATTTTTCAGGATTTAAAATACATGCGTGTGATAAGTGAGATAAGGGAACGTTTAATTATCTGCTGTAAATGAAATCCGGGGAAGTAATTTTGACCGCATACTGAATTTTAATGTACAACACATCGACCTATCGAATCATTCAAATGTATTTGTATCAAATGAGCAAGCCTCATATGAGCGTGAAAGTATTATGCTACCGAAACGAGGTCGATGGTCGTTATTTGGTTCTCTCAGTTGATCTCGAATTCATTCATCAAATGCACAATATTTGTTGTTTCTTCATTCAAATAATGAGTTTAGGCCGTTAAAGGAGGCATGTGAGCTGATAATTGGTCTTGTTTACTCTGATAAGAGCATTATTAAGTATTTCCCCGATAATTTCACTGCATCCAGCTCGATAGTTTTGTATCCCAGTCGAATGATCATTTATAAGTGCTTGTGGTAGTGTGATAGTGCAATATGATTGTCCATTGATAACCTGTAATTACATCTGATTTCATTCAGCTCTCTTGTGTTTTATCTCTGAACCCAACGACAAATGTCACGATATAGATCATGTAAATCATGATGTATTTAGTCACGTTGGTTAAGGGTCAAGTTTGGTTTTGCGGGAAACAGGTTTGACAGGTGCTTTTGCACTGCATTATCGTGTTCTCAAAGTTGTTGCATCCCCACACGCCACATTGCTCGAACCTATTATAAAGCGGTTTCTTCCTTGAATATACATAAGAAAAGGTACGTACACCGATTCCTATATTTTTCTGTGATTTTTTATTTCCTCATTATCAAAGAGACTTACTTCATTGATCAGTTTATTATTCGCGTTAATATCGGGGATAAGTATTAGTGTTATTCGTATCAATTGAACGATTCTGAATATGTTCGGCTGAATGCCTATCAAATAATAATGAAAATGAAAACAAGGAACGATATATGTGAGAAGAACATTTTGTCACAGTTTCATACGTTGATTATATGAAGTCTATGTTGAGAATTTTTAATGCAAAATTTTCAAAAACTCCAAATTACATCACAACATTACCACAATTCAAAATAATGAACGCAGTGGTGCACACCCAATAGGGAATACAAATATATACATCACAAAATTATTGATGCTCACAAATGTAGTTTGATGATTATTAGTAATTCTCAGCAATATATATAATATTAATCGATTTCTATTGCAGTTGTCTTCTATTTGAGGAGCACTCAGTCGGAATCCAAACATAATTTAAACTGAACATGACTAAACAAAAACGTGATCAAAATTGATGGAAGGGGTCATGATGAAGTATTATGCCGCAAAATTTCAAGATAATCATATCTGTTCCGTGTTGTTGGAACAAAAAAGTTTTATAAGTCGATTAATGGAATGTGTACTGTTTGATGCGTACGTGTGCAATTTGAGCGAGAGCCTGTAAACGGTGTCTGTTGTTTACGTTTGTTTTTCCTATCCCTAATTTAGATTCGAATGCTTCATATTGATAATAAATCCAAAAAACGGCATTCTCATAAGGCTTAGTCAGTGCGCTATATGAACAAACTTGACCTTTAAATTGTTCCGCCATCCTTTTGGTTTGGCTGTTCGAACTTATATTACTTCTTATTATTCATACCTCTAGCAGTTTTATTTTTTTAAAATCAGAAATTAAAATTGTAACATTTTTTCACTGACCTTAAACCGTGTCTATGTTCAAGATCCGATTTTCAAATTAGTTATTTTTCACAATATCAGTCGTTATACACTCGACAAAAAAACTAGATGAATATAGTGTGAAGTCGAAAATTTGGGGTGATTTTTGAAATGTAACAGCGAAACTTCGTAACTTTTAACTGTAACTTCGTAAAAAATCAACGCATGAGGATGGAATATGCATAGGCTGACCGAACGTACCGTTTTGTCGACTATTTCTTATTGTCCCGTCTTTTTATCAATCTGTACCGTATTTTGAGTTAAAAGGGAAGTGTCTTGTTGTACTACTCGATTTGTTCGAAAACCCGTGCCCTAAACTATGGTTGCTTTTTATCAGAGATCGGATAGTGACGTTTCAGACATTAACGGCTTTGTTGGAAGAAATAATGTTGCTGAAGTTGTTTTTATTTTTGATCACTTAAATAAAATTTCGACTGTTTTCGACTAGCGAGGTGCAACTCTAGTTAATTCAGGTTGAATATAGTGTGCTAAATTTATTGTAACAGTTATTTTTTTTTCGATACTGCGTTGGAATACATTGAATAATGGAAGGCTAATCTAAGAAAAACACAATATATGGATTGTATTAAAGTTCATTCCTAAATGGTCAGCTGTTCAAAGTAGCATTAGGAAAAAATCTAGTTCAAATAAATGAACATATTTTGTTTGATAAGTGGACAACGATTGAACAAGTTATAAAAAAAAGTGTAACAAATAATACGTGCCAGTTGCAAATCAGAAGGTGCCGATGTTTACAGAGATGGAAAACTGATTTTTTAAGGCCATATCGTCTGCTTAAAATATGATTTATGACAAATTTGTTGGAAAATCAATGGATTATTTTGAAAAAATATCATGGTGACTTGTTTCGAGTTATCAAAAAAATTAATATTGAACTCAATTTCCGGGTAAGATTTTTTAACGTTGTATTTAAAATGTTATTTTCTAAATAGTTTATTGATTTCCCAACAACTTAACGATGTTTATTATATTGGATACGCCCTTATAGAAATCAGTCGCAATTAAAATTGGTAATTGAAAAATGAAATTTTGATTTTAAACAGTTTATTTATTAAAAGATACATTCATCTGACATAAGTCTTAAAATTAAGTTGCGGCAAGATTTTAAAAAATAGAAGGGTGGTGTCCAAGACTCGACCGCATTGTTAACATAGGACTACAAAATTATTGCCGACGAAACATACTTTCTTCTTTAGTTTTCGCCGAAGAACACGGCTCTCACTCTAGGAAAATACCTTCATTACATCCGGCTTTAAATACGCTGCACTTTGAAGCCACATTTAGCCCGCAAAAAACGCACAGCATTCTCTGCGTTTTTCATGTTTTATGTGACAATAACTTATTCTGTCAGAAGCTTCGAAAATTTCTTTCAACTTCGAGAAGTTAAAAGTGTTGCCTATTGTAGTTTGAGCATCTTCTTCTGCATCCCTTCAGTTTAGCACGACATACGTTTGGAGTGCAAAGCACCATCGAAAGCACTTAGACCCCTATCGACGAAATTATCAATGAAGCAAACGCGCGATATGGTCAAGAATCGCGAAAAGGGTAAGAATATTGGCTTCAATGATGTTCAATTCATATATTTTGTCTGCCAATGAGATAAATAAAATTAATCATTTATTAAATCAGGGCCTGACGGAGCATTGAATAATGAAACTATAAGCCCACCCTCTCAAAACCAGCAAACAGATGCTTTCCAGATTATCTATATGGGTTTATTAACAAAAAATCAATTAACAATTTACTATTTTTTGTATATAGAGAAATATTTTTATTGGATGAATGAACTGAATTTTATTTTCATGTTTTAATGTTTTTTTGTTTCAAGATTTTTTTTTTTTTTTTATTAAATCGTTTATTTTTACAGGCTCAGTTACATAAGTTTAAAGGAGCCAAACTCCTATCTGTATAGTTACAAGTATACATAAACATTTTTTATTAATTCTAATGTTAATGAGGTAGAGAACCGATTACTCGCGGCTTGCTCGAGTTTAGAAGGGTGACATTTTGTTTCAGGAAAAGGATGGGATATAAGGATATGTTGACAATGTTCACACTCACATTCGCACTCACATTCATCATACTCAATTCTTAAGCCTATCTTATATCTAACATGTATTTACATTTCACCTTATTCTATTGTTAGTAAGAAGGGATTTGATTTCTCGCGAAGGAAAAGGAAAAGGAGAATATAAGGATATAAGGACAATCACACACGAAGATCGATAGCTTTTAGGAAGACATATATTTGGGACATGTAATCAAGGTCTAACCGAGCCAACACATCTCTCACCGGCACATTGGGCTGCCTTCCTCTAGCCCGAAGAAAGTTTTCTAAATTCGATCTGGCAACAAGATACTCCTCGCACGACCAAACAACGTGTTCGATGTCGTGGTAACCTTGGCCACAAGCACAGATATTGCCATCGGCAAGATTAAAACGAAAGAGTATCGCGTCTAACGAACAGTGATTGGACATGAGTCGAGAGAAGGTGCGAATAAAGTCCCGACTTAAGTCCAGACTTTTGAACCATGGTTTGAGGCTAACCTTAGGGATAATCGAGTGAAGCCACCGACCCAATTCATCTTCGTTCCACTTACGTTGCCAGTTAACGATGGTATTTTTACGGACTAAAGAATAAAATTCATTGAAGGCGATTTGACGCTGATAAATATCGCCTTCAATTGCACCTACCTTTGCCAATGAGTCAGCCCTCTCGTTACCCGGAATTGAGCAATGTGAAGGGACCCAGACAAAGGTAATGACATAACAGCGTCTGGTTAAAGCACTCAAAATTTCTCGTATTCTCTCAAGGAAGTACGGCGAGTGCTTTTCCGGCCTCACTGAACGGATAGCTTCGACAGAGCTAAGACTATCCGTTACAATGTAATAGTGTTCAACAGGTCGTGAGGCGACGCTGTCCAGCGCCCAATGTATTGCTGCCAATTCAGCAATATACACAGAGCAAGGATTCTGAAGACTGTGGGAGGTGCTAAAAATTTCGTTGAACACTCCAAATCCTGTGGACTCATTCATAGAGGACCCATCAGTAAAGTACATATTATCACAATTGACACGCCCATACTTTGCATTGAAGATCGTAGGAACGATCCCCGATCGATGATAATCTGGAATTCCATGGATTTTCTCCTTCATGAACAGATCAAAATGTACAGAGGAATTGATGTAGTCAGGAAAACAAACACGGTTGGGAGTATACGAAGAAGGATCAACCTGCATGGAGATGAATTCATGATATGAGCTCATGAATCCTGAATGAAAATTTAGCTCGATAAGCTGCTCTAAATTTCCGATCACCAATGGGTTCATAACCTTACACCGGATGAGGAACCGAAGCGATAATAAATTGAAGCGATCTTTTAGTGGGAGTAGGCCTGCCAAAACCTCGAGACTCATGGTATGCGTTGAGGGCATACATCCCAACGCAATACGGAGACAAAGATACTGAATTCGCTCGAGTTTAATGAGATGTGTTTTGGCAGCTGATTGAAAACAGAAACTGCCATACTCCATCACTGAGAGAATAGTTGTTCGATACAACATTATAAGATCTTCGGGATGGGCTCCCCACCAGGTGCCGGTAATTGTACGGAGAAAGTTTATTCTTTGTTGGCATTTTTTACTCAGATACCTAATATGGGCCCCCCAAGTACATTTGGAGTCGAACCAGACCCCAAGATACTTGAATGACATAGCATGAGTGATCGGTTTACCCAAAAGTTGAAGCTTTGGTTTTGCTGGTCTATGCTTCCTAGAAAAAACCACCATCTCTGTTTTCTCCGTGGAGAATTCGATCCCTAGCCCAATGGCCCAGGTTGAAAAATTGTTCAAAGTATCTTGTAAGGGTCCTTGCAGGTTGGATTCGTTTGATCCTACGACAGACACCACTCCGTCATCTGCAAGTTGTCTTAGGCTGCAATTTTGTGTAAGACAATTGTCGATGTCGCTTACATAGAAGTTGTACAAAAGGGGGTTTAAACATGAGCCCTGGGGGAGGCCCATGTAGGAGACCCGATTTACTGTCGAATCCCCGTGAGAAAAGTTCAACTGTTTCTCACAAAGCAAGTTATATAACATATTATTCAACAGAGGCGGCAGACCCCGAGAGTGTAATTTGTCTGACAAAACCTCTATTGAAACAGAATCAAAGGCCCCCTTTATGTCCAAGAATACTGAAGCCATTTGTTTTTTTTCGGCGTAAGCCATTTGAATTTCTGAAGAAAGCAACGCAAGACAATCATTCGTCCCCTTGCCCCTGCGGAACCCATATTGTGTATCTGAGAGTAGGCCATTCGTTTCGACCCATCGATCAAGGCGAAACAAGATCATTTTCTCCAACAATTTCCGTATACAAGACAGCATTGCTATTGGACGGTACGAATTGAAGTCGGATGCGGGTTTTCCGGGTTTTTGAATAGCTATAATTCGCACTTGTCTCCAATCATCTGGAACAATATTATGCTCCAGAAACCGATTGAATAAATTCAACAAGCGATGTTTCGCCACATCAGGGAGGTTTTTTAACAAGTTGAACTTAATTCTATCCGTTCCTGGAGCCGAATTGTTACAAGAAAGGAGAGCAAGAGAGAATTCTACCATCGAAAACTCGGAATCAAGATCGCACCTATCTTGTGGTATATCTCGAACAATTTTTTGCACAGGAACGGAATCGGGACAAACCTTCCGTGCAAAATTAAAAATCCATCGATGTGAATATTCTTCGCTTTCATTCGATGAAGAGCGATTTCTCATGTTTCGAGCCACTTTCCATAATTTTTTCATTGACGTTTCTCGTGACAAACCTCCCACGAAATTTCGCCAATAAGCACGTTTTTTCCCTTTGATCAAGTTTTTAAATTGATTTTCAAGGTCCAAATACGTTTGAAAATTCTCAATGGTTCCACGTTTCCGAAAAGCTTTAAATGCGTTCGATTTATCCTGATAAAGCTTGGAACATTGGCTATCCCACCATGGATTGGGAGGCCTTTGACGAAAAGTGGAGCCTGGGATGGGTTTCGTTTGAGCGCGAACCGCGCTGTCATATATCAAACGAGAAAGGAAGTTATACTCCTCCAATGGAGGCAAACCATCTCTGGAATTGATGGCTAGAGCAATCGCGTCCGCATATTTTTTCCAGTCAATGTGTCTTGTGAGGTCATATGCCATGTTTATAGATTCAGAAGAATTCGAACCAATGGTGATGGAAATTTTGATTGGCAAGTGATCACTACCGTTGGGGTCCTGGATTACATTCCACTTGCAATCTAACGATAGTGAATTCGAGCAAAGCGAGAGGTCAAGAGCACTTGGGTTAGCAGGAGGTTTAGGAACACGTGTTGTTTCCCCAGTATTCAAAACGGTCATATTGAAGCTGTTACAAAGGTCATATATCATCGATGAACGATTGTCGTCGTACTGTTCCCCCCAGGCAGTTCCGTGAGAGTTGAAGTCTCCCAAGATCAATCGTGGCTCAGGAAGGAGTGAGCACATGTCAACAAGTTGCTTGCGGCTAACCGCAGCTCTCGGAGGCCAATACAAGCTGACAATACAAAGGTCTTTGCCTCTGATGTTTGCATGACAAGCAACAGCTTCGATCCCCCCAATAGGTGGAAGGTCAATTCTAAAAAATGAGTGGCACTTATTGATCCCCAATAGCACCCCTCCGTATCTGTCAACACGGTCCAAGCGTATAATATTAAAATCGTGGAAAGAGATATCATCTCGCGAAGAAAGCCAAGTTTCGGACAGAGCAAAAACGTCACAATTGAAGTTATGAATTAAAAATTTGAATGTATCCAATTTAGGGATAAGACTACGACAATTCCACTGTAAAACAGTGATATCTCCGACCTCTCTATTTGAATTAGACATCAAGAGAGATAATCATTGCAAGGAGGGGCCATGTTTGCATCAATTGTTGCAAAATTGTCTTTAATACTGGAAGCATTGAAATGACAATGGTTCTGATGGAGTCGGAAACATTAAAACACTTGAAGATTTGGTCCAAAAGGTCAGACAACTTTATAAATCCCGATTGGAAGTTGAGCTGGACGGAAAAATAGGGACATTTGGGGTTTTTGATGTCCCCTCGATTGCTGGGTCGTTCGAAGGTGAACTATTCCCACGGAAGCCAGGAGGAACCTGATTTTGCTTGTCCGCTGCACTCGATTTTTTAGGCATGCTAACAGGAGGTATAACCGGAGGGGCTTGTCCTTGAACTTTGGGAGTGGTCACATTTTTGCGCCGGGGATTCCCTTGGAAAATGAACGGTGTGCCCCCGTTAGCTGTGTCCGCTTCCATTTCGTCAACGGGTAACGTGGCGAAGACATTTTGTGTGATGATTGGTTGTTGTTGTTGGGCCAGTGGAGAAGCGCCCTTTAAAATATCCGCAAAAGTGCGTTTCGAGCGTTCCTTCAAAGAGCGCTTCTGTTTCTCCCAGCGACTCTTGTAAGTTTCACAAACTGAGAGCTCGTGTGGGGATCCCCCGCAATATGGACATTTATGCTCAGTCGCACTGCAGGATTTCCCCTCATGTTGCTCTCCGCAAGTGGCACAGCGCTTGTTGGCACAATAATCTGAAGTGTGACCAACTGACTTGCATTTTTGGCAAGTCATGGGCTTTGGCACGAAGAGTCGCACAGGCAGTCTTAATTTGCCCACCATGACGTAGTCAGGGAGAGCGGAACCAGCAAAAGTTACTCGAAACGAGTCTGACGGCGTGAATTTAGTTTTTCCCTTTTCTTGGGATACTTTCCCTAGTTGGCGGCTGTCCAAAATTTTAACGCCCACCAACGGGAGTCTTTTAAATTTACCAACTCCTTCCTTTATCATTTCACACGTCAGACCCGTTTCAGTTATCACCCCCGAGATTTCTACGTCATGGGAAGGCACGTAGACACGATACTCTAGGGAGAATCTCTCGTCGATCACAACTGCATTTGCGTGTTTCCGATCACTCACGACAACACGCAGTTTGTTCGGTCTAACCTTAGAGATTTCGACCACGGAGGAATAATATCTTGCCAGATCTTTCGAAACCTGAATGACATTGATGGATTTTCCGTTCGGTTTGGGCCGGAAAAAAACAACCCATGGGCCAGCTCCAGGTGAATCTTCTGGATAGACCTTGACACGAGGAGAGGAAGCAACTGAGGGGGAGGTCGAGGTCGATTGTTGAGCGGGAGCGGGATCAGTAGGGCTGGGAGGCAAGTTCGGGAGTTGAGCGGAAACGGGAGCGGGAGAATGAGGGGGTGAAGAGGAAAGGTTTGCAAATTTTCTTGAGGGAGGCTTGTTGAGGTGAGTTAACTCTTCCTGTAAAGAGACATCTTCTGAGGGGGGAACGCGTTTAAGCGACTTCCCAGCACCCGTAGCTGGGGAGGGGGAGACAGTGGATTCGATATCCATGTCAACGCTTTCTTCCCCTTCTGCCATTTAAAATGGCAGATGTACACTTTCTTATAAATTTTGCAATTTTTTTTTATAATTCCTTAACCTAATAACCTTAACCTATTAATTTGAGTATACTTATTATGCACACCAGTGCGGATTATTTATAACGGTGCTGCGTGTTGATCGTTCGGTACAGCTGAACCCGTGTATCGCACCACGCGGTGATGATGTCGAAGACGGTGCTACGGCGATAACACACCAGCACTCAGCGCTCGCGTGCAGCGTTTCTTCCTCTCGCTTGTTGTGTCTGCTCCAATGAATTCACAGGGAATCC